>NC_142064.1:245205911-245514661 GCF_059756535.1 Pantherophis guttatus
TTGTCTCCTAAGCACAGGAGCAAACTCTGAGCAAACTTTTCCACATAGTGGGAACTAGGAAATTAATCTGGAGATCACTTCTAGGAAATAACCTGGAACTAGCATTTGTATCTTGAAAGGGAAAAAGGAATTTGCTGAGTTTTTTTCCCCTAGGACGAGAAGAAATAACAGAAAAAAAAATATTTTATTATCTGTTTGCTATCTAGGATATACTTCCATCAAAGTCCCAACGCTACCAAGGGTTACTCCCAAGAGCGAGCCTCCCAAGAGTTCTGACTAGTAGGATTAAGAAAGTGAAAATAACAGCACAAGAAGTCAACTGAGTATTCTTACCTTCAAGTGAGAAACTTAAATACAGGCAGTCCTCAACTTATGACCACAATTGAACTCAAATTTTCCACCACTAAGTGAGACAGTTACATGGATTTTGCCCCATTTTACGACCTTTCTTGCCACAGTTCTTAAATGAATCACTGTAGTAACACGGTGGTTAAGCCGTGGCTTCTGCTTGTGGCTTGCCATGGCTAGTGTGGCTTAAGCTACACAATGGCTTCTGCATTGACATTGCTCATCAGAAGGCCAACTTGGAACACCTGTAACAGTCACAAGTATGAGCCAGTTGATGAACATCCAAATTTTGATCATGTGATCATGGGGAGATTGTCATTGTCATAAGTATGAAAAACTGATCACCTTTTTCAGTGCCTTTGAAACTTTGAGTGGTCATTAAAGAAATGGTTGTAAGTCGAGGACAACCTGTATAAGTAGCTTAGACTGGGAAGTTTCTGTGTCTTTTTCTCATGCTCTTTCCATTCTTCTATTATCATTGAGGACCTATGGATTGCCTTGGGGGGGCTGTAGAAAGTTAGCACCCACCCCTTTCCTAGAAAAATGAAATATTCTAGGAAATATTAAAAAGGCAGAATATTATATTTTCCCTAAAAGAGAAACAAGTTTCTAAAGACATAGAGCCTCAGCTCCCTGCTCCCCCAGCAGGTATTTTGGTGCCAACATATCTACAAGGCAAACGCTGGGCCAGCTTATCTACAAAACAAAAGACATGGCCCTAAGGACATGATAGGATTAGCCCTCACTCAAGATCCAAACCAGGACAAAGCCATTAAGCCATAATAGGAATTGCCCAAAGCCCCTTCATTACATCACCCAGCAAGATTCAAGAAGAGCCTTGGTAGTACAGTGGTCTAAGGCACCCTGTTATTAAGCTGGTTATTAAGACCAGCTGCCTGCAATTACTGCAGGTTCGAATCTCGCCAAGGCTCAAGGTTGACTCAGCCTTCCATCCTTTCTAAGGTAGGTAAATTGAGGACCCAGTTGTGGGGTCAATAAGCTGACTTTGTATAAATATACAAAAGGATGAAGGCTATTGCTGAGCACATTGTAAGCCGCCCTGAGTCTCCGGAGAAGGGCAGCATATAAATCAAATTAAAAAAAAAAAAAAGATTCAACCAAGCCTGGGACTAAAGACAACCTACAAACTTACCCCTGCATGGCCCCATGGGAGTCTGACAAACAATCAGAGTACACTTCTTACACAGGAACAGGAAGCTCCAAGGCTTATACCCTCCCAAGAGGGTATAAATCTCTCTCCCACTCTCACCCATGTGCTTTTTTTTTGCCCAGGATCTCAAACCATGTGGTCCTGTCCACCATTAAACCATCTTTCCAAGCAGTCTCCATGTTTCCAGTGTCTTTCTTCCCACTTGGAACTGAACTCAAATGGACATTTATTCCAACAGGGCTATCAAATTTCTTTATCAATGTGGGACGCAGCTTGTTTACTCTTATAAAATAAGCTCCCTTGTTTCAGTTCTACAAAGCCAGTGATATTTAGCAAGCGCCTTTTTAATTACTCTCCTGTCTTCGACCACAATGCATTCATTTTGGAAATTACTTCTTAACAATAATCAGCTACTGGATACCAACATACCTCCTGTAATTCTTCTTAATGAAACCTCTGCCCTTGCTTTGTTTTGTAGGGTCACGAAAACATGCGCCTAAGCTGACAAGTCCATGTTTACAACAGAGAGAAGGGAACTCAGCGGTTACTCTACTCATCCCACCTCCGAGCATCGCAATATAATGGTGACAAGAACAGCGCTCGTGTATTAGCAGGAATGAATTTCTACCTCCTATTAATAAACTTTAAAGTATGCTAACTTGCCATTTTAATATGCAGAGGCAAATAAAGTCTCCCTCAAAATAAAAAATGGATCTTTGAGGCCAAAATAAATGAGTTCCTGTAGCGCTTAAATATATGACAAAGCCTGGAGCTGAAACAGCTTGATGTTACTGAAGTAAATAAAAGGAAGAAAGAATTGTGGTTGTGTTATGCAGTAACGTCTTCTGTTGCTCATAAAAGTAGTAAGTAGGATTTATAGGTGCAATAATCCATACGCTTCTGGAATTTTTTTTAAAAGTTGGGTTTTACATATATATTTACATCTATAGCTACATCAGTATCCATCTATCCTATATGTAGCTGCCTGGTTCTTTTTGGATAATAAAACAAAAGACTGCAAACATGTATTTGCTGGTATATGAAGGCCCAGCTAAGTAGATTTATCATAAAAATTGAAGCCATTAAGAAGATTTGAAGTGGCTACTATGAATCAGAGACAAGCATTATTTAGGACAGTAGGACTCAAATTTCTTCCACCTTTCTCCTGCTTCCTCTGCATAAAGGACCAGAAGCTAATCTCCTTTGCATAAAGGTAAAGGTTTCCTTTGCACATATATGCTAGTCGTTCCCAACTCTAGGGAGCGGTGCTCATCTCCGTTTCAAAGATGAAGAGCCAGCGCTGTCCAAAGACGTCTCCACGGTCATGTGGTCAGCATGACTAAACACCAAAGGTGCACGGAACGCTGTTACCTTCCCACCAAAGGTGGTCCCTATTTTTCTACTTGCATTTTTTACGTGCTTTTGAACTGCTAGGTTGGCAGAAGCTGGGACAAGTAACGGGAGCTCACTCCATTACGCGGTGCTAGGGATTTGAACCGCTGAACTGCCGACCTTTCGATCAACCAGCTCAGCATCTTAGCCACTGAGCCACCGAGTCCCTTTACCTCCTTTGCATAGGAGACAATTTTTAACACTTGTTTTGATAATGGCTGGTTCTACTATATCAGTTGTTTACTTTTGGCTTTGTACTAACTTTCCTTCGGTGATTTGAACATGTAGATGGAGAGAATCATAGTAGCTTCCTACAATAAACCTAACCTTTTTAATTCTGAATGAATGAAACCTCGTAATGTGTAATCTGAACATTGGACAATTCCCTATAAAATTGTCTGATCCATATCTGATATTTTAATACTTTTCCTGTCCATAGTGCAAATTCCTTGCATAAATTGCCGAAACCTTTAATTGTTTATAAGCTTGCAGTAGTTGTCATCTTGTCATTCTCAGTAAAACCAGGGTTCCTATTTGAGCCATTATTTGAGTTACAAATCAAATACCAAATCATAGTTTAAAAGAAAATCCTGGTTACCTTTAAGACATGCTAAAGAATTCCACTCATGTTTTACTCTAATATTTGTCCTCAAACTCCTTCCCTCACTGCAAGTCAGAAAGAATGCAGTTCTGTCAATTTTCCTGAACCTGTCAACTATTTTTCTGAACCTTCATTCTTCCTGAATTTGTCAACCATTCTACTGCGTTCTGATGTGTGGACTATTTGAGACAGTGATCTTCTTTCTCTGGTGATGCTCAACCAAAAATGAAGGTGGGATAAAAATAAATATGCTAGTATTTGGCGAATAACTATGCCAGCATTTGGGGGCAAATAAATTCGATAGTATTTCCAGAGTCAACTCCATTTGGTTAATCCACAATTGAATCCTGAAAAAGTCCATCTTGTTCTTGTTCAACATCTACACTAAGGGTGTCAAACTTGTGGCCCACGGGCCAGATACATCATGTGCTGGCCACCCCCACCCCAATTTTAGTGACGGGGAAAAAAGTCACAATATGTCATGTAACGTGACACTGCGAGTTTGCCACCGCTGGTCTACACAAAGCTCCTGACTGATTTTTTTTTATTTTTTTTATTTTTTATTTATTTTTATATGCCGCCCTTCTCCGGAGACTCAGGGCGGCTTACAATGCGTTAAACAATAGCCTTCATACTTTTGTATATTTTATACAAAGTCAGCTTATTGCCCCCACAAACCGGGTCCTCATTTTACCCACCTTAGAAAGGATGGAAGGCTGAGTCGACCTTGAGCCTGGTGAGAATTGAACTCGCAGTAATTGCAAGCAGCTGGATGTTAAATGCTGCCTTAGTAGGAGGCATTAGCCTCCTACGCCACTCAGGTTCCTCCTCCTTGATGATATCAAGAACTTTAGAGTCAGGTGATGGTAATACTTTCATGATTTTTTGCCATCAGAATCAGGGAGATGGTACAGACATTAGAACAGAATTTGGATGCTATAATAGGCTGAATAAGAATTAGCATGAATCCCAAATGATGGAGGCATGATGAATTAAAGGCTTTGGATCCAGGAACTGGGGATGTCTGACTCTGGCTCCCATGAATGAGCAAGTATAAAGCCTTCTGTATAGGATTTACCTCTGTGATATAAGTCAGAAGAGACATCTATGAGCTGAACTGCATTCAATCTGCTGTGTCTGATCTGGGGCTGTAACAATGGTGAAATCTAAAATTTGTTACTATTGGTTCTGTGGGCGTGGCTTGGTGTGGGGGGTAATGTGACTGGGTGGGTGTGACCAATTTTTTTTAACTTTTAAAACCATTTTTTCTACAACCTCTTCAACGAAAAGGTTGTAAAAAATACTTTCAAAAGTCTCTGATGATCCCAGCTGAGTTGCCTGATCGGCAGAGGCTTTTTTTCTTTTAAACGCCTCTGACAATCAGGCAACTCAGCTTGGATCGTCAGAGGCATTTAAAAGAAAAAAAGCCTCTGTCGATCAGGCAACTCAGCTGGGATCCTCAGAGGCTTTTAAAGCATTTTTTCTACAACCTCTGAAGAGGTTGTAGAAAAAATGCTTTTAAAAGCCTTTGAGGAGCCCAGCTGAGCCACGCGATCATCAGAAGCTTATTTTTTTTACTTTTAAAAGCATTTTTTCGGCCAAAGAGGTTGTAGAAAAAATGCTTTTAAAAGTTAAAAAAAAACCTCTGATGATTGTGTGGCTCAGCTGGGCATGGGGGGGGGGCAAGGATTTTTGCTGCTGGCTCTCTGAACCACCCGCCTCCATCGCTACCGGATCAGGTGATCCGGTCCGAACCGGGAGCATTTCACCCCTGGGCTGTAACCCATTCCTAATTAGGAATGGCCTTGCTAGTTGTTCAGAAAATCATAGAAATTCTGGTAACCTCCCATTTGGAATACAACACATTTACATAGTTTTATCCTTGAAGATGGCTTAAAAGCTACAGCTGTAGGACGTGATAGTGAAACTATTATCCAGAATATCCTTCAAAGATTAAGAAACATTAGTTCTAAAAGAACTGCATTGCTGTCTGGAAGAGTGGTCAAACATCAACCTTTTGTTAAAGGTACTTAAAGCATCTAATCCTCATAAAACATTACTTCATAATGTTTTATGAGGGAAATCTTCATAAACATTACATTCATCATCATGCATAAGTGAATCTACCATATCTAAATTACGTGAGACTCCTATTTGTCATCTAGTACCCTGAATGAATGGTATTTATTTATTGAATTTTTATGCACCCCATCTCACTATCAAGCAACTATGGGCGGCTAAGAATGCCATCCAATCCCCCAAAATGTGGTACTGAAAAATCAAATGCCTGGTTGAAGACTGACTGCATGAATTTGCTTCTTCCGTCAGCATTTGAGAGACACCTGTAGAGAGAGATGACCAAGTTGAACCTTCATCTCAAAATTTATACATTTCCTCTAAGACATTCCTCCCAGACAATCTCCTCCTAGAGTCAGTATCTTACTCAATTAAGAAAAAGTTCAAAGCTTCAAATGAAATGAAATTGGAGGGCGGGGTCTTCTGTATTTCCTTGAGCCCATACAGAAATTCCCTGTCTTCTTTTAACAAATTTTAAAGGTCTTCTTGACAACAGAATGCAACCTGACATGTATGACAAAGCAACCAAAAAGCTAAAATCTTTCACTTTGCTATTATCAGTTAATATCAGTAGACTCACTAAGATCAATTTTAATCTCCTAGCTATTCCTATTTCAAAACCTGACTTGCCTTCAAGACAATCTACACTAAACTCCTTGCCCTTTTAATAACTTCTTCAGACCTGACATCGCATAAGTAATAAAACTCACGAGCTTTAAGAAAATATTCTTTTTTCTGTCGATTCAAGATCGCTGCCAAAGCAGCTCAGCCCACAAAAGGTACAGTCGTAATGTTCCAGAGAACCTTTTCAACTTTCCAACCGCAAAGTAAAGCAAACGAACAGCTGGAGAATGGGATAAATTTGAACAAAATCATTTGGTGGCTCCCTTCTGTTCCCAGATGCTTTGTGTTCCTCCTACTGGATTGACCCTATATATGTTGAAAACACACCAGGGGTGAAATCCAGCAGTTTCTGACAATTCTGGAGAACCGGTAATGGAAATTTTGAACAGTTCGGAGAACCGGTAGTGGAAATTTTGAGTAGTTCGGAGAACAGGTAGTGGAAATTTTGAGCAGTTGAGAACCGGTAGCGGAAATTTTGAGTAGTTCGGAGAACCGGCAAATACCACCTCTGGTTGGCCCCAGAGTGGAGATTTTACAATATCCTTCCCCCAGGAATGGGGAGGGAATGGGGATTTTGCAGTATCCTTCCCCTGGAGTGGGGTGGAAATGGAGATTTTGCAGTATCCTTCCCCTGCCACGCCCACCAAGCCACACCATGCCCACCAAGCCACACCCACAGACCCGGTAGTAAAAAAAAATGGATTTCATCACTGAAACACCCCATGTCTTGTGCAGAGGCAGGACAAGACAAAGCAACAATATCCAACAGAAAAGTGTCCAATAAAAATAAATCTAGCTATATATATAGCTATATATAGGTAGCCTTGTTAATTCACTCCTCCATAGAAGGAAGAGAATAACCATGAACTTTACAAGCAAAAGTTGTTTAGATGAGAGTTAATATGATTCCTGTTACAGTCTACTCAGGAACATATGGAAATTAATGAAGTAACAGATTCATATCTCATTAAAGAACCTCTAGCCCACGCATATAATCTTTTCTGTTTCTACTGCAGTAGTTCACAGGGGCCTCTAAGTAATACTGTTATGTACGTAACTCTACATAACTCTGAGAACTAAGGGGAAGGACACAACAAGCAACAGAGGGGATGAATAACAGTGATGTAAAAAAGTATCTGCAAACACGTGAGGCTTTCTACACTTTTAAGTAAACTATTATAAAAATACAAAGGAAGTCCAACACTTAGGTCAAATCTTACAGCCATGAGAGTTACAGTTGGTGTGTCAAATGCAAATGTTTGGAGAAAAGTGTGATTGGTGCCAGGTTGCATCAAGCATTTGAGAAATGGTCCCGAGGGGTGGTGAAGCAGACCACTAATCCCTAACGCATTGACATATTATCAAATCACAAGGGCTCAGAAATTGACATCAGAAACAAAGAGAGATTATAGGAAAAGTTGCCTTCAGGGTGAGCTCAGTATCTTATGGTACCATGTAGTTTTCTTGGCAGCAATAAAGGAAATGTTTGATTTCTCATCAAATTACATAGTATAACTCTTGTGGTTGGAAAAAAACTAACCTTATAATTCATGGGGGGTAGGGGAGGGGCAGTTGTGGGTTGCCCCCGGTTCGCACCAGTTCTATAGAACCGGTAGTAAAACTGGCGTGAGGCTCCGCCCACCGACCCCGATGTCATCAGAACGCTTCTGTGCATGCCCCATTGCGAACCGGTAGTAAAGGTAAGTAAAACCCACCCCTGGGGAGGGGTAATGTTAGCCTTCCCAGTTAGAGCAGACAAGAAACACAACCAGATGAGCTCATTCTACTTTATTGTAAGGCTACCTGAACAGCATCTTTGCAAGTATGAAAATACAAATCTCCCACCATCTATTTTGCAGCCTGATAAGTTTAGACAGGATCCTTTCTGAGTTTCTTTCTCGGCCATTATGCAGCTGCAGGCTCTGCTATCTTTTATATGATCATTCACTAGGCAGCATCTTCCTCCCCCTACATCTCCAAAGGTCATTCCTGTACACCATTACAGGTAAACAAGTTTGGCTTCTGCAAATGGTTCAATTTCACCAAAGGCCTTATATGCAGAATATTGTTTTTTTGCACATCACACATTTGATGCTTGTAATACCATAGAGATGTGGGAGAAGAAGAAACATGCTTCTACAAACAGCTTGGTTTATCAAGCCAAGATACAGAGGAACCTTTTTTTTTTTTTCATGGCAACGCTTATCTTCCCTCCTTGGGAATCTTCTAACCACCATCCTTCTATCCTTGAATTCAGAAGGTGCAGATACTAACTTTGGAATAAACCAGAGTAAACTTCAAATAGCTAGCCCTGAAGTGATCAGTTTTCCAACTCCGGCAAAATATGAAGTTGTGGTTACTGTCTTTGCAGTCCAGTGAAACCCTGCAGCAATAGAAAACTGATAGGATTACCTCTCTGAGCCCAACAATTCTGTCTGTTTAGTAAACCGAGATATTGTTGTCTGAATGTTGTCTTTAACAGCCTGTGCTGGATTAGAAAAATCCCTGTGAGAACCTTTTCATAGTCCATTGTAAGTCTATCCCCTTAAATAGCCAATAAAGTTTCAACCTCTACTAATATGACAAATGAAAATTTATAGCGTATCACAATTTTTCTTTATTATTAAATTAATTAAAAATAATAATACTGAAGGCAAGCCAACAACTGGAATAAGATGAGGAATCAAAAAGAACTTGAGAGGCAGGGAAGACTGCAGTTCTCTTTTTAGGCTCACATAGGCACGTGATCTTAAACTAAGATAGTTTCGAATAATAAATTACAAATATGTGTTCTATAATATACACAGCGTTCAAAAAATTATTACAGCTGTGACTACTGAAGTAGTTGTGAGTCGAACAGTGCTTTTGAAAGTACACATTTATTTTAGTCAATGAAGATTTGTGTCAGGTTTTCACCCGATAATTACATAGAAATAGCACAGATTTTTCTGTGCAACAGTAAAGGTTTTCACTTTGCCTTGCGTTGTTTACTATCCTCTTTACCTGTAGATTCAGTGGTGGGTTGCCCCCAGTTCGGACCGGTTCACAAGAACCGGTAATAAAACCGGCAGGAGGCTCCACCCACCGACCCAGACATCATCAGGACGTTTCTGCGTGCGCTGTCCCATTGCAAACCGGTAGTAAAGTTAAGTAGAACCCACCCCTGAGTGGGTTGTCACTCATTCAAGAACTAGCCCACATCTGACCCTACTTGGCTTTTCTGAGATCAACCAAGGTAGGTCCTACCACAAAAACATGAACAAAAATAGGAGGCACGATTTTACATTCTTGTGGAATTCCCCCTACCCTGTTCCTTTAGCAGTTTCTCACCTTTTTGTTAATAGTCACATACACAAACCTGACATTGAGAAGAGGCCAATGGTCAGCAGGAGAGAAACATCTTCCCAGAAACTGATCAAATGAGAAACCAAGATGTTTGTTCTGATCCAGACAAACTTAGTTGGATATTTAGAGGCTACATCAATGAGTTCTCTAACTGGGTGAGTTGTCTTAAATTCTGACCTCAAGAAATCCAGCATGGAGTTTGATCTCAATGTATATGTGTTATTTTATTTATTTTCAGTATGCTGGTGGATAAGGGAGATGCAAACCTGGTACATCAATTCAAAACATCGGTCAAGCTGTCCAGCAATCGGAATGTATTTTCTGTCAGGCCTGGAAGCCATCTTTTGCCTTGGGCCTTCAGGCCTGCCATAATTAATACTGTGGGAAACTGGGCGGGGGGATTGTATGGAACAGGGAAGATATATAGTCATAATAACATTCCTTTCTCAGAGAGTCAAGGACATCTTGCCCTGCACCTGGAGGGCTGAAACTGGGAGGCATCTCCAGATGGGATGGTGCTTTGACTGGACCATGTGATGGACATGTGGATGCTGGGCAGGGACCCGGACTTTCCTTTGGGCAGGAAAAACCTGGAAGCTTTCAGATTCAGGTTTTCCCAGATGTGCCAATATGCCATCTTTAATAAAATGGAACTTTGAGGAATTTCAAGTCTCGGAGTCTTCTTTCGTTGGGGGTGTTACTTGGAACCCTGACATTTCCTTTGCTACACACACATTGTTTGAGAATTACAGAAGAGCATTAAGTCACCTCCATACAGTCAAAGGTATCTTCCTATGCATCACTGTACAGGTAGTCCTCAATTTACAACAGTTCATTTAGTGACCATTCAAATTAAAACGGCACTGAAAAAAGTGGCTTAAGACCGTTTTTCACACTTATGACCATTGTAGCATCTCTATAGTCACGTGATCAAAATTCAAATGCTTGGCAACTGGTTCATATTTATGATGGTTGCATGTGATCATTTTTGTGACCTTCTGACGAGCAAAGGCAATAGGAAAGCCAGAGTCACTTAACAATCATGTTACTAAGTTCACAACTGCAATGAGTCACTTAACAACTATGGCAAGAAAGGTCATAAAATCACTTAACAGATGTTTCACTTAGCAACATAAAATGTTGGGCTCAGTTGTGGTCGTAAGTCAAGGACTACCTGTAATGCCATCCTAAATGAAATTCATATTCTAGCATCTTGTGATCTTGTGATGGTTAAGCATTAACCAATAGTATGTTGCCACACAGCAGGATTATTAACTAAGAAAACAACAGGTGTAAGAAGTGAGGCAAAAAGGAGAATTTAGGGTAAAAAGGAAAACCACCAACTTACCTAGGCCTAAAGAAATTTCGTGAATTTTAAATCTTTGTTTATACTTCATTCTTAATTTACAAGGATTTTCTTCTTTTATTGAAAGGGGAACATTTTAACGCAGCTAGTAATAAGTTTAATAATTCGGTCTTAACAGTAATAGTGGGGTCTCCAGATACATATTTATTTAACTGGCAGCAGAGGCTTCTTCTCAATGTTCAGCTCACTTGGAAACTGCTTTACATTGCAGAAAGAAAAAAAACCTATTAGAAAATAAAATGAGAAAATGTATAATTTTCCAATAAATTAAACATGAACCTGTCAAGGAACAAAGTAGATGTACAACTGTGTTTGTGAAAATTAAGAGGTAACACAGACGAAATTTGGAAAACATGCATTTATTCAAATGAGATACATTATTGTGAAGACACTGCCTTGCTTAGGAAGCCTAGAAATATGCACCGCCAATCCATTCTTCAGTTCCATAGCAGAGAATTAAGCTAACAAGGAATCCAGCAGTTTGAACAGTGCTGGAAAAATACTGAGGCATATAAAACATCTTTCTTTTCTATTAATTCATATGTCCAGAATGGACTTTGCAGGTGCAAATATTTACAGAAGTCAGTGTACGAGGACAAGTTCTTAAGAACATTCACACACGGCTTCAGATCCCTCTAATAAAAATGAACAGACTTCCCTCCCTCAATGCCAAGGGTATCAAACTCAATTTCATTGAGGGCCGCATCAGGGTTGTGTTTGTCCTTGGGCGTGGTGGGAGGGGCGTGGCCAGGGTGGGCGTGGCCAGCTCAACATCACTCGTGTCGGGAGCGTCTGTGGTGGCCCAGCAAAAACGGGCTCCCGAGCTCCGTTTTTGGCTGGGACGGACTCCTGCAACCCTCTGCCAGTGAAAATGGAGCTTGGGAGGGCCTTCGCTGTTTCCATGGCAGCCCCGCAGGCCGGAACTAAGCCCCCTGCAGGCCGGATGTATCAATAAAGAATATTTGTAGCTCAGGGGTTGAAACGAGGGGTCCCTGATTCTCTTTGAGCTTGCTTGTTTTCTTGCAGTCGTTTCATTACCAAAAGTAATATAACATCATCAGTGCTAGTAAGGAGGGAGGTTTGCTCGGCTTATATTCTAGCGCAGGGATGTCAAACTGGTGGCCCACGGGCCGGATGCGTCACACGCAGGCCACGCCCATCCCAGCTCCATGAATGGGGGAAATGTTGTGAAACGTCATGTGATGGCAACATGACATGGCGAGTTTGACAGCCGTGTTCTAGTGACTTGCCCTGTCAGCGTGGGTGGGAGTGATCTTAAGAGTTTCTTTGGTTGGGCTGATTACTGTTGGCTTGTCCGGTTGTTCCTTGAATTTTGATATTTACTTCTTGATTGTTGGTCTGATGTTAATCTTGGAGTTAATCTATGCTCATCTGGGTACTGATTGCTGGTGGGAAGGTGTTTTGGTCTTTTTGTTCCCTTTTTGACAAAAAAAAAAATGTACCAAGTAAAGGGTATTTCGATATCCAGTCTGCATCCCATATGACTGTTCCATCAAGCATGCTGAAAGTTTGACTTAAAAAAATTAAAAGCCTTCAGGCTGCATATATCCACAACTGGTCCTCTTGGATTAAGCAGGTACCTTGCTGTATCTTTCCTTCATATCCTTTCACTCTCTATGTTGGCAGAAATTATTATCCTGAGGCAGAGAGCAATTAAATATGCAATTAGATCCCCCCAATGCAGCCAAGATTCACAACACTCCCTGAAACATTAAAGTAATGAAGCCTCTGTGAACGGCAAGGTCTTGGCCAGACTGACGCTGTTGCCCCATCATGCGTGTGTAATTGACACATGTAAATTTAGTTCATGTTATCAGTCTGCGCTACTGAGAGGTAATCCACACAGAAAGTTTTGTAACTTTTATTAAGCTCTTCAGATAGTCCATCTACTTATGACTTTACAGATAGTCCTCGACGGTCATTTAGTGACCACTGAAAAAAGTGACCTATGACCTATTTTCATACTTTAACAACCGTTGTAATGGTCATGTAATCAAAATTCAAGTTCTTGATGACTGTATTTATGATGGTTGCAGTGTCCTGGATTCATGGGATCCCCTTTTGTGATCTTCTGACAATCAAAGTCAATGGGGAAGCCAGATTCACTTAACCAATCATGTTACTAACTTATCAACTGCAGTGATTCACTTAACAACTGTGGCAAGGGCAGTCGTAAAATGGGACAAAAATCACTTAACTTATCTCACTAAGCAAAAGAAATTCTGGGCTCAATTGTGGTCGTAAGTCAAGGACTACCTGTATATCTAGAAAGACTGCATCAGAGAGAATTTTGTTCAACTACAGAATATTAAAATGCGAGGTAGTCCTCACACAGTGAATGTTCTAAGTTATGGCAGACTCCCCAGAGCTACTTATGACCCAGTTCCAAGGTTATGATGGATGTACCCCAGCGGTGGGTTCTACTTACCTTTACTACTGGTTTGCAACGAGCTCACACGCGTTTTTGCACATGCGCAGATCGTCCATTATGATGTCCGGGCAGGTGGGCGGAGCCTCCCACCACTTTTACTACCGGTTTGCAAGAACCGGACAGAACCGGGACCAACCCCCCACTGATGTACCCCCTGAGGTTACATGATCACATTTTGGGTCCTTGGAAACCGAATCACTTTTGTGTCCCAAGGCCATGTGACTGTGATTTCTTTTTTTTTTTTTTTTGGCCAATTTCCAAAATTTAAAGAATAAAGTGGGTTCACTTAATACCGCCATGACAACACGAGTTTGATACCCCTGGTGTACAGATTATTCATTATTGGCCGATCCAGCTCATCATTCTCAGGCACATGGAATCTATATCATTTTTATTTTTCCAAAACAGACAATCAGGGAGAAAGGAGCAACTCAACAAAAAACAAAGGACAACTCGAAATCAATTTCAGTCCCACGGTTATCAATTTAGACTGTAACCACATCCCATCTTCCTTTTTGCAGATTCAATTCCCATGCATAGCCCCCGTGTATCATTGGGTCTGATGCCTCGGGTTTTAAAAGAGGTATGTTCTGAAAAGGTTACTGCCAACCTGCCATAGCTAAAATGCATTTTTATTCTCAACACACATGCTTTCAGGTTGCACTGGAAAAAGGAAGAGCAATCGGTAAGGCTGACAAATGCAGATGAGGCCTCTTACCTGCCATCTATTTACCCCTGTGACGCCGCAGGGCTGTCTGTCACAACGCCTGTGCGTAGGAAGGGGGAAAGAGATGCGGTGGGGAGGGGGAGGAAACACAACACCGCCTGCCAGTCAAGAAAGGTCTTCTGTTGCACCAATTTTAAAGTCACTAACAAAGCGTGGACAAATTAAACCGTGATGTTTTTCTTCAGGAGTTGAGCAATGACATCGACACCGACTTTGTTTATTAATGACATGCTCTGTAAAGGAATCAACCAGGCTTTGGCAGAGAGAGTCACCAGAGACAGCAACATCTTTTGGGGAACGAGATCATTCTGTATAGGAAGGGAATAAAAGAGATTTGCCAGCTGGGTCACGAAGCTTGCTTATATGGCAATTAAGGATCGATTTTTAAGGGTGCAATGCCTCATTCGCTGTCCAAATCACCTCCGAGATCAAAATCCATACGGGGCACTCAACCCAGCAAGCAGCGATAAATATTTTGAAGGCTGCCGTTAACCACATTTTATGCGGAGATAAAAGTATCATCGTATTTTAACAATGCAATCCTCTTATAATAACATGGTCATGGGTATTTAAGTTCACCCTTTTGACGATCACTGTTAAATACATCGTTCCATTGTAACTGTGGAATATTTAAGGTCTCAGTGATGGCCAAACTCCATGTAAAAATGCATATTAACGGAGGGTTAGTGCCTAATATCTGATGGGCTATTTGTCTGTCACACACCGTTCTCAATCACATTTTTAAATTATACGCTCATCTTTGGAGATAATCTTCTTGTAATTTTTGAGAAAGTATCGAAGGCATTTATGCTAAAGGGTTGCTGCAGAGAGGGTACATTCACAAAATTGTGTGTCTATCCATAAGCAAGCTATATCCTCAAGGCACACCTTATCACTTCCGGCTTTCACCCTCTTCTCATATAGGCAGCTATACTTCCAAGTCCATCACTGGGAAGCAATTCCTCATCATTTATTATTTTGAAGGCCAACTGGTAGCACTACAATATTTTGGCTACAAACTCCAAATTAATAATACTTTATAAGACTATACTTGGAGTTCTGCATCCAGTTTTGGTCGCCACAATGTAAAATGATGTTGAGACTCTAGAAAAGAGTGCAGAGAAGAGCAATAAAGTAACAAAGATGATTAGGGGACCAGAGGCTAAAACATATGAAGAACAGTTGCAGGAACTGGGTATGTCTAATTTAATGAAAAGAAAGGGACACATGATAACAGTGTTCCAATATCTCAGGGGCTGCCACAAAGAAGAGGGAATCAAGCTATTCTCCAAAGCACCTGAGGGTAGGACAAGAAGCAATGGGTGGAAACTATGGTAATCAAGAAGAAGCAACCTAGAACTAAGGAGAAATTTCCTGACAGTTAGAACAATTAATTAGTGAAACAATTTGCCTCCAGAAGTTGCCAATGTTCCAACACTGGAAGTTTTTAAGAAGAGATTGGACAACTATTGGACAATATTGGACATTTATCTGAAATGGTATAGGGTTTCCTGCCTAAGCAGGGGGTTGGACTAGAAGATCTCCAAAGTCCCTTCCAACTGTGTTACTCTATTCTATTCTATTCTATTCTATTCTATTCTATTCTATTCTATTCTATTCTATTCTATTCTATTCTATTCTATTCTATTCATAGTTACTAACAGCAGAGATACAGAAAAGGAAGGAAGGAAGGAAGGAAGGAAGGAAGGAAGGAAGGAAGGAAGGAAGGAAGGAGATTATATAATAGAGGTTCTATAACATTACTCCACCTGAGTCACAGAAATTATGCTTTTGCATAGCTGGATCATTAGTGTGAAAATGTGTGAAAAATCTCAGAAGCCAGACCACTAAAGAATATATAGGTCTGATGTTCAGTTGACATTATAAAACTGGCTGAACTTCCAACCCAGCAGGGATAATTTACTGATGCCAAGTCTTCCAACCATGCTTGCACACCTAACTCTGTTCAGCTGCAAAACAGGATTCAGGCAGTTCGTAGAAGTTTGCACAAACTCTATCAAGCCATAAACCATCTAGTAACCCTGGTCATAACCGCAGGCCAGCCCTGGAAGGATGCACAGACCCGGGACTAACCGCCAAACTGATAGTTGGAACAAGATTGCAATGCCAGCGTAACATATTCATTCTATGCAGAAAGCAAGGCTTGCCTGTTTAATCCATAATCTACATCAGGGGTGTCAAACTCGATTTCTTTAAGGGCCACATCAGGGTTGCGTTTGACTTCAGGGGGTGAGTGGGCGTTGATGGGGTGGGTTTGGCTAGGGTGGCCATGGCCAGCTCGATATCCTGCAGCCCTCTGGGAGGGCCATGCTCTGTTTTCGCTGGCAGAGGGCTGCAGGAAGCCATCGCAGCCAAAAACAGCTTGGGAGGGCCAGGCACAGCCCTCCCGAGCTCTGTTTTTGCTGGCAGAGGCACCATGGGCCAGTCCTTTGCTGTTTCCAGGTGGCCAGATCTAAGCACCCTTGACTTTGACACCCATGATCTACATTATTTATGCAGACTTCCCTTCTCTTCCCCCCCCCCCCATCTAAATTTTGTACTTGGTCCATAAAGGCTGCAATTGCATTTGCAACCTTCCCAGTTTCCCACAAGGAGTCCAATGGGCGAAGCCAAATTCGCTCAACAACCACACGATTCAGTAACAATCGTGCAAAAGGGTCATAAAATCAGGCCCAACATTTCAAATCGGCACATTTGTAGGACCAGCTTTCTGCAAATATTACCTCCATTTTAAAAAGTTTTGCATCAATTTTCAAACAATGCCGTGTTAACTGGGGGGGGGGGAAAGGCCATGATCCTTTCTATGTGTAACACTGCCTGGTGTTTATCACTGCAGTAACCAGAGAAAACCAGTTAACTGGGCTATGAAAGAAAGTAGGTTAAAATATCTGTTGACACAGGCAATGCTAATGAATCGAATCCAAGTGTACCCCATCCTCCGATTGAATGGCAGTATCACTTATAAGGATCTGACAATAGGAAAGATACTGAAAGCAGCAAGGCCATTGGCTCTATAAAATCTGAAAATTCCGCATCCCGAAACTAATACTAAACTAGGTGACATGATCCTAACCTGCAGCATTTATAGAATCCTAGCCTAATTTCTCTCCAGAGCTAATTGCATAATGTAGCGTTAAAAATACCATGTGTGCAGAATTCAGAGACCTTCAGACTAACAAAGCTAAATTTGCTATATTCAGGAGTTTGCATTAATACAATGCCTGTGGCTGCATTTTAAAAAAGAGTGAGGCGGGGGGGGGGAGAAATCTTTATCCTTCATTTGCAAGGCTACAGAAGAAAAACTTCTGATTAAGTCTGTACACCTTCACAAGAAAGTGGGATGGAGGCTATTCTGCTCTTCAAGATCTATAAAATGATCGTTATTATGGAACAAAAGTCAATTCCTGCAGATCTGGGGGCTTAGATGAGGCTACAATCTAAGCATGCCATTCACATAAAAACACATTAAACTGTGTTAATATCAAGCCCTGGAAGATATATGCAGTAGATCAAGAGATATCTTACCTTCTACTAAGTACTTACCTGGAAGTCAAACTACACTAGGATTATTTGTCTTTAAAAGCAAAGAAAAGCTTCTTCATGAGTGAGGTGACTATCTCATTTTTCTTCCGATTAAACATCCTAACAGTACCCCCTCCCCCCCGTGTGTGTGTGTGTGTGTGTGTGTGTGTGTTTTCTTCTTTTGTTGTAGGTTTTGTGTGTATTTTTCTCCAACCGGGTATTTTCCTACGTAACCAAGTTTGCAGCCATAGCTCAGTGAAATCACATCCACTATCCTAGGCTTCTTCAGACAGCAAGCAAGCATTTTGCTGCCTATTGGGAGACTAATATAGATCTATTTTGGACTGATTGGACCTCATCAGTTAGCCACACCCAATGCTTGCTTGTTTTTCGTAGGCCTTTATGTGTATTTCTCTTTAGCCAGGTTCTTCCTACGTAAACCAAGATTTTTATGCAGCCCTAGTTCAGTGAAATCCCAATCCACTAGTTTCTAGGTTTAGAGCCTAGTTACTAGTGGATTAGGATTTCACTGAACTAGGGCTGCATAAAAATCTTGGTTTACGTAGGAATAATCTGGCTAAAGACAAAAAGTACTGATTATACCGAGTTGCTTAAATTCCCCCCCACAAGAAAATCTAATTTTATACAGCCATATTTTTCTTATCTAATTTAAGCAGAGTTCTCCCTTGTTATGAATAAGTACTTTTGATTAAAAGGTACTAGCCTTTATTCAAGTAGAAAGACAGTCCTTGAAATTAGAGAGGAAGTCTCGAGTTTTCTATTCTGCCAACATTAAATCTACAACCCTATATTCTTACAGTCTGTTTCACAAAATATAATCCACATTTTTTTCTTATTAAGAAGGAACCAACGCTCTTCCATAGATTATAGGATGAAAGGCACACAGGCTGTAGAACAGGGGTCTCTCTCAAACCCCCCGAACCTCAGCCCAGTGCCAGGCCACAGCCCTTTTGGAACCAGGCCGTGTTAGTGATGGGCAAACGCGCATGCGCGAAGCTGAATTTGTGAAAGCGCCGCACATGAAACCATCCCCTCTCCCCCACCTCCGACGGTCCAGCGAGCCAGAGAGGTTGGAGACAGCTGCTGTAGAACATGAGAACTTGCTATACAAAAACAAAACCTATTCTGATTCGCTGCAGGACTCCTGGCAGAGATTTTTAGGTTAGTTCACATCATTGTTGGATGATGAAAAATCAGTGGCCTTACAATAAAACTCATAGCCATCTTAGCTACTATACTAAGAGATGCATGTGACTTGCTAACCTGTTCAAGGTGGCAAACATATGCAGAGATAGTCGTCAAATTACAAATATTTGCTTAGTGACCATTCAAAGTTAAAATGGCACTGAAAAAAATGACTTACAACTGGACCTTGAATTTATGACCATCACAGCATCCTCTTTTTCTGCCCCAGCTACAGATCCCAAAGAACACAGCACACACAAAGTTTGTACAAAACTTAATTTACTAAAGTAACTCAGTCTTTTTCAAAACAAAGGCTGTTAATAAACTTTCTTAACAGCCTACAAGAAACCAAAGAGAAAGTAATCACAATCTTACTAAGGCTTGGCGGAAAGCCCAGAAGCAATTTTGCAGAGAATCCAGACGCAAAGAAAGCCCAGAAGCAATTTTGCAGAGGATCCAGACGCAAAGAGTGAACTAAAGTTGTTCCCTACAACTTGCTTCAGTCAGCGTTCTTCCTTAAATAGGCTAAGGGAGTGGCCAATTAGCCCCAAGCCTTACTCTCAAGGAGACCTCCTCCTGAGGAGCCACTCCTGCCTTTTGGCAGCTCTGCGTGCCCGTGCATCGAGAAGAGGCTCCTCCTCTTCATCCTCTTCACTTAAAGGAGCTTCTGGAGGTTATGAAGGCCCTGGCTGAATTCCTGCCTCTGGTACCACATCTTCTCCAGCCTCCTCATTGTCTGACTCGAGTGCCAGCTGCACAGGCTGCTTGCGCAGCACCACACCAGCTTTCTCGCTGTCAGAATCAGCTACTAGCTGCACAGGCCGTTGATGGGCCACAACATCCTCAAGGTCACATGATCAAAATTCAGATGCTTGGAAACAGGCATGTATTTGTGACAGTTGCAGAGTCTCGGGGTCATGCAATCACCATTGGCAACCTTCCCATTCAGCTTCCCACAAGCAGACAATGGGTGAAGCCAAATTCGCTTAATGACATGGTTTAGTGATTCACTTAACAACAACCATGCAAAAAAGGATCATAAAATCAAGCACAACTCATTAACAACCACCTTGCTTAACAATGAAAATTCTGGCCCTAATTGTGGTAATAAGTCAAAGACTACTTATACTTCCTTCTCAAATTTTCCCCAACCACCATCAAGTGGCTGGGCTGAGAGAATAATTACCCCACAGTCAGCCAATGTGTCTCCATGTCTTGGAGTAAATCTAAATCTGGGTTTCTGGTCCTAATTCAATATTTTAATTATTAATAAATTCCTTGGAGCCCTGATGGTGCAATGATTAAGTACAATATTGCAGCAAACCCCATAGCCTGAGGTTTGATTTTGACAAGGCTCACGGTTGACTCAGCCTTCCATCCTTCCAAGGTCAGTAAAATGAGGACCCAGATTATTGGGCGGCAATATGCAAATAATGCTTACATTGTAAACCACCCAGAAGTGTTGTAAAGCAGGATGGGGCAGTATATAAGTCTAAATGCTATTGCTATTGTTCCTGTTTTAAGTAGAAATGCCTGTTTCCTATGCAATTTACTAACAATCTATATAGCAGAGCCTTGCCATTGAATTATCTGAACTGATAAATGTTAAGGAACATTAATCAGCACACAAAATAATGTGCATCGCATCTAGGCATGTACATGACTAACATGCCACCTCACCTTTGCTAGAGCAGCTCATTATTCAGAAATTTGATATTCTCTGGCAAGGAGCACCAAGGAGACTATAGGCCCACACTGGGCTATTCAGAAGAAAAGAACAATGCCAACAGTCACCAAGGTGAGCAGCCCATATGCTGAAAACAACAGCCATGCTGCCCACGTATTGCAATGCAGATTAAGGTTGGCATTCTAATGTGTGTGCTCTTTTTTTTTTTAACAGTGCATAGCGACAAACATTTGAAAGGTAATTATTTCCCTCTTTTTTTTGCCCCCTCTTCCAAATAGGCTCTGAGCCGTTTTCTGGTTATGATCATTTTTTCTCTTCTCTCCCAAACCACGATCCCGACAAGTCATTTCAACATGCTGTTATTATGACAGCAGATAAATCATTTTAAATTGCCGATCCAGCCATGGGGAATATTAATACCTAAATATTTAGCACATCACGAAACCTACTTAAAATTGAAAACTTAGCCTACAAGAGACTAGCTCTTCCTACTTGGCAAGGGATTAATACTTCCTTGTGCCCAGAAATATTTTGCTTTCCACATGCAAAACACTCTTGAAAGAATGGTGGGGTTCTATTGATACCAATAAATAACAAATTAGAGAGACTTTGTAACTACATGGGCATTTGATTTCCATTTCATTTCTTGCCATTATGCCTGAAAACATTCACAGATTATCTTTTATTTTCTCTGTGCAATTTCCAAAAAATGAGAAGCACCAAACACATTTATCTCATTCTCTACAAAGCCGGAGTATTTTAGCTGATTTAAATTGCTACAAATATACTTGGATCAATGCGCCTTCATACGGAACAAGAAAATCATGTAAAAATTGCTTGCAACCCTTTAGGTTATTTCCAAGTCTTCTTGGGAATGTTTTTAAATCTTTGCTTCTTTCTAGGCAGCAATTTTTAGGGGTTTCGCTTTTTAAACTATTCTCAAGTTTGGTTGGCTTCCTTTCATTCCACACCATCTTCTCTTAGTGCAGGGGTGTCAAATTCGATTTCATTGAGGGCCGCATCAGAGTTGTGTTTGACCTCAGGGAGGCGGGGTGGGCATGGCCAGGATGGGCATGGCCAGCTTGATGTCACTAGTGTTGGGGGTGCCTGTGGTGGCCCGAGTGCTCTGCCAGCGAAAACAGGCTCCCGAGCTCCATTTTCGGCTGCGATGGCCTCCTGCAATCCTCTGCCAGTGAAAATGAAGCTTGGGAGGGCCGTGTACAAGCTCCATTTTCATTGGCAGAGGGTTGCAGGAGGCCATGGCAGCTGAAAACGGGGGCCCGTTTTCGCTGGCAGACACACTGTGGGCCAGTCCTTCGCTGTTTCCAGGGTGACCCCGTGGACCAGGTTTAAGTACCCCATGGGCCAGATCCGGGCCCCTGGCCTTAAATTTGACATCCCTCTCTTAGTGCATGAATAATACTACTTTCACACCACCATATACCTGTGATGGCGAATCTATGGCATGTGTGGTGGAAGTGGCATGCAGGTAAGCCATCGCCCGCTGCTCTTCCAGGTTCCAGCGTGCCAGCCAGCTGGTCTTCACACATGCAGGAGCACCAGAAAACGGAAAAGTAGCTGCCCGGTACACATGTGTATACCGAGTGGCTGCTCTTCCAGTTTCTGGTGTACACATGCGCACCGGCCACCTGGTCTTCTGGTTTCTGGCACGCATGTGAGCACAAAGACCAGCTGTCCGGTGCACCAAAAAGATTTGCCAACACTACTATATACCATGCACAATTGCACAAAGGGTTGCACAATTGCACAAAGGGAGTTCACCTAGCCCACATCTGCTGTTTTTGTTTTTTGAAACAGGCCTGCCGAAAGCAACTCAGACGCATTAGCAGTGTTTTTACTAGTACTGCTCATTAGCATTGTAATGTTAATTGAACAATCCAATTATCTCTTTTGAAATAATATAATTATGCAGCAAATATACTTCTAATAGCAGCAAAAGCCCCCACACTAATTTTTCTAGCTGGGGGGGAAAAAGGGGGGAATATTTTACAACACTCAACTTTCTACACTACTGTGCTACCTTGGTATTCAACTGTTTTGAAACCCATCTAATTTGATACTCAATGCATTTTGACACAAAAAATTTGTCCCGGTACTCATTGTTTGTTTAGTACTCAACACACAAGCTGGAACTTGTCAGTGTTGGCTGCCTTGTGACTCACTACATTATTCCTTATAAGAAAAAATTGGTTGGTACTCATCATTTTTGGTATTCACTGCACCTCCCCGAAACAATTAACAATGAGTACCAAGTTACCATTGTATTTACACAGAAATCTGTTCAAGATTGCAGTTGTTGCCTACTAAGATTTTACAAGAAGTAGTTAAACAAGGCTGTTGCCTGTAAATCCCCTGCCCACAACAATTCAGCAAACCCAGTGCATGCAATTCTAATACAGGTAGTCCTCGACTTACGACCATGACCGAGTCCAAAATTTCCATTGCTAAGTAAGATTAAGTGAGTTTGCTCCATTTTAACAATATTTCCTGCCTCGTTTGTTAAACAAATCATTGCAGTTAGAATAGAATAGAGTTGGAAGGGTCCTTGGAGGTCTTCTAGTCCAACCCCCTGCCTAGGCAGGAAACCCTACATCACTTCAGACAAATGGTTATCCAACATCTTCTTCAAAACTTCCAGTGTTGGAACATTCACAACTTCTGGAGGCAAGTTGTTCCACTGATTAATTGTTCTAACTGTTTATCATGGTTCTTAAATGAATCTCCCTTTCCCATTGACTTTGCTTATCAGATGTTACAATGCAAGGTGATCACATGACCCCGGAACACTGCAACTGTCAGAAGTACATGCCAATTGCCAAGCATCCAAATTTTGATCATATGACCACAGCGATGCTACAACAGTCATAAGTGTAAAAAAACTATCATAAGTCACTTTTTTCTCCGCCATTGTAACTTTCAACGTTCATTAAACGAAAGGTCGTAAGTCAAGAGCTACTTGTATCTGAGCATTAACTTCCAGTGGAACTTACTTCTAAGCAGACATTCCCAGGACTGTGCTCTTTAACGTTATTCCCAAATCAGAGGTGGGTTTCAGCAGGTTCTGACCAATTCTGGAGAACCGGTAGTGGAAATTTTGAGTAGTTCGGACAACCGGTAGTAAAAATTCTGACTGGCCCTACCTCCATCTATTCTCTGCCTCCCAGGTCCCAGCTGATCGGGAGGAAATGGGGATTTTGCAGTATCCTTCCCCTGGATTGGAGAGGGAATGGAGATTTTACAGTATCCTTCCCCTGCCACGCCCACCAAGCCATGCCCACAGAATCTGTAGTGAAAAAATTTGAAACCCACCACTGTCCCACATGGAAGAAATTTTGAAAAAAGGACAGGACGTGCACACACACACACACATACACACAATTTTCCCATCTTGGCACAAACTTCTTTTATCTCCTTTTGGATTTCGCCATAAGAACGAAACATGCAGCCCAAAATACTGGGGTGGGGTGGGGTATGGAGAGTGGGGGAAGGAAATGTAACAGAGATGACATTCAAGTTTTTTTTTTTTTTTTTAAAAAGTAGGATATCTATATATCAACAAAGTTTGCCGTGCTATTATTAAACTTCCAAGCCAGTGAAGTCCAAGGAATCTTCACCATGCCCTAGAAACAAGGCGATAAATAGTTCTAAGCATTTTTTTCTATTTTGGGTACTGGGAAAAAAAAAAAGCTGAGACACTCTGGCCCAGTTCAGCCATAACAGGAAACCAGTGTTTCCTGCTATGTGAATGAACTTCTTGCATCCTCCTACTCCCACAGGCCAGGAGAGATCAAAATCTTCTGCTTTCAATTTTAACAAGCAGACTTCCCTAAGATAAATTAAATGTAATTTAATGAATGAAAATCTTTTGACCACAGAAGTGCCCACATCTGAGAGAAGGATTATAATAAATAAGGAGAGGGCAACTTTTTGCTAGTGGACAGGAGATAAATTCCTGGGAAGGTCCTAGGAAAATCTGGTGTTTACACTGAGTTTGCACTAAACCTACCTTTTAGAAATCCTTGTATTTTTTTGTTTTTTGTTTTGCTCTATGTTGAAAATAAGCAGGAAAGAAAATCACTGATTTTCACTCATTTCCTGCTGGAGCTTGATGCTGTGATTTCACTTTTTTTTTTTTTTTAAGGATTTCGGCACTACTTCCCAGATAAGACTAGGTTTTGAAAACACATCCTAGAAAGAGACAAATGCAAATCTTTTCCGTATTGCTGCCAAGAAAACTACATGCAATTATTTATAGAGTGCAGGCTCAATGCTAAAAATACTGTCAGCTTTTCAAACTGGCCTGAGCTAAGAAACCAAAGTTACCTGTGCTAATACTACTTTTACTACAGATAGTGCTTAACTTACAGTGACAACTGAGCCCAAAATTTTGATTGCTAAGCAAGACAGTTAAGCGAGTTTTGCCCCATTTTACAACTTTCAGTTGATAACTGAATCACGGCAGTGTTGTTAAAAGTTAGTAACATACGTGTTAAGTTGAATCTGGCTTCCTGGCTGTGTTTGTCGGAAGGTTGCAAAAGGTGATCACATGACCCAGGGAGAGTGCAACCGTCATAAATACATGCCAGTTGCCAAGCATCTACATCAGGGGTCCCCAGACTTGGCAGCTTTAAGACTTGTGGACCAGCTGGAGAATTCTGGGAGTTGAAGTCCACAAGTTTTAAAGCTGCCATGTTTGAAGACCTCTGGTCTACATTCTGACCCCCCATGGAGTTTGGCCAATATTGCCGGATCCAGGGACAGCTTCTTGAGGAGAGGTCTCACCACCGCCTCTTTCAAGGCGGTGGGGAAGTAACCCTCACTCAATGAAGCGTTAATAACACCCTGGAGCCAGCCTCGTGTAACCTTTCGGGAAGCCAGTACCAACCAGGAGGGACATGGGTCCAGTAAACATGTGGCCGCACTAAGTCTCCCCAAAATCCTGTCCACATCATCGGGAGTCACAGCATCAAACTCCTCCCAGATAACATTCTCAAGACTATTCCTCGTCACCCTGCCCTGATCTACCCAGTCAGAGTCCAAATCCCCCCGGATCTGAGCGATTTTGTCATACAGGTATTGTCCGAAATCCTCCGCCCTGCCTTCCAAGGGATCCTCCCGCACTCCCGGATGGAGCAGGGAGCGGGTTACCCTGAACAGGGCGACCGGACGATTCCCTGATGACGCAATAGAGGCGGAAAAGTAATTAAACTTTGCCGTCTTTATCGCCACTAGGTAGGCCTTAATATGCGACCTTACCCGTGTTCGATCAGATTCAGTGAGACTGGCCCTCCAACCGCTCTCCAGGCGTCTTTTCCGGCGCTTCATTTCCCTCAGCTCCTCAGTGAACCAAGGAGCCGCGCGGGATCGGCACCGGGTCAGAGGCCGCAAAGGCACGACTCGGTCCAAGGCCCCACCAGCCGCCCGGTCCCAGGCGGCTACCAGCTCCTTGGCCGAGTCATGTGCTAGAACCTCAGGAAATGGCCCAAGCTCCGTCTGGAACCTCTCAGGATCCATCAGGCGCCTGGGGCGGATCCATCTAATTGGATCCGCCTCCCTGTGGCAGGGAGCAGCGGTTCGAAAATCCAGGCGAAGGAGTGAGTGGTCTGTCCATGACAAGGGTTCCACGTCTATATCCCCAATAACAAGACCACTCAACCACTGGCCAGAGACAAAAATCAGATCCAGAGTGTGACCTCCCCTGTGAGTAGGGCCATGAACTAACTGGGTCAGGTCCATGGCCGTCATGGAAGCCATGAACTCCCGAGCCACCTCAGACGTTTCACCAACGGATGGCAAGTTGAAATCACCCATGACTAAGAGCCTGGGTGTATCTACTGCCACCGTGGCTATCACGTCGAGTAGCTCAGGTTGCCACGCGGCAGGGAGCCAGGTAAGTAAGCAACAAGCCCATCTGAACCCCACGACCCCACCTCACAAGGAGGGACTCACATCCGGCTATCTGAGGCACAGTGGTCTCCCTAGGACCCAGATCCTCGTTAATAATAACCGCCACCCCCCCGCCCCTCCCCTGGGCCCTCGGCTGATGGAATGCTCTGAAGCCTGGTGGGCACATTTCAACCAGAGGGACACCGCCTTGTTGCTCCCCAGTTATCTTTGCAAAAGCCTCTGCAAAGATCTCTCTCAAGTTCTCTCGACTTTGTTCTCTCAAACCTCTTACTCTCAGGGCAAATTCCATCGCTCTATATTTAACATCACCACTTCATCGTCTGCCCTATCCACCTTGGTCTGAACTTCATCCATTTTATTTTCCAAATTCAAATTGGACTGATTAATTTCTTCTACTTTTTCATCCAACAATTCAATGTGTTTTGCCAGACCCTGAAATGCCATTACTATGTCTTCTCTTATTTTTTTATTCCGAGTTTGTATAACTTTTTTAATTTCAGCCATTTCTTCAGACACTCCCTTAATTTTCCCCTCTAAAAAAGAAGTTTGTTGCTTCAAAGAGTCCTGCAGAGATTCCTGTAGAACTTCCAAAGTCAATATTTGTGGGTTTGAAGTAGACAAAGATTGTAATTTTGATGGTTGTGCTGGTGATCCAGCACTTTTAAAATCAGATTTTATTTGCTTAGAAGCCATTTTTAGCTTTCAATTTATACTTCCTACAGCAACCAAATCAATAAGTCCAAACGTTTTTAAATCGTTTGTAAGTATTTTAGTTTATTTAAAGTCCAAACTGTAGTCTTTCCACTTTAAATCTTTCTTTCTTCGGTGTAGAATCCAATAATCTTAAACAGCCTTAGAAGCCTTAGAAGCGCTAATGATGTTAACTATCACTTTCACTATCACTTTCACTTTCACGCCCTGTTGCAGTTCAGGCGCCATTTTTGCTTTCGTTTTAAAAGTCTTAGAAGGAAGAAGTATAGATACAGAGTTAAAGTTCAGTACTTGCAGTTGCTAGGACTCCTGTTTTTGTTCTGCCTGCTTTGAGTTTATTTTGAATCTGAATGTTGATTGCAGAGGTGGTCACGGCGTCTTGTTATGCTTGAAGCAGAAAAGCCTCGGATTCAGAGCTCAGTCAAACTACCAGGGAGGTCTCACCCTCCAAGCCCCAGAATTGCTCCTAGGGCTTTTGGGGAGCTCTACCTTAGTCCAGCTGCTCGCCTTCCTTTCTTCTCCCGAGGGGAAGGTTTCCAAACCGTCAGAAAGCTGATTTGCACTGTCTTGGTGGTTTTAACGAAATCGTGGGGCTGACGGTCCGAAAGGAATGTCTGTCAGCGCCTGCGGTGCCACCGGAAGTCAGGACTACCTGAATTTTGAATACAAGATAACAGACCACAGGAGGCGTGGCGACGGATTTGAAAAAAAAATTAACACTCAGTCTCAAGCAAATAGATGAGAGATTAACCCATGGATTGTCGGAGTAGCGAGTCTGGAAAAAATTACAATATATATTTAAAAGGAAGGCGACGTGAAGATAGTTGTCCACTTAAAGAAAATCTCCTTTGGATTTATTAGCAAAATCCCAGCAAACCTAAAACGATCTTTCCATTTTAAAATTATACTAAAAGGAAAACAAGCACCCTTTTAGGTCACAGGGAAAAGAAAAAGGAGACAATTCCCTTTTAGGTCACAGGGAAAAGAAAAAGGAGACAATTGCAAAGAGTTGCAGGCAGAGTTCCAGAATCCAATCCGAAAGTATCTGTTCAGTAAGTCTCAACCTCAGCAGCTGTGCAAACTGAATTATTGAATAGAATGAATGAATGAACGTACAAATACCGGTTAAGTACATACCATAAATACGAATGTTGATCAGGAGTCCTTGGTGCTCTCTGAACTTAGTTTTTTTTCTTTTGATTACCAAATGAGATAGGTAACATCATCAATACACTGATGAAGTTACATAGTTTGGTAATGAAACATCTGCAAGAAAACAACCAAGCTCAGAGAGTACCAAGCACCCCTCATTTTCAACCCTGAGCTACAAATATTCTCTTCTAAACATTGATAACTCTCTTATATTTGTTAATAGCTTTAAACAAAACTTTAAAATCATACTTCTGAGGAAAATTGATGTTAGAGCCAGGCGGGCAAAGGCAGGGAAGATTTCACTTTAAAGTTTTAAATATGGAAAATATGATGGAAAATATGGTGAAAAACTTGGGATTATAGCACATTCAATTTTAGGCAGGATAGCCGTTTGAAAGGCCAAGACCTTATTTATGCTATGTCTTTCTTTTGACATACATCACTAAATAAACCCAGAGGGAAATGTGAACTGATTCATCAGTGATTCTAGCTAGACAGAGAGCTGACTAATGGCTTTATTGATTCTTTGCTCTGTGTTACAAGATATACTAAATCCAATGGCCCATACCGGAAGAAGAACTGAGGCTTCTGGCAAAACAAAGTAATTTGTTTCCAGTTTATCAGAGAAGTCAAAACAATCTTCTACAGTAAGAACCAAGAATATATTTTCTGGTTGTAGAACAAAAAATGACCATTTGAGTTACAGCTCAAATGTCTATACAGGTAGTCCTTGACATACAACAGTTCGTTTAGCGACCATTCAGAGTTACAATGGCACTGCAAAAAGTGACTTATGACCGTTTTTCACACTTATGACCACTGCAGCATTGTCATGGTCATGGGATCAAAATTCAGATGCTTGGCAACTGGTTCATATTTATGACCGTTTGCGGTGTCCCAGGGTCATGTGACCAACTTTTTGCGACCTTCTGATAAGCAAAGTCAATGGAGAAGCCAGATTCACTTAACAACTGGGTTACTAAATTAATAACTGTGGTGATTCACTTAACAACTGTGGTAAGAAAAGTCGTAAAATGAGGCAAAACTCACTTAGCAAATGTGTCACTTAGCAACAGAAATTCTGGGCTCCATTGTGGTCGTAAATCAAGGACTACCTGCATTCTTCTTCTCTTAGTTCTTAAATTCTCTTTAGCTTAAATTCAGCCTATTTTTACCCAGTATCTTGTAAAAACTGTATTTTTAAATATGTTTATGTGCACCCAAGGATTATCAATCCAATTTATTTTATTAAATTTATTTGCTGCATTAACAATTATGGAGGACGCCCAACTGAAGACAGATTGAAGAATCAAAGTTGAAGCTCTTGAATTGTTATAGAAAATAAATACATTAATAACTCCGTCCCTTAAACTCTCAAGCAACAATCTATTAAGAAATGCTTTAGCCTAAACAATTTTGGAACAATATTAAAACGCAATTAGAACAAATAACAACTCAAAAAGTACCATTAAAACCGGAAACATACTTATTAGGAATACCTACATGTAAATATGAAAAAGAAATAATATATTTAATAACACATATCTTGACTGCATCAAGAATCACATATGCACAAAATTAGAAACAAGAAGAAGTCCCAACTCAAGATAGAATAGTATCTAAAATTATGGAATGTGCTGAGATGGATAGACTCACCAAGGAAATTCAAGGAAAGGAAGAATCTGAATATTATCTGGTCTGGCAAAGGTGGTATCAATGGTTAGAGGAAAAAAGAAAAAAGAAAGAAAGAAAAAAAATTAAACAAAAGGAAGGTTTCAAAAGAGTAAAATAAACTTTTATATCAAATGAAATTTAATAAAGAAATACCAGATATCAATAAAAAAATATCATTTTATATGGTGAGAGAAAGAATATATACTGAAGAATATAAATTATTGATATTGTAATAATTCAGACATTACATTTAGATGTCATTAAGATGATGCTTGTTGTATATTGTTTTACTTATATTTATAAATGTATTTTTTGGTTTCTTAAATTAATAACAAAAAAAAAAAAAAGAAATGCTTTAGCATGTGTTTTAAAAAAAACTGACATTTCGTCGAACTCTGATGGTACCATATAATACGATGGTTTTTCCAAATAAGCTATGTTACTGCTCAAATTATAGCTGCAAGCCAAATACAGGTAATCCTCAATTTACAACAATTTTGTTTGGTGACCATTCAAAGTCACAATGGCACTTATAACCATTTTTCACATGACCACTGCAGCATCCCCATGGTCACGCTGTCAAAATTTAAATACCTGGCAATTGACTCATATTCATGACACTTGCAGTGTCCTGGGCTCATGTGATAACTTTCTGCGACCTTCTGACAAGCAAAATCAATGAGGAAACCAGATTCATTTAACAACCCTGTTAACAAATGCAGTGATTCACTTAACAACTGTGTCAAGAAAGATCATACAATGCGGCAAAATCCACTTAACAACTGTCTTGCTTATCAACAGAAATTTTGGGCTCAATTGTGGTCGTTAAGTCAAGGGCTGCCTGCAGTAACCAATTCTTCCCTAAATGAACTAGGAATAGTACACTTCCCACAATTCCAACCTTTGCAATCTAAGAATTCTGGGAATGGTAGTCTCTCTACATCTGAGATTGTGGATAGTCAAAATAGTACAACACAAGTGCAACAATCTTAGCTGAATACACGATACAGAGAAATTTATTTAAGATACCACCATCTACCATATTTCTAGCGAAAAATGTGATCTTTTAACTTTACAGGTAAACAGTGTAATAACAATGTGCATATTTTCCGTCGGGACTTGAAGACTTGGCTTTTCAAACAAATAGGCTGAGACTGATTCCTGGCTTTATTATTTACTACTAATTAATTATTTGGATTAAATTATGATTTTATTGTACTTGTTTCTTAACTTGTGTTCGCCGCCCTGAGTCCTTTGGGAGAATGGCGGCATATAAATACATTTAATAAATAAATAAATAAATATTTTAAAGCAGGACCTTTGCAATCACGGATGAGGGATTCTTACATCTGGGGATGAAAGCTGCGTGGAAAATTGTTTAATTGGAAGTCAAGCTGGGCTTCAAGACAATGGGAATGGCTTGTATTTTCCTCCAGCAAACTGCTCACAACTCCAACCTTTTTTAAGAGACGGAAAAGCACTTTCAGGAGCACAAGAGATAAGAAAGTGTGCCATCATCAGGAATGGAAGAGCAAGGTAGGCATTTTTTGGTGTTGCATTTGTTTGTTTTTTTGAATAGCATGCCAGGTACTTCATCCCAAAAGGAGGCTTTCTTTAATATAATTCTAAGGTTAAGATTAAATTAAATTTGCTTATCATACTATGCATTTGTTAGTTTTCCCTTTTGCCTTTATAAAAAAATGCAATTTGGCCTCCACAAATCAGGGACCCAAAGCTTTTAGATAAGGGGGTTACATACAACCTGGCATCTCAGAATAGATACAGAATATATACTTCTGATTTAAATAATGTAAGTCAAGAGAAGATCTAGGTTGGATTAATAAAATCACATTATTCATAAAGCTTTGATTAAACCCAGGCAAAACTCAATCTTCTATTTATATGAAGAGTGAACCAGGGTTTTTTTTTTCCCCTACATGTGCACACATGCACACACAAACTTTCCCTCAGACAACAAATCAGATCCAGCAGTTTCTTAATTACGTAAGAGCTCAACTTTTCAACTCAACTTTGCCCTCTCGTTTTAGTTTCCTTTTTTTTTTTTTAAACCAAAGCAACCGTTTATTCTATGAAGTATGATACACAGGCTAAAACCTGGCAGCCCAAAAAGAACAATAAAAACAAGCTATGCTCTGAGGAGGCAAGAGACTCATTACGTTAGAAGTGTTGGGCTCTGCAACCCCAGGGAGAGCTGCAGCTCCAGTAATCTGCAGAGCTGATGCTGCATTAGCAGATGACACATTTTCACAAATATGCTCACAGCTCCACCAGTAGGTCTGGGAATTATTTTCTCAAGGACTCTTGGAAAGCTTTCAGTGCATTTCCAATGCCCACTTTAGCCTTTTACTCCAAGGGGTACATATTACAAATGCAGATCTGAGGGACATTAAACCAGAACAGGCCTCCGCAAAGGCAGAAAACATTGCGATACGTCACGATATGTCATGTGACGTGATCGAGTTTGACACCCGTGAGCTAGAAGAAGCTACCTTATCACACAAGACTGACCAAGCCTTTAAGTTCAAGCAACCAGAATCCTAGGGAGAGACGAAGAGTAGAGGTGGGGTTCTGTATCTCATCAAAAAGTATAAAAGAGTATGAACCGTAAGATGAACTCCAAGGCAGCTGATAGTAAGGATCAGGATATGATTATACAACTGAAGTTATTTGAAGGTTTTTAGATGGTGTCAACTGTATTTAATCTGCTCAAGAAGAGTCTTGTAGAACTCGCTTTGTTTGCATTAGAAGCAGTCCAAACTTGCACCGTCTTTCGTCCTCACCTGTGATGTGGGGCAGGTGTTTTTTCCTGCACAAAAAAAATTATAGGGAAGTTTCCATCACGTATCACTGGATGGTTGATGGCAGGGCAAAGACAAGCTGGGTAAGTTTCTGGGATGCATTAGCTCAAGTAAACAAATATACCTGTTTAAATTTTAACCTTGGTGTTTGTGAGAAGTGTCGGCACAATGCCATCCACTGCAACCTTCACTACGTATCTAGGAAAAGGATGACAGCCTGTTATGAACGTAGCCTGTATGCTAGACTGCATGTTCAAATACAGAATATATATCCCCCATAAGGGAGAGATGACACTTGGTCACATATGCACCAGCTTCTCTATCTCCTGGATCCAGGTGAATGAACAAATGTTATTTCTATTGTGTTTATTTCTACAGACATAGGTTGATGTGTTTGTACTCCTTTTTTAAAATTTCTATTTGCTATACAGTTACGATGCTAAATTTAATATTATTACTTTAAAACTGAGTGCTTAACCTAGGCTCTTATTCATACGTCAGGTGTTCCTGAAAACATAATTTCTTTTTTGGGGGGTTTCTGGTGCAAATGTGACTCTTTTCTTTTTTGAAGATTTTGGCAAAAAGCATTTTCGTTGTAGCAGATCGCTGCCTCCTTGTGGTCTGCCAGAGAAATGTATTATCTCTTGGATTACAGCCAACAGTTGACCAGGGCAGTTCTTTATCTATGTTTCTGAATACTGACTATTTGCATTATAATATTTAAAGTTAGATGTGTGGATTTGTTTTTGTTTTACATTTTATGTTTTCTTATTTGTAATAAAACTGCAATGTGTCCACCAGCTCCAGTCCGGATTCACAGGAAGATTAATGATTGATATATCAATGTTCTTCCAAAGAGAAGGAAACTAGGGGCTATTACAACACTCTTGGGTGCCAGTAACCTGTTAGTAGGGCTTCCTTAATTGTCCAGTAACGTTGGGGTAGATTGGAAGAGAACTTCTTTCTGATGGAAGCCAGAATACACGATCCCCATCATCCCGTTTAAATTTTTTACTAGAGACAGTAGAAAAATAACCTGCAGTTAGATCAATAATTTTCATTCCCCAGGTTCTTTTCCCATAGGGACAATAACAAGCAGTTTCCTCTAAACTCTGTTTACTGTCTTTCTCATCTGATCAGTTTCTTCCAACAGTCCTTCCACAAGTTCAGATACAAAACCTCATATTGATTTTCAATTTTCAAACTTGAGATTTTCTTTTTAGACGAATGTTCTTTTCTTGGACCTTAATTATTCCTTGAATTTTTAGTTGTTTAGAATTATTAATTTGAAATTAATTATGGGTTCTGAGGAAAAATTATCTGCAGAAACAAACATGAAAAATTAATATTTTTATCCTGCATGCTAACTGACCCAAATTTTGTAGTTTCGAGAGAACAAAACAGCAAATAGAGAAAGAAAACTGAGAAAGGGCCAGGCATACTTATCACACATACAGAGAAATAATAATTCCAAATATCTAACAGATGGGAGAGTTGTTAAAAAAAAAAAATCCCCTACCCTCCATCTTTCAGTCAACATCAAAAGTTTTCTTGTCTTCTTTTGTCTGAGTTGCAGACTTAGTGGAGATAAAGAGACAGGTAAACAGAGCAAGTCCCATACAGCAAAGGTATCAAGGATTATGAAGGAGCTAGCCTTGGGCAAATTTCAGATGACGGAAAAAGAGTAAATCCCTGAACACTTCAACTCATGTAACAAAATGAAAAGGAGAATAATTCTTCAAATGTTTTATTTAATTAAATATAGGATTTAGATCCCACCTTTTTGCCCAGAGGGCACTGAAAATGATTAACAATTAAAAAGCAAAACCATCACATTTTATAATAATGCCATAAAGTCACAATTAAATTGAAAAAGCCAAGCAGGAAGGTTAAAGGAGAAGGACTTGATTCCTTTCCTAAAGGCAGAAAGAATGCAGACTGAGCACAACTCTTATAGTAGCACATTCTGGGTTTTGGACAACATAATAGTGGACCTAGGTTTGAAACCTTCCTTTTTCTAGTCAACAACCATACTTGACCTTTGAGGAACTATACACACACTGCAATAATTGCTTGAGGCCGGGGCAACAAAATATACATAATTAAAGTCAGAGTCAACTAAAATTAAATTACACTAATTTCATAATTACCCCTTTGTTTTATTTTCCCCTTCTGAAACATCAAATAACATGATCTGACCACAACTTTTGAAGAGGTCTTATGGACCACACATTCAAGACGTCTGGTGGGCCATAACTTTAAGGTTACGTGTGCAATCTTATGTAAGACCAATGATGGCATTTTGAACTAAATGAGGTGTTTTGCTTTAATGGAGTCTTTTAAAGAATTACTCAAGGATTCGAAAGAAACTTTTAAGTATGTATTTTGCTTTTATGGATGGATGTAGGAAAAAAAAACATTCAAATAGTTTGCTTCCCATTACACTTTCTTCTAAAGTACTTCCTCCTCCTCTTCCTCCTGTTACTCTTCTAAAAGAAAAGAAGAAAGTAGAAATTGGGCCAAACTTAGTTGACTAGTGATCTTTGCAGCCAGGTGAGAAATTAAACCTACGTCTTAATCAATACAGTGATTCTTTTATCACATTTTACCAATTGCAAGTAAACTTCCATGTGCAGAGTAACATGAACCCTTACTCCATCTTACTCGCTCACCTGCTACACTCAATCTGTAGGAGAATTCAGGGTGAAAATGAAATTCGTTCGATCGGTAGATTCCACCGGTGCATTTTGGCTAAGATTTAAATACACCGTAGCTCATAAAATTATTATCTCTCAGCAATGCTCGAAATTAAGGAACCCATCAAAATGAGTATAGACTCTTAAAAGGATAAGACACAATATTGGACACAACTGAGTTGAGGTGAAGGCATGCTTTCATCTGTCGCTCCAGCATTTGGGGTTCTATTTATATATTTCAATTCAGACATTAAGATGCGGTAGCAGCCTTCTTCCAGATTCTTTAAAGCTCTAATTTACAAACAGAATCAAGAGAAGCAATTAAATGTTAAGTGCTATCAGCATGTTCTCCCTGAGTGGCACCAACATTGCATGCACACACGAACAAGACGGAATTGAATGAATCCAATCTTGACACAGACGAGTGGGTTACAAATTGAAATTCTATTTCATTACCATTAGTCTTAAGCTCTGTGTAACAGAAAGTAATAAGGGAAGGCGTCAAAGGCATCTTCTAGCCAACATTGGATAGGAAGTCTTTTACCTATTACAAGAAGTCACAACTTTTTCTGGGGGGTTGATGCCACACTCGAAAAAGTAGTACATAAAGCCAGGAGAGAAACTTAATGTTGTTAACATTTAATATTAATTAAAAACAAATATGACTATCCTGCTAGTTACTATGAATACTGTAAATCATCTGTTTAAGTGCCATTAATTATTTCAACTTCTGTCACATTGAAGCCTAAAATCTACAATAATTTTGCAGGACTCTTGGAGGTGTTTGGTTGTTGGGTGCAGTCCTGTGACTTCTGGCTGGGCTATTATGATTTGGTCCTTGAAATTATAAATTATAAAACCTAAATGTCTCCTATGGGAAACTCCATATAAGCCACCCTCATTTCTTAAGGAAAAAATACATCTGATGTATCTATCCACATGTACCAAACTGCTTTCTGCAGGGGGAAAAAAAGTTAGAAAACTGATTTCCTCTTGGTTACATAGACATCCCTTCAAAAAGAGCCCAAAATGTACAAAAAGGCTGCCCAAAAGAAAAGAATCCAAAACATACAGGAGATGTTCACACTGAAACACATTTTGCAAAAAACAATAATATGCAACCAAAAATGAATCCACTGTGCCCCATCATACAAAGCAAATTGCAGAATATTATAGGCCATTGGCTAAGCTATTTAGCAACTCAACCAGGAGCTAGTGATTTCAAACCTATTCTCAAATTCTATGTTACCAAGCACACACACACACACACACACACACACACACACACACACACAGAGGCAAGGCATCTTAACATTTCCTTGATAATCTGGCCTATTTTTGATCTCTATTCTTGTCGCTCCTTCCTTGGATTGGTGGTGATCTACTTCCTCTACTTCTGATTCCACTGTTCAATCATCTCGTACATCATACTTTAAAGAAGTACTTTAAAGAAGGCGAAGCCTCCTCAAGATTCAACTCCAGATGACACAATAAAAACAGTATGTATAATTTTCTTATAAACAATACAAAGGTGGTTGGCCATTATTTTCTCCAGGGATGATTATAAAATCCCACTTTAGCCTACAGTCCTATTGTCTTCCTGATATTCTTCCCCTCCAAGTATAAAGGGGTAGGATTCAGCCGGTTTTGACTGGTTCGGGTGTACCGGTAGCTCCGACGATCAGCTTAGAGTGAACTGATTCACGCCGATGATTAGATGGGCCCGCCCGCACACCCCTGCGCTATAATGTACCTATATATTTTTTGTTTTAAGCCCAGCTAATAGGCGCGGCAGAGCAGACTGCCATGCCTCAGCTGTTTTACTCACTCTGGACTCAATAGAAGGCAACTTTCGATCGTAACAAGCATGTGTGGAAGCGCGAGTTTGGCACGTGTGCAAGCGAAGTGAACAACCGGTGAATCCCACCACTGAAACAGGCCCAATTTTCCAAGGCCAGAAAAGGTAGACCAGATGCTACCACCTGCTTCAGAAAAACTCTAATATGTATGTCCATATGCATGACCAATGTGAAAGGATATCCATGAACAGCTTCTGAAGCCACAAGCAGCCTCTTGAAAGTTTTAGATGGCACCTTCTATGCCTTTCCTAAAGGTGCCACTGTCCTGTCATTCATAATACAGCATAAGGGAATTATTTAAGTATACGGTAGGTGAAATATGATATTAAATATAAGGAAAGTTACTTAAATTTCAAAAAAGAAATATCATTGTCTTGACCTTACTCTTCGCTTGATTCTGGTTTCACCTATTTTGTTTTTACATATAGGCCCTAATACTGTAAAAAAAAGTTCAATCAAACTTTCAGCATACCAAGAGTTATGCAGCCCTGACCCAAAATTGAAACTCTAAACTCAAAATAAAATGAAATGTATGGCTAAAATAGAAAGTAGAGAAAACTCAATGATTTGGACCAAAAACACAATGAGGATATCCTAATTTATTTATTTATTTATTTAATTATGTATTGGTTCAATTTATAATTTATGTCAACGTAGCCAGCATTTGGCAAATTTAGGTAGCACTTGGACAAAATCTAGTAACAGCCAATAACATATTCTTTCTGGAAAGTGGAGATTCCATACACAGTGGTTTTCAGGGCCTGTCAGGAAGCAATAAAATCTTATTAACCCTTACTGTAGGAATAGCATAACATGTGAGCCACTCCTTCCATATCCCTCGCACCACATGGGCACAAATGTTCCAGAAAAGAATCCAAAAAATTCCACCATCAAGTACAGTAGACAGAAGGGGATTCTCTGGGGCCAGGCTTAATTATATTCCCAGGCTAGTGACAGTAAGTCTGAAAAACTCCTGACCACTCTGTGCCCCCCCCCCCAAGTACAATGTTATGACATTTGGTTCAGATTATTTTTGCAATTTTTATTTTGCTGGAGAAGACTCCTGTGAGTCCCTTGGACTGCAAGGCGATCAAACCGGTCAGTCCTAGAGGAGATCAACTCTGACTGCTCTTCAGAAGGCCAGTTCCTGAAGATGAAACTCAAATATTTTGTCCACCTAATAAGAAGGAAGGACTCACTGGAGAAGAGCCTAATGCTGGGAAAGATTGAGGGCAAAAGAAGAAAGGGACGACAGAGAATGAGGTGGCTGGATGGAGTCACTGAAACAGTAGGTGTGAGCTTAAATGGACCAGAGGATGGTAGAGGAGAGGAAGGCCTGGAGGAATGTTGTCCATGGGGTTGTGATGGGTCGGACACAACTTCGCAACTAACAACAACAACAATTTTTTCAAATCTACATCCTAGATATGCTACAGAATTGTCAATTTATCCCACTGAAACCAGATTCTCTGAAGTGAACCCACTGGTGAAAAATATACTTCCAAAGTACCCCTGCTTTTGGGAAAATGAGAAATTCTTGTGTAAACCCAGGGATATTAATCCCACTGGGAAAAATCATAATTTTATCCAAATTGTTAAGAATATTTACTTCACTGATTTGGGATTTCAAAAAATAAAATAAAATCAAACGCTCTAAAAGCACAATTGTATCAATTTATTTTGGAGGAACAGGGTCCTGTGTTTAACCTAAGAGAACAAACATTAAAGGGTGCCACATTTTGCAGCCATGGGTTTACAAACATAACAGTGAATTTATTCACTGTAAACAATAAAAACACTTCTACTATGCATTAACAATGTAGTAAACAATTGGAAGGCAGATCACAGCTTCTGAAAACACTGTCACTAAACTTATACATGTTAACACTTACTTAAATAGTTGAAGAAGAGAAAAGGTGTTGAACTGGAATACTGACATGCAAGTCATATAGTCTGATGCAAGACCCTTGGGCATGGAAGAAATGAAAAACAAACAACTAATTTTAGAAACTCCTTTTAGTTATTCTCACCAATTAGAATATGATGCAAGAGCTATCAACAAGCAGGTTTAAGTTATGGCTTTGCAAGCTGCATTTCAAATAGGCAAGAAAACCATTTCCTATATAGTTTTTTTTTCCCTTCACCCATCAGTCATTGGAAATAAATAAATTATTTATTTATTTGCCTAAATTGGCCTCTCATAATACAGATCGATTTATATATACCATAGACTACAAATGGTAGGGAAAAAATGAACTCTAAATGTGGAACTTTTGAGAATCTGAAAAGTGCAGTTCAACTCAACATCCTTGCTCTAAATTACTACAAACAAATATCTATATCCCAAGTTTCCTTGGTTCAGAAAGGGACTCTTCCACATATCCTTTGTTCAAAGCCGGTATAAGCATTCACACAGAAACAACTACACAAAAACACAAAGGAGAAATAATAGTAAAGAATAGGTGAGACAAGGCTTAAAAGGAATTCAGAGACTAAACCTAACCAACAAATAATACCTTGTACCTTCTATTTAAATGAACAAATCTGTGGGGTCTTTGATGCTCTCTGAGCTTGGTGGTTTTCTTGCAAACATTTCACTACCAAACTAGGTAACATCATCAGTGCTAGAAGGGAGTGGGGTTTTCTCTCTGTTTGTTTACAAAGGGGTTGTCCTATTGGTGTTGGTGGGAGTGTTCCTTGATGGTTCTTTGATTAGGTTGTTGTTTACTGTTGGATTGTTTGTCTGAGTTAGTACAGTATCCCAATCAAGCAGAATATAAATCTTGTATATAAACAGAGAGCAAATCCCACTCTCTTCTGGCACTGATGATGTTACCGAGTTGGGTAATGAAATGTCTTCAAGAAAACAACCAAGCTCAGAGAGCACCAAGGACCCAATTCAACAGAAGAGAATATTTATAGCTCAAGGCTGAATTGATGGAATTGATTGAACAAATCCATCTATTAAAATTATTTTCATCTGAAGACTCTTTCCTGGACAATCCACCCCTATTCCCATAAGCATGGAATATTTTTTTAAAAAATGTTCTCAATTACAAGATATCTCCCTAAACTAGGAAATTTTGATTATTTGGTTATTTTCTCTACACAATTTTTCTTTTGCGTCTGAATTTTATGCTGCTCCATTATTATCTTGTTATGTTACAATTGTACTAGGTTCTTTGTTATGTTGCATTCCGTATTTTTATTGCAAACTACACTGGAAAATGTTTTTAAATGTTTTAAATATGAACAGGCATACCCCTCACATGATTCCATGGTGTTCAACCAAGATCATTTGGAATCCAGAAAAAATAAATAAAAAATAAATAAAAGTCAAAGGAGGAGGAAGGAAAAATATGGAATACATCTACATTTTATTTATAATGTTTGCAACACCTGTCATACCCTTCTGTTCTAAATTATATTTCTTGTTTCAACTATGGTCATGCACTATTTGTACCTTTACTTTCTTTCTGAGAATGCCATCAACTCCATCAAACCATGACAACAACAATCTGCCTCTCCTTTCCTTTATACTGTATTGTTAAGATTAAATCCTCATTTATTCTATGTGCCCAAAACATCTCAATCCATTATTTTTGTACTGGACACTCATCTTCCTATTCAGCCCATATGCATTCAGCACCCATTGATTCTGGATTCTTTGATTACTTCACGTCCTATTTCCATTGCAGTCAGCTTTTATTCAACTTGTCTATGACAAAGTAGGCAGAAAAATAATCTCTTAATCAGCGATTTTTGATTATCAAGCATATTTCCATGCAACAGACTACAAACTACATACTAAATTTCCTGCCTGCATGCACTGAAATTTCATTTTCTCATCTTCAATTAACAGTTTATCAAATTACTCACATCTATTTCTTCTAGGTTTTTTTTTTACAAGCCTTCACTCAGTTTTCCCTGTCAAATGCAACTACCTTGGTTTCCAATACAATCATTTCCCGATCTATATAGTTTACCACATCACACAATCTAAAATTCACTGCAAATCACTCGGATTCTTATTTGTTTGCTTCTGCCCCACCTTTAATATTTTTTACAAATAATTCAAGGCAACAAACATATCCAACAAACCTTACTCCTCGTATTTTTCCCACAACAACAAGGTGTTGTGAGGTGGGTTGGGCTGAGAGTGATTGACCCAAGGTCATCCAGCTGGCTTCCATGGCTAAGACAGGACTTGAACTCATGATCCCTTCCTTTCTTGTCTGATGCCTTAACCTCAGGGGTGTCAAACTCAAGGCCCGTGGGTGGGATTTGGCCCGTGGGGCCAGCCTGGAAATATCAAAGGACTGGCCTGTGGTGCCTCTACCGGCCAAAAACAGGCCACACATAAGCCCAGTGAGGCCTCTGCATGGCCTGTTTTTGGCCAACAGAGTGCTGCAGGAGGCTGTGGAGGCCAAAAACGGGCGGTGGGGGGGGCTCACTGTGCCTCTGCACAGTCCGTTTTCGACTGGCAGTGCTGCAGGAAGCGTCCGTCCCATCTTCCCCCGCCCCCCACTGGCCCGTGGAGAACTACAGTGCTGATCCAGCCCTCAAAGAAATCCAGTCTGACACCCCTGCCTTAACCACTAGAACCTACAGGATCATCTGCATACAAAAGTATACCTACGTTTACATCCCAATTGACAAATCTGACCAAAAGCGCCCTTTACATACTTATATACAAACAAATTTAACAGTCAGAGAGACATTAAGCTTTGTCTTAATCTATCTCAGCTTTGAGCCAGTTGCTAAGCATTCATTTTCATGCATTCCATTGTATCACCTTTTTGCACTCTGCAACCAATCCTCAATTTCATATTCGTGTAGAATATTCAAATCTATTCACTTCATATGCCTTTTCTAAATCAATGCATGTACAGAATGCTTTCTTTCCCATCTCACGTTCATTTCTCAATGACCCGCTGAAGATCGAAAATGTGACTTGTATACCTCCTACCCAGCAAAAAGCTTCATTGTACTTCCCAAATTTCCCACAATCACCAACCGAATTCAGTCAGAATTATGTCTAAACCTCCTATAGTCTTTATATTCATTCTTGCCACCTTCTCTTTAGGAGTAGCAGCATCCTTCTAATTACCAGGCAGATGCAGTCTTCACATCTGTATTAATTGCACAACCATTTTATACTACATTAACATTTCTTCAATTTTCTCTATAAACACCATTAACTTTTTCCCATCCTCCTTTTTTTTACAGTAAACATTCCCCCTCATACTGATTTGAGACCTGCACTGGTATCCCCATGAATTCACTCATTACCCCCACCTGAGGTTTCCGTCTATTCTCATTTAAAGTGTTATCTTGGGGTTACCAATAGCAACCAAGACAGCCGTCATTAAGTGATGTGGTCACATGATATTACACTTTATAACTACATTACTTAGCAATGACAATCCTATAATCCAGGGGTCCCAAATTTCTGGTCCATGGCCTGTTGGCAACCAGGTTGCACAAGTGGCGAGCAAATGCAGGAAGTTCCATTAGTCAAGCTGTGTGCGCATGCACAAAATCACCCAATCCTCCCTGCCGCCACTGCTAAGTCCATGAAGCTAGAAAGGTTGGGACCACTACTGTAACCCAAGGACTCTTTTTCTTTCTCCCTTTACCATTTTTCCAAGATCCATGGCTGACACTATCATGTAATTTTATATGCTATGCCAATTCTCTCAATCTTTCACCACAAAGAACAAACTCAACCCATGTTTTCGGATGTTTATTTATCCCTTTGTCATGCGTATGTATATTATTAAACTACATAGTCGAATCCATGCACATCAAATTTTTTGGTTTGCCTGGGCCACACTGAGTGAAGAGGCCGTATATAAAATATATAATTAATGTATATAGATCACATAATGATGTTAAAAAATTATGATCATGTAGGGCTGCATTACTGTCCGGGGCTGTTGTGGCCCGCCAGTGGCCTGAGCGGATCGTGGGTGATCCCAATGAAGAGGTGGCTGGTGTGGTGTCGTGCCAGCAGCCTGCACAGCCAGCGCTCGCGTCGGACAGCGAGGAGGCTGAAGAGGATGTGATGCCAGAGGCAGAGACTCAGCCAGGGCCTTCAGAATCTCCAGAGGCTCCTTCAAGTGGAGAGAGCGAAGTGGAGGAGCCTCTCCTCAATGCTCGGGCACGCAGGGCTGCCAAAAGGGAGGAAAGGCTACTCAGGAGGAGGTCTACTTGAGAGTAGGGCTTGAGGATAATTGGCCACTCCCTTAGCCTATTTAAGTCGCACGCAGCTAGTGCATTCTTGCTGGAAACAACTTGTATTATTATCAGAGTATTTTGGTTTATCATATCTTGTTTTCTGGGCTGGTTGCCAACCTTTGCCGGTCTTGTTTATTCTTGCTACTTAATAAATTTGATGAGGACCGTTGGTGTGTATCAATATCCTCGGAAATCCGGAGCTGGGGCAGAACAGGGGCTGTATGGGCTATGGGCTGTGGGTTGGACACACCTGATCTAATTAGGTATTTTCTAAGGAAATGCTCTAAAGTCACCATTTGCAGCGATGCTTGGAATTTTGAATGACCCAATCATTATTTCAGTACTTCATTTCACTCCCACCTATCCATTCATGTCAGCTAATAGAATATTTTTCCACCTAGATCACATTCACTGATTCTCTCATTATTTGATGCAGCATAATATATAAGCTATGGGTTCCTCTAATCATAGACATCAATTTAACTAACACCCATTCTTATCTTCTCATGTATGTTTTAGGCCTTTCATTTATAATTAAGACTACAGCTTCCTTGCATGTATGCTCAACTCTACTCCACAGGAACAGGCAACCTTCAGATTACATTCTCTGGTGAGGTCCTTGGTCTTCTTTGAGCTTCCTTGGTTTGCTTGCAGACATTTGGTTATTCAACTAGGTAAGATCTTCAGTGCTAGAAGGAAGCGGGGCTTGGTCTTTGTTTATATAAAACAATATTGGTGATGTTGCTTTCTCTTTGGTAGTTCCTTGATTAGGCTGTTGTTTACCGTTTGTCTGTCTGGTTTAATCCCTGCTTATCTAGGAGTTGTTTACTGGTGAAGAAGTTTTCTTCCCCTTTCTCTTACTTTCCCAGCCATACAGCATATCTACTTCTTTTATTTCATTTGTTAATTGGCATTCTTTATTATCTTTTTAACTTCCAAGTCAGCCTTCCATATTCCATAGTCATCACCAAATAGGTCCATACATATTGATCTCTGCTGTCTATTAAAGACTTTAGTCAACTGAAGGTTTAAAGCATTTTCTGTTACATTTGATTATACCAAAATATGTAGACTAAGTTCAAAATTTTTCCCATACCTATGCTACATTCCCTCCTAATAAAGACAATAGTAGTCAAGTTTTACCCCAGGTGAACTCACAGTGCTGTATGCAGTGTTCTACCTTGCACATCAACATAGAGTTCCACATCATCATGTACTGACACACAGGTTGCTTTCTAAGTAAATAAATCTAACGAACAGTTGTTCATATTGCAAAACCTTAAGTGTCACTTGGTTCTGGCTTCAGTTTGTTAAGTGTGTCAATGTTACAGCCAATCTCAGGACAACCCCTCACCTGATTGTTGCCTAATCAGGATCTGTAGCTCCAGGTGTTTGAACAGAACTAAGGACTATGAACAGCACAATGAACACTGTGATAAGACTTGGTGAAGCCCTCCGTGTCTTTGGTGCATTTAGAATCAACATACATATTGTGCTCATATTCCTAGTGTGGGCTGAGGAGGAGAAGGCTGGACAAGTTGCCTGAACTCAGGTTCAGTTTGGGTCACTTCAATGTGGAATGCAGGAATTGGTCATTATTTAATAAAAGGACACAACCACAAAATTCAAAACAGACCTTGTTTATGTTGCTCTCCAAAGATGGAGAAAGCAGTTAAATCTCAACAGGGTTCTTTTTTATCTTTCTCTTTTAACTATTCTGTTTACCAAATTCAGGAATAAAAAAATAGCCAGTGTGTCCCCAAATTAAAGGGAGGTATTTTGGGAGCACCAAATTTCACATTGGCATTTCGTTGTAATTATGCTTGCTCCTGTGGGGGTTTTTTTCCTCTCCTTTTGAAACGAACTTTGGAAGCCTGATTCTCTCACTGTAGGTCCTAATCACAGAACTCCTACATCAAAGATACTTGTGCTCTTGTTTGCTAAAACGCTTAACAATGAACTAGCCCATGTCTTGGATTTTTTTCAGCCCCTCCTTGCACAATGACATAATCATAAGTTTATTTGTCAAGCATATATAACAGGTAAAAGTATAAACATAATTTGAATACATGAAAAGAGTAAGTAAAAAGGAATATTAGGACAGGGACGGTAGGCACACTGGTACACTTATGCACGCCCCTTACAGACCTCTTAGGAATGGGGTGAGGGCAACAGAACAGCTGCCATCTTGTGAAACACTGGCCACATTGTAACGATGCTGACATTTCTCAGGAATTGGTATTCAGTAAATTATGATATTTTGTTACAGGGATATTCCATGCTTTGGATGCTTTCACATCCATGTGAATCAGTTAACCAGTTTATAGTGTTCATTCAAATAAGGTGGGCAGCCAATTGTTGATACACATTTCCTTAAAAAAAAGATTTAAAAAGCAAAAAGTCCTATCAGGCCAATAGGAAAGCCACCATTTTGAAGAAAGCCATGGGGCAAACAAATAGAAGACATGTTTGTACGAGGAACAGCCTTGAACAGGTTCATTTACTGCAGATAAGATACCACAATCTTCCTAATCGAATCAGTCCTGGGGGTGCACCAGCAGACTAAGATCAAAACGTTTACTGCAATATGTGTTAGAACATCCATTGCAGTCCTTGATTTACAACCATAATGTAGTTTGCACATTATGGTCAAAAGTTGTGACGGTTGGTAAAGTGGGCCATCCATACGACCAATCCAATTTACGACTTTTTTTTGTGGCATGTTATTAAGCAAACACATTGATTGTTCTAAGTCATTTTTGGTGAAAACTGAAAGTAAATGCCAGTTTTTGACAAAACCATCATAAAATGCCATGATGTTACTGCAGGATGCTGCAAACAATCATAAATATTGCCATAAAAAGCTGCTAAGCACTCGACAGGCAGTCACATGACCCAGAGTCAGCAATCGGAAAAGGTAATAGTAAGGATCTTCCCTGTCCATTCGTGTCTCACTCTAGGGCACAGTGCTCATCTGTTTTTTAGCCCAAGGAACCAGCGTTGTCCGAAGACTTCTGTGGTCATGTGGCTAGCATGACTATACACCAAGGCACACAGAATGGTGTAACCTTCCCACCGAAGTGGTACCTATTTATCTACTTGCGTCCGCATCCTTTCGAACTGTTAGGTGGGCGGGAGGTGTTGCAAGTAATGGGAGCTCACCCCATCACGCAGCACTCAGGTCTTGAACCCGGACTGTCAACTTTCCAACTAACAAGCTCAGTGTCTTTAATTGCTGAGCCACTGGGTCCCACAGCAATAGGAACTGGTTTCCTAACTGGGGAGGTCCATCATAGAACCATGAAAAGACACGTTAGGTTAAACCAAGAAAATTAAAAAGCTAGTGGCTGGATAGAACCCGTTGTGGAACGCTGCCTGCCCCCCTTCCATCCCTGAAGGAAAAAGACCATTAGTAACAGAATGACGTCTGCCGAAGAGATTTCATTGATAATCATTATGAAAAGCATTTCACTATTGATGGACAACCTATCCACTTCTTTTTTGGAAAGAGTGGCCTCTGATTGTGCATTATCAGAAGGCAAGATTTCCCCATGGTAATATTTAGAAGTAGATTTTTCCCAACGTTACGAGAAACAAGCTACGGGTTGCTTGTTCGTTTCTTATTACTGCAAAGAGAGCCAATAAAGAGAAGAGCGTGAAATGTAAGGAATTTTTTTTAAAACACAGTGTATAACCTTCTAATATATGTTCCAAGATTTTTAAAAGCAGCAACAAATGAAAAAAAGCAAAAGGTTGCAATTTCAAAGCCTGCATACTAATCCTTGGCCAAAACTGCAATCAGGAACACCGAACTCAAGATGTTAACCTTTCAAAATGGCTGTTTTAATAGCTAGAAAACTGAGCTCTGGAAAAAAGGAACCTTTGCGTTGAACCTGGCTTCTGCCACTTTATAGCACTAACAACAAAGAGAGGCATCAAACTATATTTCTATATTTTTATTAAGACAGGGATGATGACCTGATGGCCACCCAGATGTTGATACAGTTGCCAGTATCATCACCATTACTTCTGCTACTGGACATTCTAGGAATTGTAGATTAGCAGTACCTGTTATGTCCAATTTTATTAAACAATTTAAAAATAAGTATCCAGTTGTTTACCCCTGGGCTGTGGCCTCCTACTGGGCCATAGACTATTTGCAACAGGGCAGCGTGAGTGACAAGACAGAGCGTGCACGCACATGCATGCAGTTCGACTTGTGTGAGCAGCGGGCCGCCATGCAGGCACGTGCGAGCCAGCCCACCGCTTACACACATTGGGCTGCGCGCACATGCGCACCAGCCCACTGCTTGCACGGCCCAGTTCCCCTCTCCTCCACCTTTGCTGAGCCGCCAATGCTACAAAGGTTGGGGACCTCTGGTTTACAAAGTAAACTGATTATATACAGTTTTCTGCAGATTATATACATTAAAACCTACGTAAAGTGGAACCAATCACCAATTTTGAAAGTATTCATTTAAGCTTGTTTATTGAGATTTTACTGAATTTTATTGTAAGATAAAAATACAAAAGGATACAAGCTAAGAGAGAGAAGGGTCAAAAAGGAAGGAAGACATTTTTCAGTGCAATACAGTACCAAAAAAACAAACAAAAAAAAAAACCCCTCAACCTTTTGCTTTACAATTTCACAGTATTTCAAGCCAATTATAGCAACCATCTAATCCTCAAAACTTAAAATCAAAGTTTCATTTTTTTTTTCAGTTTAAGGTCGAAAGTCGAAAGAAGCAGTTTTTAAGCAGAAACATACAGAAACTAGATAAATTCTTCTCTTTAATCAGAATAATCAGATTTGCAAATCTCTGCCCAAAATAATTTTGCCATCTCTGCCCAAAATAGTCATTTTGCCATCTCTGCCAACTCCATTGTAAGCTTCTTTGTTTTCTCAAATTTATACAGCCACCCATCGCATGAATGGGTTTTATTTAAATTTAATTTAAAATTGCTTTAAAACAAATCAATCATTTTATATGTAAAGCAGAGAGGCCTTTGTTTTGATGGTCCAATTTTTTAAAAAATGAAAGGGAGAAATCTAAGGGCCAGGGCTACCAACAGTGGGGGTCAGATCTAGTAGTTTACCAATCTTTGGTTAACCTTAGTCCTTAAGACAAAGAATGTTAAGAAGAGCAGCATATGACTTTATTGAGAGCAGCCAGCCACTGTATCTTGAAAAAGCAAATTTGTTTGGATACAGTCAGTGTCCAGTCATCTAGAATTATGTTATCTAAAGCTAAGCATCTTATTGTCAGACTTAATGTAGCTACCTGGATTAGAAACAGTTAATCCAATGCATTAGTCTCTCAGAGCTCTGATTAGATTAGAAAGAGTTTTAAGATTATAATACAAGAATTCCAATGAGCATTTCACCTTCAAATGAGAAATCTATATTCGGGCAACTGAATTATAGGAAGACCAGCCTCTTTTCCTCATTCCCTTTTGTGATGGCAAGACTGGCTTGAAAGTTAGTCCTATAGCCTTATCAATATGATAACCAGCTTCCACACTTACCAAAGTAGTTTGGACCAGCAATGGAAGATTTAAAATCGGAACTAGCAGGATTTCTGAAATCCACTGCTATGAAAAAGCAGTTCTCATCATACCATAGAATCTTAGCTGTCAGAGTTCCAGCTTTTTTCGCCAGCCTTTTTCTCTTATAACTGAATACAAAGTACCAGACTATATGTTGTGTGATTTCTTTTCTTTTTTTTTTTTTAAAGCAAAGGTTTCTATTAAAAGGGCATTTGGCAATACAACATCCCAAATCTAACTGGTAGAACATTGGTACTCTAAGCATACCATGAGTTATAAGCTTTTCTGATGCGTATCTGATAATTTTTCTAATGATAATTTCTGTTTCTCCTCTTCTCTTCCTGCTGAGACCCAAGCATTTTATTTGTTCGATTTGTAATGGGTGCATTACTTGGAACCTGACAAAAATATTGCAACAAGACCATCAAGATCCTTGGGTTGAGGATGAGCCTTGGTGACGCAGCAGACTAAAGCACTGTTAAGTAACACCAGCTACCTGCAATTACTGCAAGTTCAAATCTCACCAGGCTCAAGGTTGACTCAGCCTTCCATCCTTTCGAGGTAGATAAAATGAGGCCCCGGATTGTGGGGGCAATAAGCTGACTTTGGATAAAAAAAAGAACACCGCTGGGGGGGGGGGAGGCGAAAGCCCTACTAAGCAGGTTTATACAAAAGTATGAAGGCTATTGCTTAACGCATTGTAAGCCGCCCTGAGTCTCCGGAAAAGGGCGGCATATAAATCGAACCAATAAATAAATAAATAAATGGCTATTTTCCACATGGAAACTCAATTCATTTTCTTCAACAAATTAGTCTTTTATTTAAAAAAAAACCCTCAAAGGAGCACTGAAAAGTAACATCTTCAAATAATGGATCCTACAAATACGTCAATCGACATGGATACCCAGATATAAAGGAGAAGGAGAGAGAGGAATAGAAGAAAGGGAAAAGGAGAGGAAGAAAAGGAGGGGAAATAAGAGTAGGAGAGGTGGTTAGAAAGGGAGGAAGGAATGGAGGAGTGGGGAAAGGAAGGGGAAGTAGAGGAGGAGGAGAGGAGGAAAGTAGAAAAGGAAAGAAGAAAGGAGGAAAGAAAAAGAGAGGAGAGGAGAAGAATTGTTGTAAAACAAGGGAGATGAAATGGTAGAAAGGCAACCCCGAGCATGTTCAAATTTATTAGGATGAAGAACGAATTAATATGAAAGTTAAAAGGGAATATATATGATTAACAATGGATAAGATAACTAATTGAAATAATGTTAAGAAATTAGGATTTGAGGGTGGATGGTGATGTTGTTTATATAATAAGCATAGAAGTATTAAGATAAGATAAAAAAAGTATGGAAAAAGAATATTTTGGCAAAAATGGTAACTAAAATGAAATTGGATATATGTTGTATAAGATATGATAGTCAATACTGTTCATAAAATATGTACGTGTGTGTGTGAAAGAAAAAATCAATAAAACTTGATTTAAAAAAAAAGATATAAATGCTTAATAATAAACTCTATAACTAGTAATTAGCTGTTCCACGTCTTACATGCACAAACCAAAACCAGATGTAACATTTTCACACTAGCCTTGGTGCAAAAACCCTTTTTCTCACTTCCCAAGCTATATTTATTGCAATACTCAGCTTCTAAGGCTGTGCAAGATTTCAAAAGCTACAGCCTTGCATCATTAACTACAGAACCAGCTTCCATAAACTTGCTAGGCGATATCAAAAGTCTTCCCTCAGCCGCTTCTTCTTCTGAAGCCTGCTTACAAGTTCATGTCTACTGCCTAGGAAAGAAGGCAGAGATACTTGACATTCTTAATCTTCAAGGACTTCATTAGACACTTCCAGAAAAACAAAGCGCATGAGGGGAAAAAGAAAAAGCAGTCATTAAAATGTAAGATCTGTCATTTCCAACAAGCTCTGGGGCCAAGACAAATCTTGGAGGACCCTCTGTTCTATATTCCATGCTTTCTAAAGGACATCCCAATCCTTCTGTTATTCAAAAGTCTAAGTAAGTCCACAATTCAAGCACATTTTTTTTAAAAAAAGGAACTTAAATAGCTTATGTGAATAAGATACAAGGAACTAACCTTTAAATGCTTATGGATACAGTAAGAAAGGTAAAACTACAAAAAAAAAAAATCTCGTCTAGGCAGAATCCCTCAAATTATAATAAATCTGCCTCAAAAACTGCATATGTGCTCCAAAACAATTCAATAACAGTCCCCAAGGGAAAGAGTGAAATAATAAATGAGGTTCCTAAGAAAATACATACTGCAAAGCCAATACTTTTTTTTTTAATTTCCACACAAGCTACGTAAACCAATTCAAAATTATTTAAACTAGATTTCCATAGATTTAATCTTATTGAATAGGAAGGGACACAAACGTTTTGTTGAAAAATGTTTTTTTTTCCTTTCCGTGAAGTTGAGAGTCTTTTGAACTGAGCCTGACTAAATAGAAATGTGCACGTCGCTTTCCTATCAATAGCATGGAAGTGGGCTTATCATGCTGTCTTCTGGGATGATTTTCAACTTCCACTCTGGGTCTCACCTCTAGGGTTTCCTAGTGGCCTCCCATCCTAATACTAGCCAAGTCTAAAATCCTATTTAAAAAATAAATAAAAATCAGCCAAGGGTGGCTAGATGCTGCCATCTGCTGAAAACTTTTCTATACCAAATAAATTTAAATTTAAGAATATTCAGATAACTCAGCCCAAGGGAGGATCTACATAACGTGTTAAGCCTCTGTTTAACCAACATTTGTTGAATAAACTACTGAGTTTGCAACATCATGCAAATCACATCATTTAACATGAGCCATTGCATTACAGTAATCCATACACTTTAGGTTCTTTAGTTTTACTTTACTATGGTCTCTTAATGGATAGTTTACTATTTTATAATAATCCATGATTCACAACTGAATATATGATAAACTAGACAACTGATTTAAAAAGTGTGGCTTGGTACAGAACCTCAAGTTATCAATGTCTTCACCCTATAAAGCACGGGTGTCAAACTCACCATGTCATGTTGCCATCACGTGACGTTTCATGACGTTTTTTCATTCGCGGAGCTTGGGTGGGCATGGCCTGTGCATGACGCATCTGGCCCATGGGCCATCAGTTTGACACCCCTGCTATAAAGCATCTTGTTCAAATCCCTTTGATCATAATGGACTGCACTTAAATGAAGCTATGCTCCCAATATTCAAAATTAGAGAGTCAAAGAATTACTACATAACTTTAGTTTCATATAATAGGACAATTTCTGCAGCGATTGTCAATAATATTAAATAAATCAAAGCAGGTTTTAAGGATTCAAATGTCTTGTTGTTTACTTGTTATTGTTTAAGTAGCTCTTTACCTCAAATAGCTGTTTACATTTATTTACACCATCCCAAGTGCAAACAAAAATTGCATACATTTCTAGCACCACCTTTTTTTAAAAAAAGTAGGCGAAGGGAAGCCCACCAATTTCAGGCAAGAATATTTCATAGTAAGTATGAACAGCAAGGTAGCCATGGATACTCATATTAAGAACAAGCCTTTTGCTTGTTGTTTAGTCTTACAAGTTATACATCGGCTGATTTTGTCTTAAGAATTATGAGCTTGCAGGTTAATCAATAAGGATTGCTCATTTTAATTTTTTTAGGTGAAGGCAGCAGCCTGGCTATTTCTTATTATCCAGCCTGCTGCTTCTCCTCTCACAGCCAACTCCAGGATCTTACACTTCCTTCCACCCACATGTGCTCACATTGCAATCTGTTTTTCCAGCACCTGTTGCCACGTATTTTACTGTGCATTTGTAAAACCTGTCATCTTCAGTGGTATCATGAATGTTTTTCATTGTAAATTCCTCCATGCTCACCTATTTTCACTTTCTATCACTCTTGCACTCTAGTGTCTTTTTTTTAAAAAAGGATAAAAGTACTGTGGAAATCTCAGCATGCCTATTTACAGCAGTATTTCTCAACTTGGCAGCATGAAAAAAGTGTGAACTTCACCTCCCAGAATTCCCCAGCCAGCATGTTAGCTGAGGAATTCTGGGGGGTTGAAGTTCACACATCTACTAGTGGCCAAGGTTGAGGAATACAGATTTACAGTATTCGAATACCACCAATTTATATCACAGCTAGATGTGTCTGAAAACAGTGCAAGCATATACTCATATAATATGTGTAATTCAGGATTGATTTACTGCAGAGTTCCCCAATGTTTCCGACTTTGTGGACCGGCGAAAGGGAGGGGATGATTCATGCAAGCGGCCGGCAAGCACACATGCGTGCAGCTCCATTTGTGTGAGCGCCATGCATGCCTGCCTGCCGCTCACACCAATGGAGCGCATGCACACACGCTCGCCCACTGCTCGTGCAAGTGAGGATGTGTGTGCCCGTGTGTGCTCACCAGCCGTTTCCACGGCCCACTTGCAAATCCCTCATGGCCCACTAGTGGGCTGCAGCCCACAAGTTGGGGACCCTTGATCCTGATTGTAACTGATCAGTTTTGCAGACCATAAACTCTGATTTACAAACTGTAAAGGCTGGGCATTATACCACTATGCTTGTTTATGAGATGAAACACGATGTGTACCCAGCTATTCTGTTTTTTAGTCATGGTTTATGATTCAATGTTAATTAAACCCACCCAACTGCAATGTATTAGACAAGCCATAACTGAAGAAGCTATGGCTTGTTTCTTTCCAGTGACTAAACAGCTGTATTAATTTAAAGTATAAATACACAAACATATAAATATATATATATATAACTACCGTGGCAGTTTTTAACTTGCTACAGTAGAATGCCTCTGCATCTGGCATAATTTCTTATTCCAGATCTTAGCGGAGATAGCTTCAGGAGTTTTCCCCCAACATGACTGCCCTCCAGTTGTGCTAGATCACAACTCCCACCATGCTTAGCCTGCAGGCTCTTCATAAAATGCTCCAGAAGCTCTGGTTGGCCTCACCAATTCAGCCATTCAAAAAAGTACTGTTTCCAAAATGTATTCCTTCCACCAACATAGGAAGGTTGAAATTCTATCTCCAACCTAGCAGTCAACTACAAGACACGCCAGAGCAAGTAAATTTAACAATCTAAAAACTATGGAGAAAGTAATCTTCTTGTCATACCGACCAAACTGAAGAAATAAATGCAGCACTATAAAAATGTGCCATATCAGTGCCTATTCAAGGTTAAAGTATTTTCAATTTCCAATTCTTTCCCAAGTCGAAGACTGAAGCAGAAGTTGGTGCCAGGCATTCTATGTGCTTAAATGTTTTAACTGTTAGCACCAAACCCAAAACCTTCACTTCAGCAACCTACCCACATTTTATAATCATTAAAAACACACCACTGGATACTACCGTACTTGTCTTTAAACAAAGATGCACCGATTTCAATTAAGAGTCTTCATTTTAGTATTGACCCCTTTTTTTTAGCCAGGATTGTTGTTAAGTGTCATTCGTCCATGTACTTGTAACCTGGACCATGCACAAGATGTCCATAAAATGAGCAACAAATGTTCCACTGCAGAAAGGGCTGCTTAATTTAGATTCCTCCGATATACATTCGACAGTCTTCCACCAGTGTCACATTAAACTTACATCAGTGCTTGTTTTCTTGTAGTGTTCCCACAGCCTGCTTTCTAGGTGAAATTACTGTACAATATATAACAGCGTCAGAAAGAAAGGCGTCGCTTGGAAGGATGAAATCGAGAAGGAATCAATACAAAGAAGATAAATGTTCTTTCTCACAGGCAGCAGAATATCAAACAGAGGCAAGGTTTTTTTTCCCCATGCTTTCTCTTTTCTGTTTGGCTTTCTGAATTGTCTGGAAAAAGGTATAAGGGGTATTCTTCCAGTAAGATTAAACTTTTCATAGTGTTATCGATCTCTGAGTTTTTAAACCTTTATATGATGTGTGCAATTTTTAAAGAAGAAATAAGACTACATTCAACGTGGTTTACTCCTTAGCTAGAACATCTCATCAAAGAATTGCAACCTTAGCTTCTCAAGTCTTTTTTTCCTATCCATCTTTTATTTCATCTTATGCATATATTAACTATAAACAATAACATCAAAAAGATCTGTGTTCTACCTTTAATCATAGCTATAAAGAGGTGCTAATGAAAAGTAAAAAAAACTTAAGCCAACCATAACAAAGAAAAGTTGCATATCAAATTAGCATATTCATATTAAGTTTGCCTATTAAGGAAAAATGCATTGGGGGTAAAATCAGGAAAGAAGTGTGGATGGTACAAATATGACCAGTATGGAGTTTGATAAATTTAAGATTTTTAAAAAAATTATTTAAGGGTGCCATTCTGAAATACATGGTATGAATTGTGGAATGGAAAGAAGTCCCATTAAATTTTCTGGGGTTGGAACAAAGTAATGTGGATTTGCTCCTTACAGTTCTTCTTAGCCTAAGGATCCTTGAAATATTTGTAAGAAACAAATGATTTTAAAGCTTTTTTTTACAAGACACAAGCAGAAAGAAGTTGCTTGTACCAGTGACATATATTTTCATTCAAATTTGATAGTCATCATCACTTTCATAAAGAAAAAATGGGAAAGGATAAACTGATAAACATTGGAATATTTGTCACAAAACCACCTTTGTGGACATTTTATGGACTGTATAAATAGGCAAATTCCAGGCATTCATCATTTGCCGAGCTATCATATGCAAGACTGTACTGAAATTTAGAGCAAATGGCAAGAGCACCTGATACCCTTCCTTCTCTTAAATAGAGATAGGTTTTAGGAATTGTTCTGAAATGTAGTATTATCTGATCAGCATACACACATTGGGAGACTTTGGGGTATACATATGTTGAATGCAGTTCAGAAAAGACAGCAGCTCAGCAGTGCCTCTGCTGGCCCATTTGTGTTACTGTATACAGTATGAAGGTGGGGTGAGAAAACCATTCACAGAGAGACATAAGCTTCCCTGACATTTTTAACTTTTTCCGGGCTCTGGGATCAGCTTAGAAATCGATATGGGTGAACGAAAATCCATCCTGCACTACAGAATTTTTCCAACAATGTTTCCACCATGCATGCTTTCTATCAACAGAACAAGCAAACACAATGTCTGTTTCTCTCTCTTTCTTTCTCTCTCTCTCTCTCTCTCACACACACACACATGCAATGATTAACCCTGCATGTCAGAAATCATATGGGTCAAGCAAATGCCCATCATTTTAAAATGACTTTGGCTAGACTCCAGAACTGCCCAAAAGGGAACAAGGTTTTAGGCCACCTATCTAAAATGTCAGAATTGATATTCCTCTCCACCTTTGAGGGTGTCATCTGACCTTCTTCTAACTCTTTCTCCCCTCTCCATCTGTACCAAGGTCAACGGTGTGACACCTTTCAAGTTTAATAGAATAAAAATGCACAGACAGCTGTAGAGCAAAGCCAAAAGTCAAGGTAAGAAATAAAGAGAACCCAGTGATTTCCAAAATAGACACGATCCACCTTATTTCCACCTGGCTGATATGGCTAGTTTGCATACCCAATTTTTGAGAATGGGATTTTTTTAGTTTCTCCCCCCCCCCCCAATACACACACACACACAGCACCACCAAGCACACATCCACAGCTGGCATTTTGTCTCTGCCACACTCAGGGTCTGTCTAGGAAACACTGCACCAAATGCAAGAGCAGGGCAACCAAGAGGCCAAAATAAAAGCAAGCCAGGTCTGATGATGCAGAAGGAAAGAAGCACAAGAATTTCTGACAGGGAGATGCATGTTATGGCAACAGACTTTTTTTAAAAAATTGGCTGAATTTCCAACGTTCAAATGAGGGAGTTTCTCTGCCTCTCCAGCCAAGCCTACAACCATTTACCAAGCTCAACCAGTAGTTTGGAAAGGGGGTGGGGGGAGAGAGAATTAGGAAAAAAAGAGATATTATACAGTAATCTTTATGTGGCTACTTCAAGGAGAAAGATAACGGAAGGCGCTAGGCAGCACCCCAAGGAAGGCTGAGTAGTAAGCAGTAGTGGCAGATAAAACAACACAGGGAGAACCGACCATATCAGACACATTCACTTTCTATTGAAGGCAGGGGTGGAGGGAAGCCCATTTACTCCGCATTAAGTGCAGCGAGCAGCCGGTTTGAAGGTCTTTCCCCTCCCCTCCACATCGCTCCAACCGAAGGGCGAAGGCACAAGAGGGGCACTGGTGGACGAGGAAGACTGCGCATCTCACAAGCAGAAGTTGTGAGGAGAACAAACGGCAAAGGGCAGCGAGCCAAGCTCAAAGGTCTTTTTTTTTTTTGTCTCCTTCTCCCCGGTTCACCCCATCCAAACCGGAGCCCGAGGGAACGAAGCCGCCTCATCTCTTAAGAAAAAGCCGGTTTCTTCCCTGCCCGGGAGGAGAGGATCGGGGGTCTGGCTGCGGGAGGAGACAGATCGGGTCCAAGAAGGGGAAAGGGGGGGAGGGGATTTTGCAACGCATTCTCTCTTGTCCCTGCCTTTGGATCCCAAACTGCCTGCACCCACCCACCGTACACAGCCCGCCGGCCACAAATGACGCCGGAGCACACATGCAAAAGCCAATCCACCGAGTGGGGTAAAAGAGAGAGAGAGAGAGAAAGAGAGAGAGAGAGGCGGGACTCGGGGCGACATCTGCGGGGTTCCTTGGCGCCCTCGCCCGCCCGCCCTCCTTGCCTTTCCCTGCCCCCAGCCTCTTTTCCAACCCTCCATCCCACGCTTCGATTGCCACTCACCGGGAAAACACACCACGTAATGGAGCACGGAGATGGTGATTTTCAAGAAAAAGATCCAGCAACACGGTTGTAGTAGCCTCCGCATGTCCAAAACCGCACATCGGAGAAAAAAAAAAAATTAAAGCAAGAGGGGGGGAGAGAGAGCTCTCTTGAAACGGATTTTAAAAACAAAAAAGGCGAGGATTCCACAGACGCACACGCATTCCCCCTCTTAAAAAAGAAAATAAAAAAGGCAACACACACACACACAAAAATCCCACACAAAACTTGTGGAGGGGCGACCAAACTTGTACACTTCCCTCCCTCCCCCCCCTTCGGCTGGAAACAAAAGGAGAACAATTCTTGGTTATTTTTCTTTTGACGGCCGCCCCCCCTGTTCCCAGCTCCGCGCCGTTCCCGTCCTTCTCGCACTCCCGAAGCGCAATAACGCAGCGGGCCCCCTCGCTTCGCTTTTCCGTTCCGGAGTTGCACGGTTGGGATCGCCGCCTGGATGCAAAGACGCAGAGTCCCAGAGTTTGAGCAGAGAAGCAGCGCCGCTCAAGGGCCTCGGAAGCCAAGCGAACCGCTGCGGGGGGAAAACTCGGGCGCCCCGGAGCTCACAACTTCGCTCCAAGCCGCCAAAAGCCCGGCAGCGGCGGCGGCGGCGACGGGGATCGCTGGAGAAAGAGCGCCTCGGCCAGGCTCGGACTCTTCATGCGGGCAGCCTCTCGGCAGGCCAAAGGAAAAAAGGCATTCCTGCGAACCGGCAGTTCAGAGCGCGGCAGAAGCGGGAGGATTTCGTCCCCTTCCCAAACGATGGGGAGCTCGGAGCAAAAAAAGGAAGGAGCTGCGGAGAGTCGGGCTGGCCGGAGCTGCTTTCAATCCATCCCGCTGCTGGAAGTTGAGGCTCCGGCGAAAGCTGGCGAGGCAGAGTCAGGCAGGAGCTGCTGCTGCTGGAACCTTTCCATTCTTCCATACAGGAAGTAACATGTGAGCCTGGATCCTGGCTGAGACTTTAAAGCGGAGAGGGAGCGGGAGCGGAAGGGAGAGAGAGAGAGAGAGAGAGAGAGAGGGGGAAAAGGAGAGGCGAGGAGGCGGGGGCGCGCCGGGGGGGAGGAGGAGGAGGAGGGCTTTGCGCGCACTCGAGGCTCTTAAAGGGGCAGCGCAGACGCGCGTCTCGCATCCAGCGGTGCCGGAAAAACGGGGTGCCGCCTAGTTTCCAGCCCGTTCCAGGCGTCTCTTCGCTTGCGTTGGGCTTCCCACGCTCTCGTCGTCCCACAGCCCTTGGGTGGTTGCGCTTCACACGGCTAAACACACACACACACACACACACACACACACATATATATATATATATACACACACACATTCGCTCCGCGTGCATACGACGTCCACCCCAGCGAGTAGAGAGCACGTGCAGACTCTTCCCCCTCGGCTTTTACAAGGCGTCAGAGGCCCTGCGTGTCCGCTACACGCGCTCCCCACCGCGTGCCGGAGGAGCCACTGACGGCGACCGGCCATCAGCAGTTCAACCTCGGCCGGAAGGAGCGGTTTCATTTTACACGTGCAACACCCTGCGCTATTGATACAAAAAAATAAATAAAAAGTATCTCTGGCGCGGCTACCCCGTCCCCGAAGGTGCAAACCACGCTTTCCCCGAATGCGAGCGCGCGCACCTGCCTCGCGTCTCGTGTAAAACAATGATAGTAAAAACATATTAAAAGCAATTAAAAAAAAATAGTAAAAACAATTTTTTTAAAAAAAGCCACCGCATAACGTTTTAACGCAAGCATGTTGACTCCCTCGCCAGCGCACAAGACCGTTGTTTTCCTCGCAACTCTTAATTTAAAAGCTCTTCGCACGTTACAGGCATTTCTCTCACACCCTTTTTTTTTTTCCCCACAGCCTTTTTTCCCTCTTTCCAGGGACACACATTCCCTTCCCCGCTCCCCCCCACCCCTCACTTTTCTCCCGCGCATGCGCACCCGGCCTCTGGCTAAGCGGATTCGCTCCCTTGCCATTCACCGCTCGCCTTTGCCAACTAACGGACAGGATCCCGAGTCCACGCCGAGCGCGCCTGGACCCGCTTTCCACTGCGCGTGCGCCCTCCCTCTCTGTCCGGAAAATCTGCACATCCATTCCCGCTTTTTTTTTTTTTTTTGCTTTTGCAAAAGTAGGCGGGCTGCTTTTTTTTTTTTCCCTTCAATTTTCTGACAGCAGGGGGGCTTAAAGTAATATAGATTTAGCATCGGGGCGCCTCTAATCGGGAAAATGCCATAGCTCTCATCTCTCTATGCCTTTGGGTTTTTTTTTTTTTTTTATAACTACGGTCCGATCATGCATCCTAAAATACTGGAAGTACCTTCTCAGTCGCTCTTCTGCTTTTTTTTTTCCCCCTGAGGTTGTTGCTTCTTGATCTTTGTTAGGCGCCGGTTGGTTGTTTTGGTTTTTTTTAGGCGATCTCAGCATTTGCGATCCGGGGAGAGACGGAGAGGTTAAAAGGACCTTCTAGCTGTGATCAGACTGAAGCAGAGCTCAGAAGCTAGGCTGATCCTGAGGGAGATAAGAGGGAGCGATTTCCTTTTTAGCCCGGCGTTTAAATAAAAAGCAATCCGGGAGAAGCGTTCTGGGGGGAAATCCCTTATCTGTAATGAGTTTTGTCCCTTCCTTTAGACTGCGAGATTTTATCGACTTTTAGTTATAAGTAGCACCGTATTTTCCCTTTATGTCTCTCCTAACTGCTGTCTGAGAGCTGGGGTTTTTTTTTTTCCTGATGAAAAGTGTAATTGAGTCAAGATAATTTGGCATTGGTAATACATTTTTTTTAAAAACACTCTTATCTAAATTGTATCTGTTTGAAGGTACTTGTACTAGTCTACATCCTTTGGTATATGCTTGTCCATGTTCTATTTCATTTTGAAAAACATTAAGAAAAAAAACCGTGGGAGCCTAACTTACCATAAAGTTAGTAAAATCAAGGGGGGAGAAGGATGGATATATTTGGGAGGGGTTGGAGGGGACATGGAGAAGGATTTTTTTTTTTTCCAGGAATGTGAATGGATGTCATTTAGAAGATGGTCTCTTCTGCTGCCAAAGTTCGAGAGACAAATTTGTTAAAAAGTCAGAGAGAGAAAAAGATCGAGACAGTTCAATCAGGGTCTGGCAGCCATTCTGTCAATGATGTTTTGATTTTGATCTTTCAACAAAGCAAAGGGCTGGGCTTGCTCACCTAAAATACCTCCTTCCGTTTGATGTATCTAGATATGCTTGGATTAAATGAAGCCTCACTGATATCGGTGAGGCCGCTTTATGGCTAAACCTGAATCCAATCCATTCTTTGTAACTGTTTGTCTTTAATTGATTATATGTTCGCGGGCGGTGAGAGAGAGAGATAAAATAGCTGTAGGTAAATAATGTAATTGCTGTAATTGGGTGCATCAAGATGCAAAATTAGGAGTATTTTATATCGTTAATACACGAGCACATAATAGATACAAACTCAAGGTAAACGGTTCCAAACTCGATTGCAGAAAATACGACTTCAGTAACAGAGTGGTCAATGCCTGGAATGCACTCTGTAGTTTCTTCCCCAAACCCCCAAAACTTTAACCTTAAACAGTCTACTGTTCACCTCACCCCCATTCCTAAGAGGCCTGTAAGGGGCGTGCATAAGTGCACCAGTGTGCCTACCGTCCCTGTCCTAATATTCCTTTTTACTCTTACTCTTTTCATGTATTCAAATTATGTTTATACTTTTTACTTGTAATTTTATATATGCTTGATAAATAAACTTATGATTATGATTATTTTGAAAACTTGCCTCTTTTTTTTTTACTTGTATTGAGATAATACACCTTTCTCAAAAAAAAAAAAGGATTCCATATATATATTCTAAGTATAGTGTTTAAATAGGGGTGGCATGCATGGGTGGTATTCACTTACCTTCGCTACCAGTTCGCAAATGTGAGTATGTGCCACCTCCGCGTATGCACAGAGCGTCAAAAACGGAACGTGATGATGTCTGGGCGGGTGGGTGGAGCATCCCAGTTCGCCCAAACTGGATAGAACCGGCTGAATACCACCACTGGTGGCATGGTGGCTCAGCAGTTAACACGCTGGGGTTGTTGGCTGGAAAGCCAGCAGACCAGGTTTAAAACCCAAACACCATGCGATGGGGTGAGCTCCCATCCTTGCCCCGATCTAGCAGTTCGAAAGCATGCAAATGCGAGTAGATAAAGAGGTACCACTTTGGTGGGAAGGTAACAGAACTCCATGATGTCATGCCGGCTACATTATGGCAGGAATGTCTTCGGACAGTGCTGGCTCAATGGCCTTGAAACAGATGAGCACCTCCTTCTATAGTCAGCAATAACTAGCCGAGTAAAATCTGCAAGGACTCCTTTACTTTTGTACTATTTGGATAACCAGAGCTCCCTATCCCAACAGTGTAAAATCATAAATAATTATGAAGTTGGATATTTTCATGTAGTTTTGCCCAAGATCTTATACTCAGTAACTTGGAAGTATGCCTTCTTATGCTAAGTTAAATTTATTGCTACAGACCTATGGATGAAGAAATAAATCCAACTGAACCCTCAAGCCTTTTACTTTTGATTAAATTATTGAGATTTAAGTTCAATTATTAAATGTTTAAAAGTACATAATTTAAAAAATCAATTAGGAATGCATACATTACTATATTGCTATTAATACCTTTGAGATAACCAACAATATAAGATCCAGGAAGTCCCGATGCACAGTCAAAATTGAGCCAGAGTGTCTGTTGCTAAGTGAGACATTGGTTAAGTGAGGTTTGCCCTATTTTACAACGTTTCTCGCCACAGTTGCTAAGTGAATCACTGCAATTATTAACGAAATCTGGCTTTCCCAATGACTGGTTGACAGAAGGCTGCAAAAAATGATGACATGATCCTGGGATACTAACCATCATAAAGATGAGTCATTTGCCAAGCATCTGAATTCTGATCATGTCACCATGGCGATATTGCAGCGGTCATAAGTGTGAAAAATGCTCATAAAGTCAGGGTTTTTTTGTGCTGTTGTAATGTTCAATGGTCACTAAATGAACTGTTGTAAGTCACTACCGGTATATGCAGGCTTTCGTCAAAATGTTGAAAGGTTTCTGCCGTCACAACTCATGTTTCATCTCTTGGATGTGCCTGAAATATCATAACCTGCATCAAAGGAGAGCAGAGTTTGCATCCTAATGATACAACATTGCTTTTATCATTTGGCCCCCTCTGCCAAGAGCTTGCCAAGAACCATACAGAGCTACTATTATTATTATGTAGATTTTTCTGTCAACACTTCTTCCAAGGAATTCCAAGTGATGAATAAACCTCATGACTCATCATCTTCCTGATGTCTTAAATGGAGAGAAAGCATGGCACAATATGCTAAATCATGGTTCATAAACCATACAAATGGTGATGCGATATTTGGGTTGACTTAAAGTGCTGTGTGAATTCATCCATTTTTATTTTTGTAAATCCTGGTTTATGAGTTTTTCATATTGGACACATCCAGCCAACCATAGTTTGATCAATAAACCGTGGTCTCTTGTGTTGCATAATCTCAGGCAATGACGGATAAAACAACATCTAGCAAGTGTCAAAGCTGAGCGGGAACTTGGATCTGGATTTCAATACACAAATAAGATCAATAAAATTTCACTCTGCTTGTGCACATACACTACTATATACTATGGTAAATAAGTGCAAGAAAGGAATGGACAAACATTTATCCGATGGCCTAAGGATTCCCATCTTGGACAGGAGGTTGGACTAGAAGACCTTCAAGATCCCTTCCAGCCCTATGATTCCATGATAGATGTAATGAGCAAAAGAAATTACAAGTGTAATATGAAAGAAAGATAAAAGAAACACAGACAAATCTACTTTACACCCAAACTATTAACTATATGTCCCCATATGGAATATTCATGACAAAACTTCAATGCAAATTCTATTCCACACACACTCACACACACACACACTGCAGTGTAATCATAGAAAGTGGAGTTTGTCATTTTGCCATTTTCATGATTAGGAACAGATGTCTATGACCACACACACACTTCTTCAGCAACCAATCCATATTGCACTCAACATTTGCATGACTCTTAATGTTCCCAACTCACTTCCTTGTTAAAAAGAGATCAGAAACTCGCTGTCATACACAGTTATTTTCACTTTATTTTGCAAAGGTTCATTTTGCTCAATGGACCACCTACATTCCACTATATTTCTATTAACATTTGCACATTTTAAACTTTCTTCATTCATTTCCCCATCTTTAATAAACATTCCCAGGTTTGATCAATGTCGGCTACTACCAGGATATGTTTTGGAGAAAATATATCCTCTCGCTGGCATTGCCCCACCTAAGATCAGGAGAGAAGTAGCAGCAGATGCCGAGAGAACTAAGCAAGAGAAAAACACTTGGCATCCTCTGAACGTACATATACCCCAAGCCCGCCAACTCAGATCTATGAACATACACAAGAACAAAATCAAATTTAAAGATGGAGGAAGGAGACCACTGAGCAAGTGGAGTATGAACAACGTGGTGTATGAATTGGGAGAGACACAGAGCCTGGCTCATTTGGTGGTATGTTGGCTACTACCAGAAATGTACCAATAATGACTTATTTTTGGCCAAGAATGTGGATTCATTCTGGAAGTTTAAAGTTGATCTAGACACAGAAGAAGAATAAACATTCCCCCAAGAAACAGGTAATCTATTTGCTCTAGATTTTTTGCCGTTTTTACATAATATGGAATTGCAGACTTCAAGAGTTTTTAATCTGTCAAACACAATTCCTTTGCTCTTTGATATATTAATTTTCAGAGCCTTATTCCTTGTTGCATCTTATAATCTGATATTCATTGGAAATCATTCTGTTCTCAGCCAGCTACGCAGCATTGTCTGCATACAGTAGTAGAAGTACACTTAGACCTAACATACTTCTAATATCAGAAATATTCTTTAAATATTTCTCCATAAATACATTAGATGTAAAAGGGAACATAACACATTGCCATTTCTGCCAAATCTGCAAATCTACAGTCAGTTTCTTTACTCATATTAATATAGTTCTCAGAAACCTGCTGAAAAGATAAATTTAGTCTGCACACCTGCTGCCCAATGAAAAATTGTGCATCAATTCTTAAGGCTTTCTTATTGTTACTTTTCATGTCCTTTCAGTCAGAATTCTATAAAACATCTTCCAACTCACGCTTAACAAACTACTAAAAGAAGAGAATATATGTAGCTCAGGGTTGAACTATGGAGTCTTTAATACTCTGAGCTTAGTTGTTTGCTTGCAGATATTTCATTACCCATCTTGGTAATAATATCCAGTCCAGAGTTCCGAGATCCAGGTCAGGGTTGTCAGCTAGTCCAAAGTTCAGAATTTCATGTGGAAAATCCACACAAATGTCATGCAAGAGCCAGTTGATTGGGCAATTGTTTCCTTTGCTTGGCAAAGAGTCTCATAGAATGTCTTTGCTCTGTTTTTCACTCCATTCACTTGGATGCAGAGGCTGGGAAGCCTTACATCCTCATCTGACTGTTCCAAAGGTTCAGATGTTTTCTGTATTTGATCAGCCTCAGGTGATTCTTGGCTTTGTGTCTCCTGAGGCCGATATCCTGAGGTTCTGCTGGAGCCTCTTCTTCAATATCAGAGTCATTGTCTGAGTCCTAAGCGACGACACATACACAGCATGTCCAGGGTTTTTTTTTCAACATTCTCCTATAGAGCAACAAACTGCAATAATGCCAAAATTATGGGAAAGGATGATTTAATCCAGCAAATTCTGAATTAGGTACCCAGGTCAAGACATCACATTCATATCAACGTTTACCTCTTCTTGCACACTCACAGATTCCCACATTCTCATGCTATTTATTACTTTACATCAAATTTTCCTGGGCACCAACATTTATTGCATTCAGCTATTTATTTTGTTTTATATTTCTTTTTATATCTATTACCTGCCTGAAGGCAATATACCAGGGTTGAAATCCAACAGGTTCTGACAGGTTCTGGAGAACCAGTAGCAGAAATTTTGAGTAGTTTGGAGAACCAGCAAATACCACCTCAGGCTGGCCCGAGGTGGAGATTTTGCAATATCCTTCCCCCAGGAGTGGGGAGGGAATGGGGATTTTGCAGTATCCTTCCCCTGGAGTGGGGAGGGAATGGGGATTTTGCAGTATCCTTCCCCTGCCATGCCCACCAAGCCATGCCCAAAGAACTGGTAGTAAAAATATTTGGATTTCACCACTGCAATATACCTAGCACTCCTTCAATTTTCCTCTATAACATCCTGTGAGATAAGTAGGACTAGGAGGTGGTGACTCGTCAAAAGCCAACCAGTAAGCTTGCAAGACTAAAACTAGACTTAAACTTGGATCTTCCTGGTCCTAGTCTAATGCCTTAATCACTATCGCCAGTGGTTTTCCATTTCCCATTCTCTATATTACTATTATTCCATGCAAAACACTCTTTCCTAAATGTTCTTATGGTTGCTAAACCAGTCTTCCTATTTAGCCCTTTTCACTCATTTTCAGAACAATGTATTATTTCCATCAAGAACATTCTTTTATGCCTCTTACTACTAACAGTTCCTTGCTTTTTTTTAACTATCCTATTGTATCTATTTTTTCCCATGTATACATTATGCAGTATATTTTTTTCTCATTATTTTTGGCATCAATTATTTCCCTATATGCATTTTTTTCATCCACAGCTTCTTTCACTTCACTTTCACTTCTACCAGGCATTCTTTTTCATACTTCCCTTTAGTGTAGCTCCACACATTTTGGCATCTGTTAATCCACATCCTCTTCCTTGCCTATATTTTTTTATTGATTCTATTGAGAAATAAATGTGTCTTAAACTTTTTCCATGCACAAGTCCTATTTTTTTTCTTAGTCTCATTGTTCTATTTTAATTCTTGTTTTTTACCTTTTTTCCCCCACTCTTGACAGGCAACGCAGTGGCTCAGCAGTTAAGACGTTGGCTGGAAAGCTGGCAGTCCAGGTTTGAGAGCCGAATGCTGTGTGATGGAGTGAGCTCCTGTTCTCACCCCAGCTCCTGCCAACCTAGCAGTTCGAAAGCATTGGAAATGTGAGTAGATAAATAGGTACCACTTTGGTGGAAAGCACTCCATGACATCATCCTGGCCACATGACCACAGAAATGTCTTCAAATAGCACTGGCTCAATGGCCTTGAAATGGAGATGAGCACTGCCCCCCTATAGACAACAACAACTAGCAGAGTAAAATCTGCAGGGACTTCTTTTACCCTTTTACCTTCCCACTCTGGACATTAGGTGTGTCTCATATTTTGAAATATTGATCGCTCTTCAATCCTCACTAATTTTCTCGTTCACCATAAGCAATTGAATTATTCAAGCCTGTTGACAATTTCCTCTTCTATGTGCATGTACGAATAGAAATTTGCTTAAATTACATTTCTAAAGAAAACATGCCTTTTTCTAAGCAGATGCTCACTAGTCATCATTTTCATTCTGAATAGATCTCTGAATGGCCTAGTCGTGTTTCCACCCATCTATTTATGTGACATAATTGAATATTTTTCTTCACTGGTTCCCCATTCATTAAGATTGTTGCACAGTTTTTCTAATTTTCCTACCATTAGTTTATATGTACTGATTTTCCTAAGCAGACAGAGGATGTCATGGCTCCTCCTCCTTATAACTTTCAATGTGAGTTCTCCCTTATCTTCTCTATCCATTCTGTGCCCTCTCTGCAACTCCTGAGGGATGGCTGACTGGTTATGCTGCCCATCAGTCACATTACTCCAGAGAAACCTTCTTTGACACTGACTTATCCAGGGAGGGGCAAGTAAGTGACAACATCTGTTTTTCAGTAGCCTATGGTGACAAGGAAGACTACGTTCCCTTCAAAATGAACGATTCAGAAACAATTTAAATCTTTGTTCTACATAGCAAGGTCAGAAACCCAGAAGCTGAAAACATGAAGAAAAGAAAAAAGAATGAACAAACACCTATTGACCAAGTTGATCTCAGAGCGTACCAAACTAAGGATTAGATGTTCTCTCTACCCCAGACACGGTGGCTCAGTGGCTAAGACGCTGAGCTTGTCGATCAGAAAGGTCGGCAGTTCGGCGGTTTGAATCCCTAGTGCTGCATAACGGGGTGAGCTCCCATTACTTGTCCCAGCTTCTGCCAACCGAGCAGTTCAAAAGCACATAAAAAATGCAAGTAGAAAAATAGGGACTACCTTTGGTGGGAAGGTAACAGCGTTCCGTGCGCCTCTGGTGTTTAGTCATGCCGCCCCATGACCAGGGGTGGGTTCTAAATTATTTTACTACCGTTTCTGTGGGCGTGGCTTATTTTGTGGATGTGGCTTGGAGGTCATGTGACTAGGTGGGCGTGGCTAGCTGGTCAGAGTCATTTCTGGAAGGTCCTCGCACTTACGACCAGTCCTTGCACTTACAACCCGACTCATTTGTTTGCTTTTAACACTGATCAGCTGTAGGACAGCCCTTTGAAGCCCCGCAGCAAGAGTTTAAACAGTTTTTTTCCCTCTAGTCATCAGCTGGGACTCAGGAGGCAGCAATAGATTGGGAGTGAACCAAATAAAAGGTAAGAATAATGTGCGTGGGGGGGGGTGGGAGGGCGGGGGGGGGGAGAACCGGTTCGGTGACGTCATATCGTCACCGCTACCGGCTCAGCCAAACTGGACCGAACCGGGAGGAACCCACCACTGCCCATGACCACAGAGATGTCTTCAGACAGCACTGGCTCTTCGGCTTTGAAACTGTGATGAACACCGCCCCCTAGAGTCAGGAATGACTAGCACATATGTGCGAGGGGAACCTTTACCTTTATCTACCCCAGAACTGCACACACATAAGATTTCAGTCCAAGAAATAAAACAAAATCTATATCACAACTAGCTTCTCCGATTCCTCCGCTGAAAGCTCAAAAATCCACTCGAGAGAGGAAAGCCACCCTTCTGATTGGTGTCTCAGCATTTTATTTTCCAGGGCTTTGGTTCTTTTCATCCATTTACCTGCAAGCCAATTTTCCTTTAATCTTTGCAGCATCAAGATATTCAATCTTGAAATGGAATTTTCCCACATTCACGACAATTATATATGTACACCGACATGCATGCATTCCTTTCAAGCAAAAAAAGATGACGTATCTTTTGAGTTGAATATTTTTCGATGACTCTGTGAACACATCCATGTAATTTGGCAACAACAATATAGAGGCAGCTTACACTTGCCCATCTCTAGATTTATGTGGTGTTTTTTTTTAACTATCTGGTCTAGCCAACTCTCCTAATTCTCAAGTTGTTTTCCCATCCAGTGTTAATCAAATCTAATTTAAGAGGCGGGGGTTGCAGTACAGACAACAACAGTTCTTAGTATTGGTATTGCTTGTTTTGTTTTTCTCATCTGTCAGAGGACAGTTTTCCACAAACTTTTTCAAAAACACAAAAATGATGGAAGGAGTAAAATGAATGCAGCACTGTGTGCTATTTTGCCTTGGAAAACAACACTAAAGTCGTGAGGTATGAGTGGAGGTAAACACGATTAAACTGCTGGCTGTTTCTTTTCCAGTATCTCAATGCCTAAGGTACATTTCCCATTAAGAAAAAGTAGGTAACAAATTATTCCTTTAAGACTTCAAATAGCGGAAGCTGCATGAAGGCCGCGTTCCGCTAGCGGCTTTGAAGCTTTGCACCTGGGATGATCTGCTCTTGCTGAGGTGTGCCAATTCATTCTCCCGTGATTAAAATAATAGTTTTCCACGGTTTATCGAGACGAGGGGCTGAAAAATGAAAAGATGACATAATGACATCTCGCTTGATGAGCAGGTTGCAAACGTTGCACTATATTATAACCCAGGAAGTAAGTATAGTGGAGAACATCAAAGGGGGGAAAAAGTCAACTCAGCATTTTTCTAGGTTGCTTTCATGCAAGAGGGGAGAGCATGCGATTACTTCTTTAAAAACTTTTAAAAACAGATGTGTGCATCTGAGTGTATGTAGAAATGTACATGTGTATAAGGCCAGCTCTACCAGCAAGTACACTTGACTTCTGGGCATGGAATAAACAAGGCAAATTCATATAATCGGACAAAAGGATAGAAATCTAAAACCGATGTTTGTCATATGTAGGAATCGGTCAAAAATATTTGTAGATCAGGGTTGAAATGAGGGGCCCTTGATGCTCTCTGAGCTTGATTGTTTTCTTGCAGATGTTTCATTACCCTTGAAGTCTACATGGAAACTCAACTGGTGCAAAAATGTAGCAACACTCATGCTGATGAGTCATAGCTATTTGGTAGTATAAAATTGTAGGCGGTACAGTGGCTTCCAAAGGATGGTAATATTAACCTCTGAAATACTATATGGTATTTCAGGGGTGAAATGCTACCGGTTAGAGCCGGTTCGCTGGAACCGGTAGTAAAAAAATGCTAAAAGAAATTTTTAAAAAGTTTGGATGATCGCGTGGCACAGCTGATTGTCGCACAGCTGATCATCGGAACTTTTTTTTTCTTTTTAAGCATTTTTTTTTATTACCGGTTCGCCAGAACCAATGGTAAAAAAATGCTTAAAAAGTAAAAAAAAAAGTTCCGATGATCAGCTGTGTGACAAACAGCTGTCCCGCGCGATTTATATTTGCTAGAAAGCAGGAAATCCTGCTTTCTAGCGAATCTAAATCGCACGGCACAGCTGTTTTCTCCCCCTCACTGTTCTACTTACCTTTGCAGACTCAGAAAAGGCTTCTTAGCGCCTGTGGTGCACATGCGTGCGAAGGAAACTGGTAGCAGACTTCAGAGCATTTCACCCCTGCTTTGGAGCCAGAGTATCTTTGAGATTCTGTATTCATTCTGGCTGCCCCGTCGTTCTATGATGGAAAGAATCCTACAGTCCATGTAGCAGGTAGGAACCAAGCAACAATGTGCCTCCTTAATATTTTGGGAAGATGAAAACACAAAATAGAGGTAGCCATATTACACAGATGGTCACCATTGATTTTGAAAGGAAGTTTGGAAAAGATTCATTTTGTTAATTATAGTGGGTTTTTGTAAGTTTATACTATGGCTATCATCTGATTTCTAATTCAAAAGGGCAGGAAATTTTGAGCAGTCATGGTCCGAAAGAGTTCCATGGGCCACATAAAATCAGATCGCACAGAGGTTGCCTACAGTATAGTATGCCTCCATTCACATAACAGATAATCATGATTAACTCACCAAAATGGTTGTGTTCACAAAAACCAAATATAACTTAATAGTGTACAATGGCCTAGCTTCTGAACCTTAATAAGACATGTTGTTTTTTGACCCAGCCTCTAGCCATAATTTAGGGCAGGGGTGAAATCCAGCACGTTCTGACAGGTTCTGGAGAACTGGTAGTGGAAATTTTGAGCAGTTTGGAGAACCGGCAAATACCACCTCTTTCTGGCCGCAGAATGGGGTGGGAATGGAGATTTTGCAATATCCTTCCCCCAGGAGTGGGGTGGGAATGGGGATTTTGCAGTATCCTTCCCCTGCCACGCCCACCAAGGCATGCCCACCAAAGCACACCACGCCCACCAAGCCACTCCCACAGAACCGGTAGTAAAAAAATTTGGATTTCACCACTTGGTTTAGGGTTTTAGAGGTGCAGTGGCTTGGTGGCTTAAAAGATGCCGGAGAAGGTCTATACTCTGGCGGTTTAAGCCTTACTCCCTCATGATGGAGTGAGCACCTGTCCTTTGCCTCAGCTCTTGCCAATCTAGCAATTCGAAAGCATGTAAATGCAAGTACAATGAATCAATGGAACAGCTTCCCTCCCGGGGTTGTGGGTGCTTTCATCACTGGAGGTTTTCCAGAAAGGATTGGGCAACCAGGTGTCTGGGGTGATATAAAGGTCTCCTGCCTTGGGCAAGGGGTTGGACTAGAAGACTTCCAGGGTTCCTTTCAGCCCTATGATTCTCTAAGTAGATAAATAGGTACCACTTCGGTGGGAAAATAACAGTGCTCCGTGTTTCATAGTACATTCTGCCCTGCGGTAGGATGTCATGCTAGTCCACATGACCATGGAAACATCTTCAGACAGCGCTGGCTTAATAGTTTAGAAATGCATTGGTTGCCGGTTGCCCTCCGGGTGAGATTCAAGGTGCTGGTGTTAATCTATAAAACCCTTCATGGCTTAGGCCCAGGTTATTTGTCGGACCACCTGCAACCAACGTCAACTTCCCATCGCCCGGTGCGCTCTCACAGAGAGGGCCTACTCAGGGTGCCGTCGGCTAGACAATGTCGGCTGGCGACCGCCAGGGGTAGAGCCTTCTCTGTGAGTGCCCCCATCCTTTAGAATCAACTTCCCTTGGGGCTCCGGTTGGCCCCTGACCTTCGCACCTTCCGCCGTGAATTGAAAACCTGGCTATTTATGTTCCCCGGCCTGGACTGATGGGGTAGTATATTTTAAATTTTTTTAAAAAAAAATTCTTGATTTTTATGTATATTCGTTGTTTTTAACAGTCGCTTGGTCGACTGTCATTGTGAGCCGCCCTGAGTCCTTGGAGATAGGACGGCATACAAATTTTATAAAATAAGTAAATAAATAAATAAATAAAGTCGACTACAGCTAGGGGAGTAAAATCTGCAGAGACTCCTTTACCTTTTTACCTTTTAGTTTGTGGTTTACTGTATTGTGCCTATTTATTTGTTCCTTATGCCATCTGTCTGGTAAACTCGCAAAATTCGTTTCTCTCACCATGTACATATATACACACCCAAGCTAGACTGTGTTGTTTCTCCATGCCATATAATATATGTGGGTATATGCATATTTATTTATTTATTTATTTATTTATTTATTTATTTATTTATTTAATTAATTAATTAATTAATTTGTCATGTTTATGTAGTGTATATTAGAGGTGGAGACCCTCTGAGAGCTGTATGCAACGGAATTTCATTTTGCTGTATGCCCATTAGTGTACATTCAAAGTGACAATAAAGTTATTCTAAGTCTATTAAAGGAATAAGAGTCCACTCTTCTTTTACATTTAACTAGCCTCCTGAAAAGTTAATTTCCACCTTGAGTCTTCGGAGAAAGGCGGCATAGAAATTGAACAAATAAATAAATAAATAAATAAATAAATTCTGAAGCCATGTTCTTTTTTTAAAGCACATTTTCTAGAGGAACTTTGGTGCTTTTTTTTTTAATGCCAGCAAAGCATGCTCTTAGCCTATAAATTGCCATCTCTTTTTCAAATTCAGTGGAACACCTAGTAATTTACAGCAAAAAAAAATATGCAGCTAGATTCGCAGCAAATACTGTCTTGGGAACCCTTCCTTCATGGGTCTCCACTGTGCCTATCCGATGGGAAGATACCTTATCAAAATGCCTGGACCGTCAACAGCTTCTAACGGAGTGGTAGATTGACCTACATTTGCTACTATATGTGTAAAATGGGAGGTGGTTTTTTTTTTTTTTTTGCTTTTTAAGCCAATGAAAAACTGCCCATGTAGAAGATAAATTTATTCTCCCCACCCTTCCCTACAAAGATACTTGCAAAATTGAAACTAAAGCAGCTCTCTTTTCGAAAGAGCTCTTATTTTAAAGCTAGTCTAAAAGAACTGACAACCGGGAGAGAGAATGGATGCACATCAGGATTTTGAGCAAATGAACTAGTTTAGCAGCATGACAGATGAATGGAAGGGATGTAGGAAAGCTCTTGGAAGAGATAGTTGATGAAAGTCTTGAAAAATGAGAGGGAAAGAATGCTTTAGACAAGAATTCAATGACAAAAAAAAACAAAAAAAACCCTCCATTTAGTGCAGAGTGGAGGAAGTCATAAAGTTAGGGCAACTTCAGTCCTCCTACGGTGGAACTAAGCCATTTCTTTCCATTAGTAGCAGTAAAAACTGATCACAAAATGATATTGTAAAAGGAATTGTGACGGCCACTGTGTTTATTGTTCTGAAGTGGTTTCAAGAGCCATCCATAGGAAAAAAAAAACCCATCTCTATAAATAATAATAATGCAAGGAAAATGAAGAAGCTAAAATGCTCTGGGACTTAAAAATTCAAACAGATGAGGCCCTGCCACAACACCCCAGACTTAACTATCAATAAGAAAAACAAAAAAGTCTGGATAGTGAACATGGCCGTATCTGGAGACAGTAGAGTAGATCAGAAAGAACTGGAGAAAAATCACAAAATACAAAGACCTGCAAATAGAAGTGCCAAACAACGGTGGCAGAAGAAAGCAAAAATAGTACCAATTGTGATAGGATCTTTGGGTGCAGTCTCAAAACATCACGCCAACACCATCAACATTGACAAAAAAACATCATGCCACAAAGAAGAGGGAGTCAAGCTATTCTCCAAAGCACCTGAGGGCAGGACAAGAAGCAATGGGTGGAAACTAATCAAGGAGAGAAGCAACTTAGAACTAAGGAGAAATTTCCTGACAGTTAGAACAATTAATCAGTGGAACAACTTGCCTCCAGAAGTTGTGGGCACTACAACAGTGGAGGTTTTTAAGAAAAGATTGAACAACCATTTGTCTAAAATGGAATAAGGTTTCCTGCTTGAGCAGAGGGTCGGACTAGAAGACCTCCAAGATCCCTTCCAACTCTGTTATTCTGTTATCTCTGACTTCGACTGAGTCCTTATTGGACCATAGATCATTCCAATAAGTTGTGAATGCTTCAACACTGGAAGTTTTTAAGAGATTGGATAACCATTTGTCTGAAATGATATAGGGCAGTGATGGCTAACCTTTTTGCCATCGCGTGCCAAAAGCGGGGGGGGAGTGCGGGGGGGGTCGAGTGTGCATGTGCCCACACCCATAATTCAATGTGCCCCGCCCCCCCATGCATGCACGCATGACTCCCCCACGCTCCCCCTGCTTTTGGCACACGATGGCACAGTGGGCCCACTAGACCTGTTTTTTGTCCTCCCCAGAGGTTTTCTAGGAGCCTGGGGAGGGCGAAAACAGGCTTCCCCACCCTCCCGGAGGCCAGAAATGGCTCGTTTCCTGATTTCTGGTGGGCCCGAAAAGCCCGAAAATCAGCTGGCTGGTGTACACATACATGCTGGAGCTGAGCTAGGGCAACGCTCGCGTGCCCATAGATATGGCTCTGGGTGCCACCTGTGGCACGCGTGCCATAGGTTCGCCATCACGGATATAGGGTTTCCTGCCTAAGCAGGAGGTTGGATTAGAAGACCTCCAACTCTGTTATTCTATAATCAGTCAATTGCAAAAGGCAGCTTTACTTGGAACAGCTTACATTCTGTTACAATATCTTTAATACCATCAAACAACAATATCAATAGGACCTTGAGAAGAACTCATTGGGTGGATAAAAAATGGCAAATCTAATTTAAATATCTGGCTGACTCTGTAACCAGCCGTAATGATAATACTGTTTTAAAGATAATAAATATTATATCAATTCAAAAGCTTCCTTGCAAAATAAATCTTTCTTGATATCTTAGCTTCAAAAGTCTTTGTAATTGAAAAGAGCATTTTTATGATTTACATTTAAAAAAAAAAAATAGACCAGATTCTTGACTGAATAAAAAACAAGCAAAAGAACATAGCATCTACACATATTTTTATGTTTCTAAACTTAAAAGGGGATAAATGATATTAAAGCAGCCTGCCTTTAATTTCAATGGTCACAAGTAGAACAAAAAATGGAGCAAAAATGAAAGGCAAATGTTATGGTCTCTTGGATCAGTCAATACTAAAATATGTTACTAGATCAAATGAATTCACTCCATGTTTGCAACGTGTTTGTTTTGAGATGGTAGAACTGTTGCGCTCACTTTCAGCTCTGCCTATTGGCAAATCTGATCCAAAGAGATGCAGATTTACTAAAGAACTTCAAAGGATTATAAATATTCTAGAAGGCAAAGCATACTGAGAAAAGAATGCCTTAAGAACTGAATGGTTAATGTCAATTGAACAGGAATATACTGTACGCTTGTTACTACAAACAGTTGGTTAAGAAGTTTTAAGTTTGAAACACAAAAGGAAGATTGGGTTTAAACATTAGAGAAAAATGTTCTGACAATAAGATAAGTTACTTCTGCAGCAGGCTAAGTGGCTTAAGGATATCACAGAATCTCCTCTTTTAGCAGTTTTCAAGGAAGAATTTAAAAGGCATTGTGGGTGGGGGAGATATCTTGTCTCATAAGAAAAAAGCTGGATTAGATTTAGTACCGAGGCAAAGCTCTATACTTTAGCAGATCCTGCCCTAAATGATCTCTGAAGTCATTTCCAATGCTGATTCTGGGAACTCTTCAAACAGATCTGGATGAATGATGGGGAGGATGTTCATCAAAAGCCCAGGAAATGTTATCTCGCTTCCGTATTCCTTTATTGTCCTTGAAGATGCCAAAGAAGAAGAAGAAGTTATCCCATATGACCCCATTCTAAGTTTACTTAAACTTTTTTTTTCCTATACAAACTTATTTATTTATTTTTATTTTATTGTTCATATTTCTAGGCCGCCCACTCTCCAAGGACTCTGGGCGGCTTACACCAAAGACAGTATACTAAATAGCATATTGCCCCCAACAATCTGGGTCCTCATTTTACCCACCTCGGAAGGATGGAAGGCTGAGTCAACCTTGAGCCGGTGAGATTTGATCCGCTGATCTGCTGAACTAGCAGTCAGCTGAACTAGCTGCAGTACTGCACTCTAAGCACTGCGCCACCTTGGCTCACATTCTTGGGACAAGAATGAGCATTTGTCAAACTCTTGGATGGTAATTTCTTTTCCCAGGCATAAATCACACAGAGACCTCTTAACAGGATTCATTGAAGTGAAAGCAATGGGGGTACAAAAAAAAAAAAAAAAGCAAATAAACTGCTTCCCTTAGAACTGATTGATCATCTCAGACCATTTGAATGGAGCCTTTTGGGATTTTTTTCTGGAATAGCTTTAGTATGAATTGGGAAGGAGACGACTCTTTTTACTGATAACAGTTGATTCTGGAGGGGTCTATTTTCTGAATCCTTATCCACTTGAGAACTAACCCTTACAGTTGTTGTTGTTGTTGTTACAAATAGCAAAGAAGATTTTGTAATAATAGGGCTTTGGTCTAAGCCAGAGGGCTGATTGATCTGATTTAAGCCTGAACCCCAGAGAAGGAAGTTACAGTATCCTAAAGAAAATCTATCTTCAATAAAAGAGAATATATGTAGCTGTGGGTTGAATTCTGGAATCTCTGAGGTTCTCTGAACTTGGTTGTTTGCTTACAGACATTTCATTGCCCTACTAGGTAACATCCTCAGTGATGTCTGCCTTTTTCAGGATTGTAGTGCAGTACATGATGACAGGCAAGTAAGAATATAAGATTCCTTGTGAAAAAAAAAAAAGATTCCTTGTATTCCATTCATTTTCTGGCAGATTTGAGCAATACTTAGATTTTGCTCTGAGACTTGTGCTCCTGCCTATTCCAACCTTTGACCTGAAACCTCCTGTTTAAAGTGGCTAAAGATTCATGGCCATGTGCCAATAATAAGCTTTTGAATACGCCACCTGTCCAACCTTTTTTTTTCTCTGTTCTCCTTGGTACAGTATTCTCATCTGGTTGAAATAGCAAACAGTAACGTGTGCATGGAAGATGATTTATCAATTCTTTTGCTATGAGCAAAATTTCTCCTTGGCGAAAATTTTCTTCTGCAATTATGGGGGATGAACTTGTTTAATGGGATTCATTTATTTATTTTAATTTTATTTATTTCGTCAAGCATGTGTATTTGCTAACAGATACAAGTGTAAACATAATTATGTATATATGAAATGGATACAAATAAAAGGAAACATTAGGACAGGGATGGTAGGCACGCTGGTGCGCTTATGCACACCCCTTACAGACCTCCTAGGAATGGAGTGAGGTCAACAGTAGACAGTTTAAGGTTAAAGTTTTGGGGGTTTGGGGATGAAACCACAGAGTCAGGTAGTGCATTCCAGGCGTTGACCACTCTGTTACTGAAGTCGTATTTTCTGCAATCGAGTTTGGAGTAGTTTACTATGAGTTTGTATCTATTGTGTGCTCTTGTATTGTTTTGGTTGAAGCTAAAATATTCATTGACAGGTAGGACATTAGCTTCTGGGGGACCATTATGGGCAGGGGTGGGTTCTACTTATCTTTACTACCGGTTTGCAATGGGGCTGTGTGCGTGCACGAGCGAAGCGAGTGCGCACGTGTGCTCTTCTGTGCAAGCGCAGAAGCATTTTGATGACATCAGGGTCAGTGGGCAGAGCCTCCCTCTGGTTTTACTACCAGTTCTATAGAACCGGTGCAAACCGGGGGCAACCTACCACTGATTATGGGCCATGAGAAGGCCTGTGGCCTTGAAAATCTTAAGCATGTATTCCCAGGTTCTCCAATGTGGGATATGATGGATAATGACAATGTGGTTGCAAATACACATTCCAAGAAAGTCCCAATCTTAAATATAACCAGTATTGTCCACGATGACTTGATCCCCAAGTAGATTCTAAAGGCATTTGTAAAAATATAAAACAAGGTAACTTCAGCCCAATATTTTGTGATTGGTCATATTCACCATGTCTACTATTTTGTGAAAGCACCCGTAAATTGCTCTCCTATTTTAAACTTGGCCTAAAAGGACCCCAAAAGATAGGAAACCCTGTTTGATAATATCACACAGTAATTACTCATAGATGTCTCTGGGCCTATTCTGATGCTTATTTTTAAATTGGAGTGCATAGCTAGATTCTTAGGCATTAATCTCAGTCCTGTAATATAAAAGTGGATTTCTCCAAGTTAGCACATTAGGCTATTTTTGTTGTTGCTGGCATGTGCTGTATTAGCTTGCTAAATCTTCTTAAAATGAAATAATTCCATTCCTGGGGCACATATTACATAGAAACATTCAGAGAAAAATACAGAATGGGATATTCTCAACCATTGCTACATTAACTTGTAAAATGAATAAAATGAAGGAGATTAGGGAGAGGAAGGCTTGGCCACATGAAAGAGAGTTGATACGAGCAGAAGCTACCGTACATTCACTCATACTGTCTCTCCAATTCGCTTCATAGTAATGGACTTTCTACAGATTTATTTATTGCTTAAAATTCCCTGGCCTGCCTTTGTGAAGCTCCACTTGAGGCCTTTTCAGAAGCTGAAGAAAGGTGAAAGGAAATATAACTCCCAAAATGGAATACGTCACCGGTAGATAGCCTAGATGTAGAGAAACACTGTTTGAATTCACAAATTGAGAGCCAATTTGATCTAATGGTGAAGGCACCATGCTAGAAAGCAGGAGGCCATGAGTTCAAGTCTCAATTTAGCCATGAAAGCCGGCTGGGTGATTTTGGGTCAGTCGTTCTCTCTTAACCCAACCTACCTCACAGGATTGCTGTTCTGGGGAAAATAGGAGGAGAAAAGTGTATTGGATATATGTTTGTTGCCTTGAGTTATTTGTAAAAATAATAAAGGTGCGATACCAATAAATAAATGAAATAAAAATGAATAAATATCAATGCGAGTTACGCCACATTGTCACGGTATGGTTTTTGGTTTAATGTATTGTAATTCCCCAAACCACAGCATATGACATGGCTGAATAAACTCTCCCAGATTTATATTTATCGCTTCCAGTCTGGCCAAAATTATAATTTGATTTATATTATAGTATTGAGGGTTTTTTTTTTTTTTAAAAAAATATTTGAGTGAAAATATATTCAAAAGAGGTGAATCGAATGCCTGGGAGCTTAATAAATTTATTCGATGTGATTATTTCAATTCTTTCCCCTGAAATGCAGGCTTGTTTCAGCCTTGATCTCTGTAGAAATGACATCAAGACATCATCACTCTCTTTCAACTCCAAGATGTTGAAGATTTATCATCTATACCTATCTATTTATCTTATTTGTCCATATTATCTATCTGTTTGTATCTTTCCATCCATCATCTATCTGTCTGTCTGTCTGTCTGTCTGTCTGTCTGTCTGTCTATCTATCATCTATCTATCTATCTATCTATCTATCTATCTATCTATCTATCTATCTAATCATCTACCTATCAATCTAGAATTTGTTGCAGCACATTATGGGACTCAAGATTCATGCCATTGATATGAAGCAGCAAGTAATGTCAGAACTATCCCACTGAGAAACTGCTTTGAATTGTGCCCAAATCCAATAGTCTGCATAAAAAAGTAAGAAACTATTTGGATAGTTGAAGAATGAAAATAAAATAAACTGTGGCCAATGGGGAGATTGCCTTGATTGACGGATGTCCAGAACCTTCCATAGGTTATAGGCAGAGATGGTATTCAGCCGGTTCGTACCGGTTTGGGAGAACTGGTAGCTGTGACTACAGATGGTCCTGCCCACCTGCCCCAGCATAATGCCATCCTATTTAGCCACGTTTTTGAGGCCAGGCACATGTGCGGAAGGCATGAGTGCAAGCAAAGCACATGCATGGAAGGCGAATTGAGCATGCGTGCGCGGAGCAAACCGGTGGTAAGAATATGTGAAACCCACTACTGGTTATAGGAGAGAGGATAAACTACAATGCTAGCTAAACCATGGTTTGTTTCAATAAATCATGATATATTGATTGAGCAGGTAGCATGATTTATAGATGAGTTCACAAAATATGCCAACATAAAGCAAAACAAATGTCACTGTAGCTTTCCACAATAATAGATGATCCTAGTTGTATATTGCAACTTCTAGTATAGTGGCCCCCAACCTTTTGGGCACCAGGGACTGCTTCCATGGAAATATTTTTTTCCGCGGACTGGAAGGGGCATTGTTTCATGTGCTACCTTCATCCCGAGAATGGGGCTTCCCTTGTTTGCATGGCTCAGTTGCTGACTGGTGCCACTCCACAGACCAGGAGTTGGGGGACTCTTGCTCTACTAGGACATGAACTTCAAAATGCCCTTTGTTCTTTTCGGAGATCTGCTCTGATTGCCCCTCAAAGCAGAGGAGGATCTTGAGCCTACCAGCTAGGCTAGTTGGTCTTAAGTCTTAAAGGAAGTTTTCTTTATTAATTTATTTTTATCCCACGTTTATTACTTTTTTCCAAATAATTCAAGGTCGTGAACATACCTAATATTCTCCTCCTCCTATTTTCCCTGTTCTTGTGAGTTGGGTTGAGGGACAGTGATTGTTCCAAGGTCACCCAGCCAGCTTTCATGCATAAAGTAGGACTAGAACCAGGGGTGAAATCCAGCAGGTTCTGACAGGCTCTGGAGAACTGGTAGTGGAAATTTTGAGTAGTTCGGAGAGCCGGCAAATACCACCTCTGGCTAGCCCCAGAGTGGGGTGGGAATGGAGATTTTGCAATATCCTTCCCCCAGGAGTGGGGAAGGAATGGGGATTTTGCAGATTCTGCCATGCCCACCTAGCCATGCCCACCAAGCCAAGCCACGCTGCGCCCACCAAGCCATGCCCAAAACCGGTAGTAAAAAAAAAAATGGATTTCATCACTGACTAGAACTGTTTCCTGGTTCCTTACCTGGTGCCTTCAGTACTAGATGAAACTGTCCTTGTGCTAAATCCTCAGAGAGAGATTCTATCGTTTTACTTCAGAAAGCATCCTTATTTAAAGGGTGTTTTTAAAATCTAATTGTGCATTTTCTTTTTGTGTAGAAAAGATGTAGGTTTGTTTTTTTTTTTTTTAAAAAAGAAAAACTCAGCAGGGTAATAGATGTAAAAAATGTGTCCTCATCCATCAAAGAGACCAACTTCCAAATTAAAGAGAATTGGCAAAAGAGAAAAGGGGGGTTTGATGCTGTAAAAGATTAATTCACAGAAATGAAATATTGAGATGCCGTACCTGTTTCTAGAGGCAGGTTGTGGTGAAAGGTTACTCTTTAAAGACACAAAACGTGGCATGTAACTTTAAGCTGGCAGACAGCCTAAAGCAGGGAGCACTGCTGTTTCTTAATTCCTGGGATTTTTGCTTGGTGCTGTGATTGGACCTCACTCGACTTTCCAGAAGTTTTCATCTGTTTGGTAGGAGACCCGGAAATGGCAGATCCGGCCACCAGGGGGAGTTCCTGATTGACTGATGAAGATTCACATCCATGTAAAAAGGCAAGGGCTATTTTGAATTGGTTACGGGAAGTCTCTTTCAGCAGCTGTCAAACCAAGGAAGAGAAAACCTTAAACACTGTTCCATATTATTTAAATTAAAAAAGACAACAAGGTAAGAGGGGAGAAAATAGAGGTGAGAATGAGAGTGAGATTTTTTTTTTTTTTTTACTAAGGAAATTTATATAGCTAGGTACTAAAAGTCAAATTTTATTAACATGTTTTGTTCAGCATTTCTTAACTAGACTGGCCACCTACTTCACCTGAAGGAAGGAAGGTTAAACTCTTGAGAAACAGTCATTGTTTAAAGGATCAGGGCTTGTCTTTGCTCACATTTGAGCATGATAGTATATCAGGCTTGTTCATCTTTTTGCTATGTCATAAACTCCTGAATGCTCAGAAGCTGATGCTATCACTCTATGGAGTGTCATCAAACTAGCTAAAAAACCACCTAACTAATTCCAACCGACCTATTGATTGTCTATATCCACATCTCACAGTATGATTCTCTAATAGGAAGGCAAACACAAGAGTTTTCAGTAAAGCTGTTGATGGAATCAGATACCAAGGATCCTGAAGTTTTTATTAAGTACAGAATAGTCCTCGACTTACGATGACTGTTGGGACAAGAATTTCCATTATTAAGCAAGGCGATTGGTAAGCAGGTTGTGCCTAATTTTATGGCCTTTCTTGCAATGTTGTTAAGTGAATCTCTTCTCGTGTGGCCATTAAGTGAAGAGGGTTGGTAGTTTTAAATTTCTGGGCATTTATATCTCAAAGGACCTCTCATGGACTACGAATGCTTGCGAAGAAAGCACAGAAGAGGCTGTACTTCCTGAGAATACTCAGGAAGGTAAATCTATCTCAGCATCTACTTCTCTCCTACTATCGCAGCACCACTGAGAGTGTCCTGACATACGGCATTCTTGCATGGTATGGGAGCAGCTCCATAGCGGACAAAAAAGCTCTACAGAGAATCATTAAAACTGCCCAGAATATCATCAGACTCCAGCTACCAGCCCTGGACGACATCTTCAAATCTTGCTGTTTGAGGAAGTTGCATAACATTCTCAGAGACTCTTCCCATCCTGCTTACAATCTTTTTGGACGGTTGCCTTCTGGCAGAAGATACAGAACAATTAAAACTCGGACCACATGTTTTCTGAATAGTTTTTATCCCAGAGCTATAATTGCACTTAACAATGAACTAAAGGGCCACCATCAATGAGCTGTTGGGTCAGCATTACTTGGTCTGTTGTATGGATGTTTGGGTGGTTTAGGGGTGGGGAATTGTGGTGGGTGGGAGTGTGTTTGGGGATTGTTATGTGTGTTGGACCTGGTCTTTGGGTGTTAAGTGAATTTCGTTGTATGGGTATACTGTGTATACCCATACATTGACAATAAAGTTGTTGTTTTTGTTGTTATTATTATTAAGTGAATCCAGCTTTCCCCATTGACTTTGCTTGTCAGAAACCAATTAAGAAGGTCACAAATGGAGACCACATGTTCGCGGGAGCTGTAACTATGATAAATACAGCTGCCAAACAGCTGGATTTTTTAAAAAATGTTTTTTATTGGGTTATAGAGTATTATAAAATACAAAAGTAAATAGAAGAGCAGTGAGGAGGGAGGGGAAAGGAGGAAGAGAAGTGAGGAAAGATAGGGGGGAAAAGAAAAGAAAAAGAAGCATTGACTTCCAACTCTCTCTGTTACAGTAAAATAAGGCGTTAATCACAACTTTTTGCTTTTGCATAATAGTGTGAACAAGTCATTTTGTATAAAGATCTATCAGTCTAATCTGTAAAATCCAAAGTCAGAGTTTCATTCTTTTTCACATAAAGCACGGCCAAGCAGCTGGATTTTGATGAGACTGTGGAGATTCTGTGATGATTGTTTAAGTGTAGGGACTGGTCATGAGTTACTTTTTTCCAGTGTTCTTGCAACTTCGAATGGTCACTAAATGAATGGCTGTAAGTTGAGGACTTATCTGTATTGATAGAGTTCTGGGTTCCTGACTGCTTTCACACAATCCTGGGAGTCTGTGACTGTCATAAATACATGCTGATTGCCAAGCCCTCAAATTTTGATCCTTTGAGACTGGAGATGCTTGATAGCCATAAGTGCCAAGACTGATCATAAGTCACTTTTTCCAGTGCTCTTGAAACTTTGAACGGTCACAAAATGACAAAATGTTTGTAAATTGAGGAATATCTGTATTGACAGAGCTCGGGGTTCCTGGCCGCTTTCCTTCCGTGAATCTTGGCGCTCCTCTCTGTGTATCTTTCTTCAGAGAAATGTCTATGAAGCAGTGGTGGGTTTCAAAAATGTTTACTACCAGTTCTGTGTGTGGCTTGGTGGGCGTGGCATGGCTTGGTGGCGTGGCTTGGTGGGCGAGGCAGGGGAAGGATACTGTGAAATCTCCATTCCCACCCTACTCTGGGGGAAGGATACTGCAAAATCCCCATTTCCTCCCGATCAGTTGGGACTTGGGAGGCAGAGAATAGATGGGGGTGGGGCCAGTCAGAATTTTTACTACCGGTTCTCCAAACTACTCAAAATTTCCGCTAGCGGTTCTCCAGAACTGGTCAGAACCTGCTGAAACCCACCTCTGCTATGAAGATTCCTAATTATCCAGGTCATAGTTGTATCAAAAGTGGTTTTTCATTTTGAAAAGGCAGCTGGACTGATTTTTTGAGGAAAAAACAAGACCTTTCACTTCCTATCCTGGAAGCTTAATAATAATAATACAACAACAACAACTGACTATTAACTTAATAATCAATACAACTGATGAAGCTTCCAGGATAGGAAGTGAAATGTCTTGCTTTTTTTCCTCAAAAAAATCAAAACCACTTTTGAAATTCCTTCAGAGAAGATGACCAGAATCCGATGGCTGGCAAACTGCCAAGATAGCACCTGAATCACCAGCTGGGACTAAACCAACAAGGGAGTGTCTGTACCACCTCTTTCCAAAACTGCTGCCTGCATAAAGGGTCTTTTCCCGCTTAACGGTGGGCCCGGTTCTGCTTTTGACAGTGTCTTGACTTGAATCCAGGATTATTGCAATCAAGTCATCACCCCTTTTCCACGTATGGCTAGACAAACTGAAATAGAGCCTGAGAGTTCATAAGTATAATGAGAATTATTGCTCCAGAGCCAGCTGAATTGTTGCCAAAGCTATCAATGACTGTTTTACAGAAAATGTAGGGTGGGGAGAGAGAAATGACAGGGCATCATCTGAAATGAAAACTGGAATAATAATGATCAGATGAAGAGTGGTAAAGACAATTCGATATTATGGAATAAATATTAAAGCGAATCACAAGACAGCCAATGCATTATGCAGGAGCCCATAGAGTTCGTTTTGCATCTCGGCACGCTTACACTTGACAGATTTGTTGTAAAACCTGGAATGCAACAATAATGGTGCACAGGCTCAGATTTCAGTCATGAAAATACTGTACTTATCTAAAAATGAACCCCAAATGTATTTCTGGTTAGATGTACTGAAAAAAGAACTAATTTGATGTAGCGGTGAAGCCACCTGACTAGAAACTGGGAGGCCATGAGTTCTAGTCCCGCCTGCGGCAAAAAGCCACTGGGTAATCTTGGGCCAGTCCCCCCTCCCTTGCCCTGGTGAGCAGGCAAAGGCAAACTATTTCCCAAATTGTTCCAAGAAAACTCCAGGGATTGGTCCAGGCAGGTGCCAGGAATACAGGTAGTCCTCGACTTACAACAGTTTGCTTCATGACCGTTCGAAGTTACCACGGCACTGAAAAAGTGAATTATGACAATTTTTTTCACACTTATGACCATTCCAGCATCCCCATGGTCATGTGATTTACATTTGGATACTTGGCAACTGACTCACATTTATGATGGTCGCAGTGTCCCGGGATCATGTGATCCTCTTTTGCGACCTTCCGACAAGCAAAGTCACCAGATTCACTTAACAACTATTTTACTAATTTAACAACTGCAGTGATTCACTTATCAAAGGTGGCAAGGAAAGTCATAAAACGAGATAACATTCACCTAACACAGGGGTGAAATGTTCCCAGTTCGGACTGGATCAGCTGATCCGGTAGCGATGGTGGTGGGTGGGTCGAAGAACTGGTAGCAGAAAATCCCTGCCCCCCCCACCCATGCCCATCCCCACCCAATCGCCCGGTTGCCCGGTAAAAAAAAGGCTCTGACGATCACAGCTGAGCCACACGATTGTCAGAGCCTTTTTTTTTTTACTTTTAAAAACATAGGTTGTTTAAAAAATGCCTTTAAAAGGTTAAAAAAAGGCTTTGACGATCACAGCTGAGCCACGCGATTGTCAAAGCCTTTTTTTTTTTACTTTTAAAAGCATTTTTTTTACAACCTATTCGGTCGAATAGGTTGCAAAAAAAATGCTTTTAGAAGGTTAAAAAAAGGCTTTGACGATCACAGCTGAGCCACGCAATCGTCAGAGCCTTTTTTTACTTTTAAAAGCATTTTTTTACAGCCTATTCAGCCGAATAGGTTGTAAAAAAAAAATGCTTTTAAAAGAAAAAAAAAAGATCGCGCACCACAGCTAATCATCCCCCCCTTCTACTTACCCGATGCCTCCTTTTGGTGTGCACTGTGCACTGTGCACGCGCATCTCGCATTTGGTGCGTGGTGCGCACTGCGCATTCACACGTGCAGCCAGCGAACCGGTAGTAAAACCGGTTCAGATTTCAGCACCACCATTTCTCACTTGGCAACATAAATTTTGGGCTGAATTGTGGTTGTAAGTTGAGGGCTCTTATAACCAGGTAGTCTTGAAGGCACCCCTCAGATATACCAAATGCAATGTTGAACTGTAAAACATTTTCAAATTAACCCTACCCAGAATTTGTGCAGTTGGATTGGATGTAATTATGTAAATTATGTAAATAAAACAAATAAAACCCCCCTGGTTGAGTCCATTACACCAAACCATGTTTTCCTTAATAATCTATATCTAACTAATCTATACTATTATGTGCAGACATACTTGTGAGCAATAAGCCACAGTTTATACATTGAAATAATTGGTTTCAAACATCACTGAAATTCAAAATCAGACATACTGACCAGGTTCTGACCAGTTCATTATATATACTGTATATACTCGAGTATAAGACGACTTTTTCAGTACATTTTTTATGCTGAAAAGGCCCACCTCGGCTTATACTCAAGTGAGTAAATAAAATAAATGAAATAAATATTCAAAACATTTAACCTACTGATGTCTCAATTAATGTAATTTTATTGGTATCTATTTTTATTTTTGAAATTTATCAGTAGCTGCTGCATTTCCCACCCTAGGCTTATACTCGAGTCAATAAGTTTTTTCTCAGTTTTTTGTGGTAAAATTAGGTGCCTCGGCTTATATCCGGGTCGGCTTATACGCAAGTATATACAGTATCCTTTTTATACATTTATACAGTTTATACATATATACTGTATGTACGTGTGTAGCGAGATAGATAGATAGATAGATAGATAGATAGATAGATAGATAGATAGAATAGATAGATAGAATAGATAGATAGATAGATAGATAGATAGATAGATAGATAGATAGATAAGCTAGCAGGCAGCAGGCAGACAGACAGACAGACAAGTTTCATGGAATAAGAATTAAAATCTAACAACCAAAAATGAGCAATATTTTAAAAGGGATGAATTAAAATGCCACCAAAGGAAATGCAAAGTTTTAAGATCTCCAGAACAGGATAATATATTCAGAAAATGGAAGAAGCAGAAAACTAAATTTCCCAAGAAGTTATAGCCATGTGGTCTATGGCTGTGAAGTTATATATTACACTAAACCACCATGCAATTTGTTTGGCTTTGATTTGGTGTAATGTGTAAAATCAGCCATTAGGATTCACAAACTATGATGTATCATTCAGTTTTGTGACATATATATATCCCTTTATCCAACAATACTATATCCCAGAAACCGAATTCAGGATTGATCCTGTTTTGTTCTGGCACAAATATCAAAAATACTGTAGATGTAAGAGATAAGACCTTAGCTATTAAGTTTACTTTTCTGCCTGATACATTTTGATCTTGGTTGGTAGCCTGTACAGGTTGATCGGTTTTTATTTCTGATTGTAACATTCCTTATTGATTTTATTGAACAGCACTGAGAACCTGACCTCTAGAAACCTTATTGCTGTAAACAGAATGAGATAAATAAGTTTGGTCTTTTGCTTTATCTTTAACAGGTGTTCCACTTGCTGCTACCATCATAACCCCCATACTTCAACCAAGGAAGCTGGTAGCATTAATCTCTCTCCCTCTCTCTCTCTCTCTCTCTCTCTCTCTCTCTCTCTCTCTCTCTCTCTCTCTCTCTCTCTCTCTCCCTCCCTCCCTCCCTCCCTCCCTCTCTCTCTCTCTCTCCCCACATTTCTGAACCGCTCATATCCCTCAATAATTCTATTTTTGTTTTATTTACTTACCTTTGAAGTAAAATGATATAATTTGAGAACTATCATTCTCAAACGATATTCAAATTCAAATATTTAATTACACAAATAAACAGAAAGACAAATTTTACAGTTAATTAATGATAAACATTGTGAGCCGGACTGCCTGCAGAAGAATTTGTCAAAAAATATGGTTTCATGCATAGGTTTAGCCAGTCTCCCTGAATATTCAGGAACAGTCCCCTGCTTTTTAATCCTGCCTTTTAATTGTTTTAGTCTTGTTTTTAACTGTTTTTATTATAATATTTGTATATAGCTTTTATATTTTTTGGTCTATTTCTACACTGCCCAGTATTTCTCCATGAGGTGGACAGGCAGTCTCTAAATATGATGAATGAATGAATGAATGAATGAATGAATGAATGAATGAATGAATGAAAAACTTCATTCACTCTTCTTTGGACCAGCTTGTTACAGGATAACTTCTCTGCCCCTTACACCAAAATTCTCCTGTCTTCTTTGTTCATTCTTGAATGCTTGAGTGATGTTCCTGAGAGGTTGAATTTGTCTGACCCAGCATTTTTGAAATTTTTGAAACTTGGCAACTTTTAGATGTGTGGAACTCTCCAAATTCCCCAGCTAGCATTTCAATTGATTCTCTAATCCTCTTTTTTCCTCTTCCTTATTCCCTGGTCTTCTCTGATTTATGCGTTTGCTTCAAAGGTTACCTCTCTTTCCCAAACCTGCCCTTCTCTCAGTCTCCTGCTCTGGTTCCGGTGAATACAGTACCCATTTTTTTCAGAAACTAAGAAGAAAAGGCTGCATTGGGAGTTGATTTCCAATGCCTCACCCAGCAGTCATCATTTCTTGACCTTCTCAACAAGTGAACTCTGAGATCAGTCAATTGTAATTTATTCAACAAACTCTGTGCTACCAAGCCATGATAAGGACATACATTAATAATCACAACAAGCCAGAATGGACAAGAACTCTGTCTATTTGGTCTCTTCCTGTTCGGTTTTTCTTGCCAGTGGAAAGTTTGTTCTTTGGCTTATGATTTTGTAAAGAGCAACCATTTGATTTGGAGAATTAGAAAAAAAAAAACACCCCACTTTTATTTGTGGACCAGCCTGGAGAGAAAATGCGGTCCCTAATATTGAAATGACTCTTATTTATTGACAGAATAAAGTAGTTTTTAATTAGATAGATCAGGCTATTGGCACACAGTGGAGAGGAAGATAAGAAAAGGTTATGTGTATCACTCATTGTAAACTCTAATGTTGAAAAAGACAAAGAGAGAAGGAGGGTATATATAAAAAGGGATCGGGGGGGGGGGTTAAAAAAACTGAGTGAGTGAAATTAGTCAGAAATATATATACAAGACTCTGTTTTCTGGCTGGATCAAAAAATGCCTGCTGTGTGAGGGGGTTCAGAACTTCATTAAATTGTAATCTGTGTACACAACACTAGTACTGTGCACATAAACGTTGTGAAACAAAATAAATAACTTTTCAAGAATGAACGGAGCTGGCAGAAGTTGGTTAATTAATTAGAACCAAGGAGAAAGCTGTCAGGCATCCGCTGAAGAAGAAGAAGCAATAAAATAAATGCGAAAGTGGCCCTAAGGCTTTGCCACTCCACGTTGGCTTCGTTTCTGTGGCTTCTGTAGACATTATAGGAGATGATCTTAATGGAAATAGGCAAGAACTGTTGCCAAGCAAAATGGCTGAAGCCTTTTTTTTTTTTTAAAGTCCAGAGAACTGAGGTAATGTTCAAAAGCAGGTCAGGCAGGTGCTGTTCCGATTCACCGGAGTATAAGAAAGAGAAGGATTCACAGCACAATCAGAGTTGCAAGATACTGTTATTATAGCCAATTTATGATAAGATTAGTTTAAGCTTTCCTGTGGAGTTGATTTCCTGGTTTGAGTGGAGCTGATGGTTTTCCTTAGTTCAGGGTTGTAAAACTCAAGACTTGTCGGCCGGATCTAACCCACAGGGTTCTTAGATCTGGCCTACGGGGCCGACCTGGAAACAGAGAAGGACCGGCCTGCGGTGCCTCCGCCAGTGAAAATGGAGCTTGCGAGGGCTGTGTGCAGCCCTCACAAGCTCCATTTTCACTAGCAGAGGGTTGCAGGAGGCCGTCGCAGCTGAAAACAGAGCTCAGGAGCCCATTTTTGTTGGCAGAGTGCTCAGGCCAACATACTGACATGAGTGACGTCGAGCTGGCCATGCCCACCCTGGCCCTCCCGAGGTCAAACACAACCCTGAAATTGAGTTTGACACCCCTGCCTTAAAGTTCAAAGAAGAGGACAGTCCCAGGATCCAAGTACAGGCTGGGACTGAGGAAAACGAAAGTAGAAGCAGTATAAGAATGAAGGATGAGGACATGGCAGAAAATAATTCTTTGCATACTGTATGTTACATATTTTCTCTCTTGCTTGCTGCTATACTATTTCCCTGGGCACAGAAAAAGGTCATTATAGGTAGTCCTCGACTTATAACCGATTTGAAGGTGTGACCTAGTTGGAAAGGGGGACTTACGATCCAGATCTGAAATTCCATGTGACTGCACTTCAAGTGCTTGGCAACATGGCCACATTTACAGCTGTTTGTGGTGTTCTTTGCTCATATGTTCTCATTTAACAACGGTTTTGCCGAAAACCAGCACTTCCAGTTTTTGGAAAAATTATGCATAGCAACCATGGAGCTCTCTTAATGACCACTATGTTTGTTGAACAATCACTGAAAAAAAATCATAAAATTGGACTGGACATGTGACATACAGTTTTACAACTGATATGACTTACAATAGTCATAGGTAGGCTCCATTATGATCATAACTTGAGGATTATCTGTATTTAATAATAATTTAATAAGACAGGGACATCTTTTCCAAGCAGAAGTCTTCTGGTTGGTTTCCAGAAGATCCCATGTTGGTTTTTGATTTCTTTATTTAAAAGAAATCAAGGAATCAGGGATGGGAAGGGCATTTATATCATGCACTGAAGACTTACTACTAGTAAGAGTATTTGATACTCAAGTAGATGGGCACACAGCGTGATTTAGTACATCGCTGCTCCTAAAATGACTAATTATTAGAGATCTCTGTCATGTTTACTATTAGTTCCAACACTTTTGTGGCTTTACACTTGATAAGACTTTTTATGGACTCGGTGAGTCTTGCTACTCCATTTGTATCTCAATAGTTTCAGTAAAAAAAACTATTCCAGAAATAATGTTTTATTTCATGCTGGAGGTTGAGAAGAAAATAATACCTTGAAGTAAATGGTAGCGAACATTCTGTGATAGAAACAATTGGAGGATGACTATGTCTTTCAGCTTGTCTAATATTTGCCATGAAACTGGAAAAAATTTCATTACTGGCTGAGGCCTCAGGAAAACGCTGAGGGTAAACCACATACTGTCTATTGCCTACACAACCTTTGTATTAATAGGATGGAAAATACTAACCTCTGGGCTGAATATAAAGAAGTAAATACATTTTTGAAAAGCTAAGTCGGGTTGGACTGGTTAATACTTGGAGGGAAAACCACCAGCCAGGTTACCATATCTGGACTGCAAAAATCCAGATGCTTGCAACATGGCAGCAAAATAATTTTTTTATCTTTCTGCTGCCATCAACAGGTATTCTGAATTTTTGCAACCCAGATATGGTAGTCCAACACCAGAGAATTCCTAAAAGAGATCAAGAAACTGGGGAAAAAACACTGGAGGAAGGAATTGGTAAATGCCATCTGTCCACAAATTCATGAGTGGCTTAATTTGAATGCCACTTTACCCGAGATGCAGATAAGGTCATCCTACAACAAACATATTGTTACAACAGTAACAGGAAAGAATAGTGATACAGGTAGTCCTCAATTTACGACTGGAATTGAGCCCGACATTTCTGTTGCTAAGTGAGACATTTGTTAAGTGAGTTTTGCCCCATTGTATGACCTTTCTTGCCACAGTTGTTAAGCGAATCACTGCAGGTGTTAAGTTAGTAACACAGTTGTTAAGTGAATCAGGCTTCCCTATTAACTTTGTCAGAAGGTCACAAAAGATGATCACATGATCCCGGGACACTGCAACCATCATAAATATGAGCCAGTTGCTAAGCTTCTGAATTTTGATCACATGACCATGGGCATGCTTCGACGGTTGTAAGCGTGAAAAATGGTCATAAGTCACTTTTTTCAGTGCTGTTGTACCTTTGAAAGGTCACTAAATGAACTGTTGTAAGCCGAGGACTACCTGTATTGAGGGGATGAGATTTGTGGAAGAGTTGTTGAGGATGAAGATGAAAGGGAACATGGTGGGAGACAAGAAATTGAATACAAGTAATGAGTTATAGCAATAGCAATAGCACTTAGACTTATATACCGCTTCACAGTGCTTTACAGCCCTCTCTAAGTGGTGTACAGAATCAGCATATTGCCTCCAACAATCTGGCTTTTCATTTTACCAACCTTGGAAGGATGGAAGGCTAATGTGATGACCCAGGGCGTGGCCCAAAGGCAACACAGCCAGAAAATAAGTACAAGTCCTTTTATTAGCTCCAACATCCCTTTACTCTCTGGCCTGGAGAAAAAAACTCTTCCACAAACCTATTAGCAGACAAAACTTCCAACCATAAACCCAACAGGGCAAGATAAGGTAATTAATCCGGCAGGGCAAGCAAGATAAGGAATTCCAGAATTGAAGTAGCACGGCCATAAATTAAACCAGTTGGCAGGATGCCAGGAACTCAGTTAAAGCAGTTGACACGAACATGCACTCAGCGTTTGTTCCCGACAACCACACCTCCCATTTGCCTCTCCTTTTAAACTCCAGCTCCAGGTGTATCTTGTGAAGGGGATCGGGGCCCTTTCCTCCCTCGTAAGCCACACAACCCATGTTGCTCTCTTCTCCGTTCTTCCCTGTGTGCCCTAGGATGAGGAGGGGGTGGGGTTTGGTCTTCATCAGAACCCCCTCTCCCTTATTCTAACTCTCCCTTGCTCTGCCCAGCCTGACTTTGCCCTTCCCCAGTTTCTTCCACAGCCAACGGAGCCACTCTCTCGCTGTCTGTCAGCTGTTCCTCTTCCATCTCAGAGTCCGACAGGGGCATGGCAGCTGAGTCAAAATTGAGCCCGTGAGAATCGGACTGCCGAACTGCTGGCAGCCGGTGATCAGCAGAAGTAGCCTGCAGTACTGCACTCTAAACACTGCGCCACCGCGGCTATGCAGGTAGTCCTCAATTTACAATCACAATTGGGACAAGAATTCCTGTTGCTAACCAAAATGTAAGTGAGTTGCACCTGGTTTTACAAAAATAAATTTGGCTACAGCTGTTAAACACATCACTGTCGTTTTTAAATGAATCATATGGTCTTTAAGCAAATCCAGTTTCCCCCATTGGCTTTGCTTGTCGTAAACTGTATGAGAAGGTTACAAATGGTGATAACATGATCATGGGGGGATACAACCATTGTAAATACACGCTGGTTGCCAATGCCCGAATTTTGAATCACATGACCGTGGGGATGCCGTAATAGTTGCATGTTGTGAGGACAGGTTGTAAGTCAATTTTTTTTCAGTGCTGTTGTAACTTTCAACAGTTGTTAAATGAATTGTTTATGAGTTGTAAGTTGAGGACTACCTGTAGTAGGTAAGGATATTATTGAGGAGGACCAGTGGTGGGTTGCCCCCAGTTCAGACCGGTTCTATAGAACCGGTAGTAAAACCGGCGGGAGGCTCCGCCGACGTCATCAGGAAGCTTCTGCCTATGGGCAGAAGTGCGCGCGGCCCCATTGCAAACCGGTAGTAAAAGTAAGTAGAACCCACCCCTGAGGAGAACCATTGGAAAGCAAGACTATAGGTGAGTATGACAAAAAAATGTTTTTTTCTGGAGGAAACAGAAGAGAAGGAAGCATCAGCAGAAGATAACTAACAATGTCCCAAAGGTGCTTTTTCAAGAGGCAACTGGGCTTTCTGGTTTTAATTTTGAAGACATTTCGCTTCTCATCCAAGAAGCTTCTTCGGCTCTGAAGAAGCTTCTTGGATGAGAAGCGAAACATCTTCAAAAGTTGCCTCTTGAAAAAGCACCTTTGGGACAACCATGACCTACTGTAGATGACTGAGAATCGCCTTAGACATAACTAACAATGGATCAAAGACAGGGGTGGGTTCTACTTACCTTTACTACCGGTTTGCAACGTGAGCACGTGCACTCACTTCGCCCGTGCGTGCACTTCTGCGCATGTGCAGATCGCCCCTGATGACGTGTAGGCAGGTGGGCGGAGCCTCCTGCCACTTTTACTACCGGTTCGCAAGAACCGGACTGAACCAGTAGCAACCCACCACTGATCAAAGATCTTAATCCTGTAAGATGAGGATGGTGGATGTAGAGGAGCAAAGAACAAAATTCATCAGGACTATCACAACCAATATGGCACCTCTGTTTCCAGAATGGTCAAGGCCAAATGTTACTTTCTCTTGCTTCATGAATATTCTTTACCACGAAGTTATTGTTTTTTCCTTTCTGAACAAAAGGCTTGTCCCCAACATAGGTCAGCATATGTAGTTGTTATCTCATGAACAGTAGCATAATATTACAGCAGCTTCCTTGGATACTTCCACCAGTTCTCATTTTTGTATATTCATTGTAAAATAGGAATATAATTATAACTGCTGCATATAGTTGTGAAGTGGCACGAGATAACATTTATAAATTGTCCCCCCCCATGAATGATGATCAAACTAATCATAAGTAAACAAACAAAGTTCTAACAATTTACACTGCTTTAAAAATATAGAGGGTTGTTACATGGTTGATTTATATTTTTATTTGGGATTGATTATATGATACCAAGATAAGATATAAATATTAAGGTATGAAAAGAAAATTACAGCTTAGCTATTGGAAAATGCTATTGCTGAGTTGTTAGATTTCTGCATTGGGCAGTGAACCATAATAACAAACTGAACTGCACTGAAATTTCAAGGCTGTATTTATCTATGTAAGCCTGTGAATACTATTCTCGAGCTGGAAGCTCCTAAGAAATAAATTACTTTTATGCTATTTATGTGATTCACTTTCCCTACAGTTAGTTTTAACAATACATAGTCTTCCTCTCTTACAAATTACTTTTGCTATAGCTTTGGAATGTGTTAATTTATTCCACCATAAGCCTGGTAATTGTATTTCTAGACATTTGGGTTGAAGATTTAAAGGGGACTGTCTCTTTAGCTACTCTCAAGATAAGTTGGGGGAGGGGGGTGTCACATGCCCCCAATTTATTTGGGTGGGTGGGTCCAAAATGACTAAGGGTCTGGGGCCCAATATTTCAGCCAGTTTTTTCCTAGGTGGTGGTCAGTTAAGGGGAAATGGTTCTGCATTGCATAGGTTTAAGACAGAGATTTAAAACAGTTGTTTTATTCCTTAGAAACCAGAATAGAATAGAATAGAATGGAATGGAATGGAATGGAATGGAATGGAATAGAGTAGAGTAGAGTAGAGTAGAGTAGAGTAGAGTAGAGTAGAGTAGAGTAGAGTAGAGTAGAGTAGAGTAGAATAAAATAGAATAGAATAGAATAGAATAGAATAGAATAGAATAGAATAGAATAGAATAGAATAGAATAGAATAGAATAGAATTTTTTATTGGCCAAGTGTGATTGGACACACAAGGAATTTGTCTTGGTGCATATGCTCTTGGTGTACATAAAAGAAAAGATACATTCATCAAGAATCATAAGGTACAACACTTAATGATAGTCATAGGTTACAAATAAGCAATCAGGAAACAATATCAATATAAGTCCTGCCTTGATATGCCATACATTTTTTCCTGATAGAAGTGGTACACTCCTGGTTTTGATTCTGCCCAAATTCAAACCTGCTATACAAGCCACTTGCATCACAGCCTCCACGCTGGATCACACCTTTCCCAATATCATACACAGGTCCAGAATGTGTTATGCACCAACGCGTTTATTAACTCATTGTTACTAAGTCTTGTGAGATTTCAGACAAGAATGTCCAAGTCTTGCTGTGAAATTTGGCACTCAAAATATTTATATTTTGGACACCTCTTATATCAACCAGAAATATTGGGAGCACCACAAAATCTCAGGAAGTTCCTTGGCCAATCTCTGCTTTAGCATGCTATGCAAATTTAAACATTTGTGATTAAGTAGTTAGATTGTTGGAAGAAATATCCTTCTGGGTTCAGTTCCAAGTGGGGAGAAAGACACTGGAAACATGGTGGCTGTTTGGAAAGATGGTTTTTAATGGTGGACAGAACCACATGGTTTGAGATCCTGGGCAAAAAGGCACATGGAGTGGAGAGAGGGATATATTTATACACTCTCTTGGGCCCTGCCTTAAGCGTTTTCTGTTCCTGTACAAGAAATGTATCCCATTGGCTGTCAGACTCCCAGGGGGCGGGGGGTCTTAGCTAACTTTGTAGGCTGTCTGTGTCCCAGGCTTGGTTGAGCCTTGCTGGGTGATGTAAACTTCTCAGGTGCCATGTGGTGAGATGGGTAGAGGGCTAATCCTATCATGTCCTGAGAGCCATTTCTTAATCCCATCACCCTAGAGCTGAAGGTGGGGGGCAGGGAGCTGCAGGAACCTGCTTTGTCTTTAAAAACATGTTTCTCCTTTTCTCATCCAGGGAAATATAATATTCTGCCTCTTTAATATTTCCTAGAATATCTCATTCTTCTAGGAGGGGGTGGGTGCTAACTTCCTACAAGATCTTCTATAGCTTTGCATGCTATGAACCAGGTTTACATAGAAACCTTAGTAACAGATCTTTAGGAAGTTCCACTAGTTGTTCTTGGTGATGGGCAGAAAAGCCTATTGATGTTTTCTAACCATGGTTCCACTTTGTGTGAGTAATATATGTTGACACTTCTTTTCTCGCTGTGATAATTCACTTTTTCACTCAGATATAGAAACTACTCCCCATATAGAAACTACTGAATCAATAAGGTTCAGCAACTCCTGCAACAGCCTAATCAGGATTAATTGATGTCGGCTGGCGACCCCCAGGGGGAGGGCCTTCTCTGTGGCAGCACCTGCTCTCTGGAACGATTTGCCCCCGGAGATACGAAGGATACCAGATCTCCAGGCCTTTCGCCGTGCCCTAAAAACTTTTCTTTTCCATCAAGCAGGGCTGGCGTGAAAACCCCCCCCCCCGCTTTTTAGCTCTTTTTAGTTTTTTAGCTTTTTAAGTGTAAATTGGGTTTTAATTGGATTGTTTTAAATTGTGGGCCAAAGCTGTATAATTCTTTTAATTGATTTTAAATTTTGTATTGGTATGTTTTTTATCCTTGGCTGTGCATCGCCCTGAGTTCAATAGGAGAAGGGCGGTATATAAATTGAAATAATAATAATAATAATAATAATAATAATAATAATAATAATAATAATAATAATTGCTGAAAGAAGTCTTTCCTATCTCCTATACCATTTGAAGGAACTTCCTCTGTACTGGAATTGTTCAGTAGACAGTCCATTTGTCAATGGGACAGTCAAAAGCATTCCAGCCTTTCCTAATCTTCCCAAGGAGTTGACCAGGCTGCAGGACCCCTTACAGAAATATTATGCTTTCACTCAAGTTTTCTAGAACACATGGCACATCTCAGATTCCTTTTGTGTCATCTGCCCTGTCATATTTGATTTTCCTCCCCCCACCCACCCAGGGGCGAAATGCTCCTGGTTCGGACCGGTTCTACTGTACCAGTAGCAATGGCAGCCGGTGGTTCGGAGAACCAGTAGTGATGGTGGCACAAGGCTCTGCCCACCCACCCGGTCGTCGTTAAAACCAGGAAGTAACCTGTCTTTTATCCTCTGCGCTTGTTCAGAAGGGTTTGCGTCAGGGGTGGGTTCTAAATTTTTTTACTACCGGTTCTGTGGGCGTGGCTTATTTTGTGGGTGTGGCTTGGAGGTCATGTGACTAGGTGGGCGTGGCTAGCTGGTCAGAGTCATTTCTGGAAGGTCCTCGCACTTACGACCAGTCCTCACACTTACGACCCGACTCATTTGTTTGCTTTTAACACTGATCAGCTGTAGGACGGCCCTTTGAAGCCCCGCGGCAAGAGTTTAAACAGTTTTTTTTCCTTATAGCCCATCAGCTGGGACTCAGGAGGCAGCAATAGATTGGGGGTGGGACCAAATAAAAGGTAAGAATAATGTGGGTGGGTGGGGGATGGGAGGGCAGAGGGGGGGGAGAACCAGTTCGGTGACGTCATATCGTCACCGCTACCGGCTCGGCCGAACCGGACCGAACCGGGAGGAACCCACCACTGGTTTGCGTGCTGTGCGTGCACTTCCGAACCGATTGGGAAGGTAAGTAGATTTCATCCCTGCCCCCACCCCTTTGAAAAGGGAAAGTTCTTAGAAGCAAAAAGATATTGGACTAAAATGTACACGTGGTTGGAAAAAATAATAAAAAAACACATAGACTTTAAACCAGAGAAATTTTTTTTATTAGGGATTGTGCCGGAAACATACAATAGAGAAGTGAGATATTTGATTGTGAATGTTTTAACAGCTGCTAGAATTGTATTTGCTACAAACTGGAAAAATGAGAAAATACTAACTCACGATGAAATTATTAAGAAAATCATGGAATGTGCTGAAATGAGTCAATTGACATTTGAAATTAGAGAACAAGAAGATAAACAATATTACAAGATATGGGATTTATTTTATCAATGGCTAGATAATAAAACACGGAAATGAAATATGAAATATGAATGTTATAAATATGATATTTGAAAATAAATTTTTTGAAGCAACAAAGCAATAGTTTAATAAATGATAAACGAGGATGTTGATTTGCTTGACAATATGAGAAATTAGATAATCAGTAAATTTTGAATAGGGGGATGATGCACAAAAGATTTGTAACTGACTGACACACTGTTTGTATTTGTAATGGATGATGGATTTGTTTTATGTTTTGTTTTAAAAAAAGAAAAAAAAAGAAAAAAGAAAAGGGAAAGTTCTAGCCAATAATTGAGGACTCTATAATGATTGAACTGTGCGAAATAGAGAAGATCTTGCAACATTCTGCTCAGTTAAAAGCCATACACATAAGATAGACAGGATCCCAAACTGTTGAGTTGCTTAAAATGCTCCAGCCAACCTCACTTATTTTAACTTGTCAGAAAAATAAGAAACGTTCATGAAAAATATTACAATGGAGATGGTGCTGTTTTGTGTTGCATTTTATCTTCCTTTCCCTCTGTTGCACCTGAGATTCCTAAGTGCCTATGGAGATTCTCAATCATCCTGGTCATGGTTGTCCTAAAGGTGCTTTTTCAAAAAGCAAGTGGACATTCTTTGTTTTTCCTTGAAGATGTTTCGCTTCTCATCCAAGAAACTTCTTTGGTTCTGACAGAATGGTGGAGAATGGAAGGATTTATATTCCTTGCAGCAAAGCACCTTTGGGATTCCTAAGCTTGTCACAACAGCTACAATAGCTATAATCAGTTAGGACTGAACATTGAGATCAAAGTCCCAGACTTCACTCAAATAGCAGGAAGTGATGTGGCCAATATAGCTGTGACTAATAAGTCTGTCATCTCCTCCTGATTTGACATGAGCCCCAGGACTGACTCCTAAAGAGGATTCTTTCTTCTTATTTTTCAAGTTGAATTAATAGGGGAAAGGAATGGGTTGGCATGCAAGCATCCTGATTTACAGATATTCATTTTATATTCATTCATTTTATATTCATTATAAAATAGTCTACTTCTCAACAACAGAATAGCATAGACTTTTAAAAATTAGCTTAGCTTCCAAGGAGCAGCAACAACAGCCAACTCCATTTTATTCCTATAATGATGATTTAAGCAACATCGTTGGGTCTGCCTGTTGGAGAACATTGGCCCATTAAATGATTGATAGTGTGCTTTTGTATAGAACTAGTAAGTTGAGTGTAGCTAAAAGGATTCCAAAGAGCAACCACATGTGGTCTGAAATTCAGAGACGGCATTTTCTACTCTACATCTTTAAATAATGCTTCCCTTTGGCCTAATCTCTTTCCTGACAGTAATTCTTTTTCAGAACATGATCCTGGTTCAACAACCCTATTGACTCAAATGCATTGAGTGTTTTGGTAGATCAGAACTACGGGAAAGGATTCATAGATAAATGGATTTTATGTTGGGAACGGAGATTTTTGACATATTGAACAGCATAGCATAGCAAGTTCATTTAGGCTTCTTATCCTGTAATAAACTGACAATGAGTTCAGCCATCTGCCTGCCAAGAACTTAAAAATGGATTCAGTTTAATATTCATAAGATATATATACTGTATATATGTATATATGCTATACATTCATGGCTGAATGTATTCATGGCTGAACGTATTCATGGCTGAAAAAAAATCTCAGAAAGAAGGATGAAATAAAGTTTGTGTATGTGTAATGGATTGTGCCGATGGACAACAATGAAGTGTTCCACTGGTCTCCCTCCAGGAAGAAGGGAGTACATTCAAGAAAGGGAGGCTGAGACAAGAGGCAACAGAGCCAAGAACTGGTTAGGAGACAGAGAGAGTTAGAATAGTAACTCCCTAGAACAGGGGTGCTTAAATTTGGTCCTATGGGGTTGGCCTGGAAATAGCAAAATATCATCTTCCCCGAGTCTTCGCACCACCCGGGATCAGGTTGACGCTGGGGCTCAGGACCCTGGACAGCACCCAAGAGTTCGGGGGAGCTGGTAGTGTTGTTAAAGCAGATTCAGGTTAATGTCAGGATTCCAAGTAACATCCCCAACGAAAGAAGACTCAGAGGCTAGAAGTTCCTCAAAGTTCCATTGTATTAGAGATGTCATACTGGCACATCTGGGAAAACCCGAATCTGAAAGCTTCCAGGTTTTCCCCACCCAAAAGAAAGCCCAAGTCCCTCCCCCTGCACCCACTTGTCCATCACATGGTCCAATCAGGCACCATCCAAAACTGGAGATGCCTCCCAGCTGCACAATGGGCAGAAAAGTATAGAATAGCAAGCAAAAGAAATTGGAGGTAAAATAAAATGAGGAGATAAAAGAAATGAGATAAAAGAAATGAGTGGTGTCCTTGGTGCTCTCTGAGCTTGATTGTTTTCGTGCAGACATTTCATTACCCAAGCTAGGTAACATCAGCTTATCTAAAAAAAATGTTAAATCAAACCATATCTTTCCGTAACATTTATCCTACCAAGCTATCCTTACTTCTCCCATTTCTAAAAACTGATTTATAACTGAAGGAAGTTAGCACCCACCCATCTCCTAGAACCATGATGGCAAACCTGTTGGTGGGCACGTGAGCTCAGCTCCTGATTTTCAGGCTTTCACTACCAGAAGTAGGGAAACAGGCTGTTTCCTGCCTCCGGAGGACCTTGGGGGTGGTGGGGAAGGCCTGTTTTTCTCTCTCCTCAGCCTCCAGAGCCTTTCTACTAGTCTGGGGAGGGCGAAAATAGCCTTCCCCACCCCCCAGAGGCCCTCCAGAGGCCAGAAATGGCCCATTTGCCAACTTTCGGTCCCATGCAGGCACGCGACCGCCCCCCCCGCTCCTGGCACACGATGGCAAAAAGGTTAGCCATCACTGTCCTAGAAGAATGAAATATTTTAGGAAATATTAAAAAGGCAGAATATTATGTTTCCCTGGATGAGAAAAGGAGAAACGTGTTTTTAAAGACAAAGCAGCTTCCTGCAGCTCCCTCCCCCCCACTTCAGTTCCAGGTGACGGGATTAAGTCATGGCCCTCAGGATATGATAGGATTAGCCCTCTATCCATCTCACCACATGGCACCTGGGAAGATTGCATTACTCAGCAAGGCTCAACCAAGTCTGGGACTCAGGACAGCATGGCCCCCTGGGAGTCTGACAACCAATCTGAATACAAGCTCAAATTCAAAAGACCAGAGAGGGCATCTCTGCCCTTTTTCTTCTTCTACACCCAACATCATCAAGGCATGTGATCCTGTCCACCATTAAAAACCATCTTTCCAAACAGCCACCATGTTTCCAGTGTCTTTCTCCCCACTTGGAACGGAACCCAGAAGGACATTTCTTCCAACATAACCATTCTCTGTTCCTTGAATTTCTCACCTCTTTTTGAGGATTGTGTCAACAAGGAGGTCTTTCTTGAGCTTTCTCTTGATCCTTTCATTCTTCCTTTGTATTTCTAGGTTACTCATTCTTTCTACCTCTGCCTCTCCCTTTCTCCCTCCCTTCAAATCAGCCTTGACTGTAGGTCAGTGATGGCTAACCTTTTTGCCATCGCGTGCCAGGAGCGGGGGGAGCATGGGGGATCACACACACGTGTGCCCACACCCATAATTCTAGGCGCCTCGTCCATGCGCGTGCAACCCCTCCCACATGATGGCCCGGTGGGACTGGAAGGCCCGATTTTTGCTCTCCCCAGGCTCCAGAGCCTTTCTAGGAACCTGGGGAGGACGAAAACGGCCTTCCCCACACATACACCCCGGAGGCGGAAAATGGCCTGTTTGCCAACCTCCGGTCCCATCAGAAGTGGGAAGACTGTTTTCACCCTCCCCAGACTCCTAGAAAGGCTCTGGAGCCTGGGGAGAGAGAAAAATGGGTCATTCCCCCCCCCCCGAGGCCCTCCGGAAGCAGAAAACAGCCTATTTCCCTACTTCTGGTGGGCCCAGAAGGCCCAAAAATCAGAGCTGAGCTCGGGTGGCCACCAATATGGCTACATGTGCCACCTGTGGCACATATGCCATAGGTTCGCCATCATGGCTCTAGGTGATTGCGTGGACTACCCTCTGTAGTTTTCTTGGCAAATTTTTTCATGTGATCTGCTCTTGCCATCTCGCTGCTAGGGCTGAAAGAGAATCGCTGGCTCAAGGACACCGAGCTGGACTGGTTTCTAGCCCAATGCTTTAATCATCACACCAAACTGCCTCCCTCAGTATAAATACTAATTTACATATTGTTGCTAATATATACATATTTACTGAAAGAAGAGAGACCTATAAACATAGGTTAAATGGCAGAAAATTAAGCAGCACATATGGAGACATTCTAAGCCTTAAAGCTCAGATGGTTTTGAAACAGGCATTTAATTTTCAACCTCAGAAAGCAAATAAAAACACAGAACCAGTTAAAGGGGCACAAATTTAGGGAATGTAAGGAAAGGAACTTATATATTAAACATTGGTCTTACCTGCAGAAAACATGTTGATATACACAGTTTCAAAATACTCAATATATGTGCACCTGGAGTCTGGATGAACCGGTGTTTCCACTTTATAACAAACCCACAATAGTCAGGTTTATTGTGTGGACTGTATTCATTAGAGGCAGTTATGAATAATCTCCCAATGGGTTTCTTTTGCTGAAGAATGGTGTGCATTCACAATACCCCCCCCCTCGAAATATAGAAGGAAGCATAACTTGAGGGTGTTTGTCTGAGATGTGAAAGACCCAGGGGCTTAATTATCTTTGGATGAAAGTGAATTAAGAATATATGAGAGGCTGCCTTATGCTGAAAGCATTGATCCAGCTACTCTGATGCTCTGTTCAAGCTGGGGGTCTCCTTCCCAGCCTTTCTCCCCAGGATATTTTTGGTTGGATCGCATCTGTGCGAAAAACATGGGGAAACAATTGCTTTGCTACTGAGCTATAGCCTGAAATCCATACCATGTCTTTGCAGTATCAGGTCTTATGCAGTGACCCCTCTGATAAGACCCTCTGCCTGCAGCCATTCACAGCAGGGGGTGGAGGGACCTTGCTTATTAACTCCAGCCTGCATTGCTCTTTGTGCAATGTTTGCAAAAGCTCTCCGTGTTATTACTAATTCCCATCACGCAAGGAGAGGGATGGAGGCCCACAGAGGATTGATCCTCGGAGGACAAAATTAAAATATTGTATGGGAAATTAGAAACTCAGAATTAAGTGAAATGGAGCTGGATGGAGCTGGGCACTCAAGACCAGAGAAGGAGATTCTGCCCAGTATCTAGGGGTACTGGTACAGAGCAAATGAACCAGTATGTCAAGGACTATATAAGGTCTACTTTGGGTAAGTCCTTGGTTGACTGAGATCCAAAGACAAAGAGCTGGTCTTTCGTAGGTTATGCAAGTAGAAGACAGAGTAATAGAGTTGGAAGGGACGTTGAAGGTCTTCTAGTACAACTCTCTTCTCAAGCAGGAAACCCTATACCATTTCAGACAAATAGTTGTCCAATCTCTTCTTAAAAACCTCCAGTGTTGGAGTACCTACAACTTTTGGAGGCAAGTTGTTCCATTGATTAATTGTTCTAACTATTAGGAAATTTCTCCTTAGTTCTAATTTGGTTCTCTCCTCGATGAGTTTCCATCCGTTGCTTCTTGTTGTGCCTTCAGATGCTTTGGAAAATAGGTTGACTCCCTCTTCTTTAGCAGCCCCTTAGATATTGGAATGCTGCTATTATATCACCTCTAGTTCTTCTTTTCATTAAGCTAGACATTCTCAATTCTTGAAACTGTTCTTCATATGTTTTATCCTCCACTCCTCTAATCATCTTTGTTGCTCTTCTCTGCACTCTTTCTAGAGTCTCAACATCTTTTTTATATTGTGGAGACCAAAACTGTATATAATATTACAAGTGTTGTATCTTACCAAGGCATTATGAAGTGATATTCTATCCCTCTATTAATGTAGCCTAGGACCACATTGGCTTTTTTGGCAGCTAGAGGACACTGCTGGCTCATATTTAAGTGATTGTCCTCTAGGACTCCAAGATCCCACTCACAGTGATTACTGTTGAGCCAGTCCTTGATCTTAAGACCAGCTTGTACACCAGCTTGGACCGTCATTAGACCTCGATTTCAGAATGGGTCTATTTATTAATGACTCTAGTACTGTCTTCTCCTCTTCCCCTCTTCTCTCCACCCAAGTATTTCTTTCAAAGAAGGGCCAAACCTCCATGTCCACAAGTTTGGGGTGTGCTCTGCAATGCAACATGCTAACTTCCATGCTACTTATTAGATGAGGAACTCCATAATGTATTTTGAATTGGGGAAAGAGCATCTATTCTACCTCCACTGAGTTAAAACTCATTCTAATTGACCCCATTTATCAACCCTAGGAAGGCTTCACATCCGCCAATGCATTGATATGCCAATAGGCTTCTCTATTAGGGAAATCCCCCGGCCCTTAATTTCCTTATTGCTAACAAGAAAAATAGCTTTTCTTGAGGCTAGCTTGCCAGATGGACTTTGTGCCTATTTACCTTTGGCAGATAAACGTGGTTGCCATTTGTACTTGTCTTGAGACAAGTTGGCGGATAGATTTTGTACTCATTTTGTCATTTCCAACCATTATTGCTGAAAAGTAAACGCAAGGAGGATTATATTGGACATAAACAGTTCTATTCATTAGCTATATAAATTGAATTGCAATTAAACGAGGGGCCTAAGCATGCTTAAATCTCAGAAATTATACAGGAGGGCTTTGAAGGGTTCTCCGACAATACAAGGAGTCCTTGACTTACAACCACAATTGGAACTAGAATTTCCATTGCTAAGCAAGGCAGTTGTTAAGTGAATTGTGCTCAATTGTACAGCCATTTGGCCCTGATTGTTGAGTGAATCACTGCAGTTGTTAAGTGAACCATGCAATTGCTTGTTGGAAGCCAGCTGGGAAGGTTGCAAATCAGTGGTGGGTTTCAAATTTTTTTACTACCGGTTCTGTAGGTGTGGCTTGGTGGGCGTGGCAGGGGAAGGATACTGTAAAATCTCCATTCCCACCCCACTCCAGGGGAAGATTACTGCAAAATCCCCATTTCCTCCCAATCAGCTGGGACTCGGGAGGCAGAGAATAGATGGGGTCGGGGCTAGTCAGAATTTTTACTACCAGTTCTCCGAACTACTCAAAATTTCTACTACCGGTTCTCCAGAACTGGTCAGAACCTGCTGAAACCCACCTCTGTTGCAAATACTGTTCACATGACCCCAGGATAGCAATAGCAAAAGCACTTAGACTTATATACCTCTTTACAGTGCTTTACAGCCCTCTCTAAGTGGTTTACAGAGTCAGCATAATTGCCCCCAATAATCTGGTCCTCATTTTACCCACCTCGGAAGGATGGAAGGCTGAGTCAACCTTGAGCCAGTGAGAGTCGAACTGCCGAACTGCTGGCAACAGGCAGTCAGCAGAAGTAGCCTGCAGTGCTGAACTCTAACCAAGCACCCAAATTCTAATCATATGACTATGGAAATGCTCTGATGGTTGCAAGTCTGAGGACCAATTGTGAGTCACTTTTTCAGTGCGGTTATACTTTTGAACAATCGCTAAATGAATGGTTATTAATTCAAAGCTGGCTGGGGAATTCTGGGAATTGAAGTCCGCCAAGGCTTAAAGCTGCCAAGGTTGGAGACCCTTGTGTTAAAGCATGGATCATGACCTAAACCACAGTTATGCGGATTTGTGCATGGAATCATAAACTATGGTTTATAACATCATAGTGGTTGGATTAATACAATGTATTAAGATGCAAACAAGGAAATTGTTGCTTGTGAGGAAGGAATCACCTGACACCTGACTTTTCACCTCTTTTCTACTTTTGCATATATAAATGGATTAAGGCTGGAACTGGGACTGTTCATCCCAATTACCCATCGTATTGTTTCCAGTGGCTCTGGAAAAGTCTGTTCCTTTTGATATCGAGATAGTGAGGTAAATATAAATGTAAATATAATTAATGTAATTAATGTAATATAATTCTCTGATGCTTAATAAATCGACATGCAGATACATTTTTGCTAACTGAACTGAGTGGCTCGTGTTCTGATACAGGGATCGACTGGGAGTGTCCTGAATATAAACTAAATTTGAAATAAATTCATGTTGTAGGAAGGCAACCAAATCCTCCTTGCCATTCCGTCTTCCCTCTATGTCTCTCATTCAAACCTCCTTGCCATTTCCAGGTTAAACCATTAACAATCTACATTTGACACAAAGGTAATAACTTTGACAAAGAAGTTAAAATTGGCCAAAGCCCATTCAGAGACCACAGGTGTCAAACTCGTGGTGTCATATTGCCGTCACATGATGTATTGTGATGTTTTCCCCCTTCATGGAGCTGGGGTGGGTGTGGCCTGTGTGTGACGCATCTGGCCCATGGGCCACCAGTTTGACACCCCTGAGACAGACAGTCTTCTTAGGACTGTGATGGTGAACCTATGGCATGTGTGCCACAGGTGGCACATGGAGCCATATCTGTGGGCACACAAGCGTTGCCCTAGCTCAGCTCCAGCATGCATGTGCGTGCCGGCCACCTGATTTTCAGCCCTTCCGGGCCCACTGGAAGTCAGGAAACAGGCTATTTCCAGCCTCCGGAGGGCCTCTGTGGGGGTTGGGAAGGCAGTTTTCGCCCTCCCCAGGCTCCTACAAAGCCTCTGGCGCCTGGGGAGGGTGAAAAACAGGCCTATGAGGCCCACCGTGCCCACTGTGACATCACTTGCCAAAAGCATGGGAAACATGGGGGTGCTTGGGTTATGCGTGCATGTGCAGGGGGGGCACATTGAATTATGGGTGTGGGCACGCAGACGCACAAATCTCCCATGCTCCCCCCATTTTTGGCACATGACAGCAAAAAGGTTAGCCATCACTGTCTTAGGATGCCAAAGATTCCACCCATTAATAAATAAAAGACCCCCTTTTCCCTGAGACTGCCACTTCTATATGTAATGTGAATTGAGCAAGAAATCATTGGAAAACTACAACTCAGCAGAACATGTGACCCTAGAGTGCTCCCTTTTGGAGAACTGACCAATTACACTTTCTAAGAAGTCCTTTGATAAAAAGCTAAAAAGGAAACAAAAAGACCAACACACTTCCTCACCAGTCGTCAACTCCTAGATAAGCAAGGATTAATACCAGACCAACACCAAACAGTATCCTGGCTCAGAACAAACCAGATTTCCTTCAAATAATGTAATTTTCCAACCAATATAAAGTGTAAACCCAGTTTAGATGGGGTATGTATCATGTGCTAAGCATGGTTCCTTTAAGAATGATTTAAGGAGCCACAAGTGGTGGGATTTGCATGGCACATTAAATCCCGCTCCCCAGCATGGTAAACAAGATACCCACATCCATTTCCCTTAGTGCTTGCAGGGTTCTTGGCTTCACCTTTTTCTGTTGTTTGTTTTTGCTAGACTGTTTTAGAAAAAAAATGAAAAACAGGATGGTAAGAGTCTGCAAAGCAAATTTCCAGCCCAGAACAGAAGATATATTTCCAGCAATGCTTCTGGATCCTACAGGAGCTTCCTGAATCTTCACAGAAAAAAAAAGAAGAAATGGTGAATAGCTGCAGCCTAAGGCTGGATATGTGATCAACTTGCAAAGGAAGGCTGAGATGATGATAAGGAGTACCTTCATGGCATGGCCAAGCAGCCTTCCAGGTCTGCCTCCTTATCAATGGGCGCTTGTCTTTGGCCATGTAAGGATGCCTCTCCCATGCTCTGAGAATTCCAGATGTGTCCAACAATCCCAAAAGGTTGGGGATTACTGCAATGGCTTACTTACTAACATCTGGGTTCACAGTCTTAACCACTCCCTTAGAGTATAGCCTGCCAAGCAAACAAGATGTCAAGGGAGATTCTCAGTCATCCAGGTCATAGTTTTCCCAAAGGTGCTTTCTTTCAAAAGGTAACTGGACTTTCTTGATTTGCTAGAAGATGTTTTGCTTCTCATCCAAAAAGCATTTTCAGTTCTGACTGAATGGTGGATAATGGAACATTTTATATTCCTTGCAGTCATGTTGGTCATTAGCCCTTTTTCTGACAGTCATTGAGGCACCACTAAACCTCCAACTCTCCAAGTCCTCAACAACTGTCAGAAAGAGGACTAACGACCTGATGACTGCAAGGAATAGAAATCGTTCCATTCTCCACCGTTGAGTCAGAACTGAAGAAGCTTCTTGGATGAGGAGCAAAATGTCTTGTAGCAAAATAAGAAAGTCCAGTTGCCTTTTGAAGGAAAGACCTTTGGGACAAGCAAGATCTTTTTCTCCTGATGGCCCCAAGACCTTGTGGGCATCTCATGATGGGAAATATTTTTTCCTCCTTGAGATCCAACAATGTCTACTGGAGTAAAAAAAAAATACTGAGGTGGAGGGAGAAATAGGTTAAGGCACCATTCTTTATGTTTAGAGTAAAGACCTTGGGAATACAGAAGAGGCAGCAAGATAGTTAAGGGAAGAAACATGTTTTTTTCAGGAGATGTTTCCATTTACCCTGTTTTTGAAATGTCGGAATGTCTCTAGTTCTTTGGAAACAAGGGATAGAGCACTGACTTGTCTTAAACGCAGAACATAATTAATGTCTACTAGAACAGCAAGATTGTTACCTGAAGTGTTCATACGTCTCCATGGAAATATTATTTTCATTGTGGTTATCCAAGATAATATTTGTGGTTATGCTAACGGACGGACGGAAGGAAGGAAGGAAGGAAGGAAGGAAGGAAGGAAGGAAGGAAGATTATTTTGTTATCCTAGATTATATGTATGAATATATTAGCAGAAGGTAGACCAGAAAAGGAAGAGAAATATGGATTGGCTACAGAAAGGTTGATTATACCTTCAGTTATTTATAACAATGACATTTTTTTCCAGACCCAAGTTGCACCGAAGCGTGGTAGATTATGTCCCGTCTGAAAGACAAATATATCAAGATAGTTGACCTATTTTTGTATTAGCTTTTCCCATATGACCAAAATACTTGACTTAACCAATTTTTATTTTCATTTATCAGTGTCTCAAAACATTAAATGTGATTCCTGGAAGAGCTCAGTTTTGATTCACTCTTTTCCCTTGCCTTGTTTCAGCCACTTACCATTTAATGTAAAATCGTTGCTCTATTAAAAAAAAAAAAACAGAAAGAGAAGAAAATTCATCTATGCCGGAAAGCGCAGAATAGTAATAAGGCTCTTTCTACAAATTAATAATCTCAGTAATAACGACTATCTCCCAAGTAAGTTATGAAAGGAAATGCGTATGTACTAATGCGGTCTTGACAACCTTGCTACGTAAATGTAGACATTTTTTTTTCTTTCTTGACATTTAATTGAATTAAGGTATAAACAAAGCAAATAAACCAGTGGTAGGAACACAAGAGAAAAGTATGCTTAAAGCTCATTGAGATCAATGCAGTTAGAGCACACAGTTAAATCCTGAGGTCACAGCTATTGAGTTTTCAGGGCAAATCTATTGTTGAAATAGACCTGATGAGCGAAGATAATATCACTATGTTGTTCTACAGCATTGGTAGAACTTAATGAGAACATAGGAGAATAGATTGATAGAAACGTTGTGTTATTGTTGGGTTGTCAGTGGCTTGTGCTGCATCAGTTGCACTCCATTTCCACATCCAATTTAAAGATCTGGTTGTACTCTATCAATCCCTAAATGGCTAGACAAGAATTACTTTATTTTTTATTCATGTTTTATTCATTGAGGCCTTTTAACACCCAATGGTAATAAGCAATAAGCTGACTTTGTATAAAAAAGAACACCGCTTGGGGGGGGGGCGAAAGCCCTACTAAGCAGGTATATACAAAAGTATGAAGGCTATTGCTTAACGCATTGTAAGCTGCCCTGAGTCTCCGGAGAAGGGCGGTATATAAATCAAACCAATAAATAAATAAATAAATAAATAAATAAATAAATAAATAAATAAATAAATAGGCATCTGGATGACCAATCTTTCCCCTTACACAGGTTGTCGAGCTTGAGTTTAGTTGACAAATTTCTAATAATTTAAAGTTTCGGGTTTGTGGCTGCTTCAGTTGGTATGATTGCAACTTTGCAAGTTTACAGAGATTGCAGAGAACCAACAGCCAATCACAACTTGGGTTATTATTTAGTTAGGTAGTTCCAGCCAAGTTTATCCCATTTCCTTGTTTTTTTATACCTAAATCAAAAATTGCTTTTCTCTCCTGTAAAAAATTAAAAGTCCTTCAAGTGTTCATTGGTGTAGCAAGCCACCAAACTCTAATTATGTTGACAGGTTATGACCTTGGTGGACCAAGGCAGACATGGAATGTATCCCACTTGATAAAATGCATCCATGAAAGAGACCTAAAACAAGATGGATTGAGGACATCAGTAAGTATTGCGGGTCCAATTGGCAAAAGAGGCCTTCATTCTGCAGTAGATAGATAATAGCTAAAATGATGATGAAGATAATATATATAGTATTTTTCAGAGTATAAGATGCACTTTTCCCCCTGCCCACCTACTGGCCCCCCATCGTTCAGCCATTTTTTGCCTCTGAGCATTGCATTTTTTGCCTCCGCGCATCACGTTTTTGGCCAGTTCCAGGTGGCGGTGATCCCTGCCTCCTGGAACAGGCTGAAAAAAACAACGCGCAGAGGCCAAAAACACGACATATGGAGGCGGCGATTGACAGCTATGTGCTGTGGTGATACTGGCAGCCTGGAACTGGTCTAAAATGGAGCATGCGGAGACAAAAATGCGACGTCTAGAGGCCAAAAACATGATGCATAGAGGCCAAAAACATGATGCGCGGAGGCGGTGATGGGCTGTGGCAATCCCCACAGCCTGGAACAGCTGATTGGCGGTATTCTGGGAGGCCGATCCAACCGCCAATCAGCTGCTCGTGCTGAATCAGGCTGCGATAATGTGCTGAAGCTGACCAGGCTGTTTGCTGTTTGCGGCAAGGACGCTAGACAGATGAATACTGATGGATGCTAGTAGGCAGGCAGAATTTTTTTTTTTGCTTGTTTTCCTCCCCAAAAACTAATGTGTGTCTTATACTCCGGAATGTCTTATACTCCTAAAAATACGGTGTGTGTGTGTGTGTGTAATAATCATTTTAGCCATTTTCTATCTACTGCAGAATGAAGGCCTCTTCCGCATAATCTATCTATCTATATATTACTGTATATGTAAATGTTTATGCATATGCATACATAAATACACATGTATATATTATGTATACATAAACACAAACACATTTAGATCATTATTCAATAAATCATGCTTCAAAGAGCTTAGTATTACCAGCATGTATTGCCATATATTATATCTATTTTTTTCCCATTTATTTACTTATTTGCATCCTTTCTGTATGGTTGATTCTGCAGTTTACTTGAGGCTACACTATGGACAATGCAACATTTCTATCAAATCATGAGTATGCAGATAACATAGATCAAGTGATCCAATGCCTCCTGAAAGTTCTACAGCACCTCCTACTTCTGCTTCTTCTGCTTCTTCTTCTTTATTTTCTTCTTCTTCTTGGTCTGACACTTCCAGAAACAGTGTTACTTTATCTCCACTTTACACATTTCACTGGAGTGCTCTCACTGTTCTCTACAGAATTAAGAAGCTTTCCACAAGTGCCAGCCAATTTGACATGACATATTTACAGCACACACGAGATGAGCTTTAATTTACAGGAAGTCTTTACAAATGGAAAACTTTGCTAAACCCTTTTTAATGAATGGATATCTTGTCACGGTAGGATCAATGAAACTTATTCTGTGGTTTAAAGCTAATGTTTAGTTTCTTTGATAAATGAAACACCTCATGATTAGGCTTCTAGTAATGTTTCATGATATAGAATGTATTTCCCCCCATTCTTTGTTGGTTCATAAAAGAGATCCATGATGGAAATCAGTATAAAGGGTAAAAATAAAATGGATTAAAAAAATAATGATCCTACAAAGGGCAAAGAAAAGGTAAGAATTTAAGCTATCGTATTTATTACCAAAACAAGTGAACGATAATTGTAGATACTGAGGTTAGCAAATGCTTTCCCTGAATAAAGGATATTAATATTTTTAATTAAATACACATGGAAAATTAAATCATTTAGAAAATAATCACCTCCCAAATGTAGTGAATCTTGAAAGGTTGAGATGTAATTTAATCTCATATTAAGCTATGCCTTAGCTACGCTGGTGGAATCAAAAACCTGAGTTAATATGTAACCCTGAACTTTAAACAAGTGTTGATTAATCACATCGCTTTAAACCAAGATAGATTAACAATGGCCAGAATTGTCACCAGCCCTCTTTTCCAGTTACAGTTACAGTTACATTTGGATCTCCAAAGTTGCCAACTACCAAATAATTAAACCATGGCCTATTATTCTGGATATCCACCACCATTGGACTGATGCTGGCTATGAAATCCTGCATTGGTTGCTGGCTGGGGAATTCTGGGAGATGACCTCCACTATCTTAAAATTGCCAAGTTTGAAAAATACTGCTTTAAAGTGATACCTTTTTTAAAGCTAAAAGGTCTCTTACAGCAATGCTGTTTTTCTTCAGGCTCATGAAGGAACCCTGAAAAATGTTGGCCTGTTTTCATGAATAAGATGGAGGTGCTGCTCTCATATTAGCTGGGAGAACTTTTTCCTGAGTAACTTGCACTACAAGCACAATATAGATTATTTCTCTTCCAATTCTTCAATACAGCAAGCAATTTACCATATTTTTCAGAGTATAAGATGCACCTTTTCCCCCCCTAAAAAGGGGTGAAAATTTAGGTGAGTTTTATACACAGAATGTAGCCCCGCCCACCCACCGGCCCCCATCCTTTGGCCTTTGCCTCCCAGCAGTTTACCTCCTTGCAGCAAGCAGCAAAAAGAAACAGCTTGTTTCAGCTTCAGTCCAGCCTAATTAGCACAAGTTGATTGGATCAGCCTCCCGACTCTCAGCTGTTTTGGTCTCAACTGTTTTGCGCAGGCCTCTGCTGCTTGCTGCAAGGAGGTAAATTGCTGGGAGCAGATTTTTTTTTCTTGTGCTAATCAAGCTATGCTGAAAATGAAAATGAAAGTAAAGCAGGCTGTTTGCTGTTTGCTGTTTGCTGTTTGCTGCAACGAGGCAAAATTGCTTTTTCTTGTTTTCCTCACCAAAAAAGGTAGATGCTTCCTATACTCTGAAAACTATGGTAGATTCTTAGTTCCCTTATCTATACCAATTCAGCATCCTGCCCACTTGGACTGCTTTGGCGATGAAAATTTCAGCTCTTCATGGCTGTTTTATTCATGGAGGCCCTCTGGAGGCCGGAAACAGACCCATTTCTGGCTTTCCTGAACTTCTGGTAGGCCTGTTTTTCATCCTCCTCAAGCCTCCATGCACGCTCTGCACTTACCTGCATCCAAAATGGGCCACGTGGGGACTCCTGGGAGGGTGGGGCGGGGTGAGTGGGGACAGCCAGGAGTGGGATTTGGGGGTTCTCCGAACTGCACAGAATCTTAGCTAGAGGTTCTCCCAAGGCCATGCGAACCCCCAGCAGCCCACCCCTGGGTCTGATCCTGGTTAACAACAACAGGACTGCAATTTGCAGTGTCAGAAATAAAATCAAATGTGTGAAGTCATTTGTCAATGCAAATTGTAGCAATACAAGTCCCTTGATTTTTAGTTGGGACCACAACTTCTTTTCTTGGGAAAAGAAGAATTCTTTTCCTAACAGACTAAAGTTCTTTTCCTAACAGACTAAAGTTTCAATAACTATGGGGCTTGTCTGTGCTCACTCTGTGTTGATTTCTCCTTCCCATTTTAAAAGCAGAATTATACAGTTCAAGTAATGGGGTACCCAATGCTTAATAAAACATTTAAGTGAACAGAAAGAATAAGCCTAACCAATGGTCAGCAGCAGAGTCCTTCCATTTTGATACTGGACTATAAAAGAGAAATCAAGGACTTTTTTTTAAAAAAATTTTTTAATATTCTGTTTAGTTTTCCTTTCCGCGTTGACAATCAATCTTTGCAGGCACCTTGTAACATGGATATAAGTCAAATTTTGCACTATTTTTTTAAAAAAATATTTGAATATGGTTGGGGGTTGAGGAGATGACAGATACGAATTGAAACCTTCATTTCTTAATAAAATGAAAACAATTATTCTATGTGAACATTATGTACGCATAGAACATAGAATCATAGGGCTGAAATGGACCTTGGAGGTTTTCCAATCCAATCCCCTGCTCAAGGCAAGAAATTTTATACCATCCTGGTTAAATGGTTGCCTGGTCTATTTTTGAAAACCTCCAACAATGGAGCACACACTACTCCAGGAGGCAAGCTATTCTATTGATTAATTGTTCTCACTGTCAGAAAATTTCCCCTTACTTCTAGGTTGGGTCTCTCTTTAGACAAACTTCCACCCATTACTTCTTTTCCTGCCCTCTGGTGTTTAGGAGAATAAATCAATCTCCCCTTCTCTGTGACAGCCCCTCAAGTACTGAAAGGCTGCTATCAAGTCTCCCTGATAAGCTAGACATGCCTAGTTCCCTCAACTGTTCATCATAAGATTTAGCCTCCAGACCCTTTATCATATTTCTTGCTCTTCTCTACATACTTTCTAGGCTCTGAACATCTTTTTTTAAAATATTGTGGTATTGCAGATTGCGAACTATCACGTGTATGGGCTCTGATTAGGATTATGTGCCATCAAATCCCAAACAATTCTCACTGACCACTTAGATTTTCCTCAGGATAATATATGGCTTTTAATTTCATCTATTATTTTTATGCTTGGATTTTTGTCCTTGGTAAACCATGGTTCCTATTGTTTCCTCTGGCTTTAATATTGCCAACTTGAAGATAGCTGTTTTAAAATTGTGGTCAGGTAAGTTGCTGTTAACATTGTGAAAGTTTTGGCATCTTTCCCAGGTTCCCTCAAAATCAAATTCTAGAGAGTGGGAAGGATATGTTTGGAAAACCTCAAATTTTTGCTGTATTCTGGAGAATTATTGGGGGGGGGAATAGTTATTATTATTTTTGTGCCTTCCTTCCTTCCTTCCTTCCTTCCTTCCTTCCTTCCTTCCTTCCTCCCATTCCACTTCTAATTAAATTAAACAGGCCACGTTTCTTCCATTAATTAGAAATGACATCTTTCTGGCTTCTGTCTCACATTGTCTCACTCTAAAACACAGTTTGTGGCTCCCTGTCTTAGATTGTTGGATCAGCTCTGCCAAAATAGTTAGTTTATGGTTAGGTGGGTAGCCTGGACCAGGGGTAGGCTGCTGGGGGTTTGGGGGGGGGTTCAGGAGAATCTCTAGCTAAGATTCTGTGCAGTTCAGAGAATCTCCAAATCCTACCTCACCCTCCACTCCCCTACCCCCTCATCCTACCTGCTACACCCACCTCACCCTCCACTCCCCATGCGGCCTGTTTTGGATGCAGGTAAGTGCAGGGCATGCATGGAAGCTTGGGGTGGGTAAAAAATGGGCCTACTGGAAGTTCGGGAAGGCTGGAAACAGGCCCGTTTCCGGCCTATGGAGCCTGGGGAGGCCATTTTCACCCTCCCAGAGGCTCGAGGAAAGCCACCGGAGCCCGGGGAGGGCAAAAATGACCCCCCCCCCATAGTGCAGGAGACCGACGAGGCCATGCCCACCCAGCAACCAGGCAGAGAACCCCTTGCTAAAATTTTTGAAGCCCACCCATGGTCTGGACTCTGAAAACTGGGTTAATTGAATAAACCAGGATTAAGTTAATCAAGAGCTCAAGTATTATGCCACCACTGCTATTTCTCAGCTGACTTCATCCCTCCAGCCTGCTGGAAAAACCATAAGGGAGACGTTTACATCAGCCAGTCCCCAGCCTTGATGGGAAAATTCCTCTCTTTACAGGTCAATGAGTTCAAATTAATTTTATAACAGCTGAGTAATTTTTTTGTGGCTTCAGTGATCCATCTTTTATTAAACGTGTATAAATATGAAATGGCAGTATTAAACAGGCTTTGGGGGGCGGGAAATACAATGAACAAGATGGAAGTGATAAAACAGACAATAGTTTAAATTAGAAAATGTAGGAGAATTTCCCATGACATTGATTGATTAAAAAGCTCCAGTGTCCTCCTAATGTTTGGCCTTCAGTTGTGTGCTGGTGCTGAAAAGGTGATGTTGACTAGGAATTCTTTTCTTTCTTCTTGCGTCATATCTGTCATCGGACATTGGCGATCATGTTGGAGATCCTATTTTTATCAACACCGCACAAAGAAGTGCTGTTGAGTTTTGTCCAAACCAGTCCCTTAGATTTGGAAGCCATGATGTTCTTCTTCTGCCTGGACCTTCAATCTTTCCTTGGAGGATTAAGTGAGGTATGTTGTATTTTTCTGGTTTTTTTATGGTTTTGATGATTTCCCTTGGCTTTCCCAGGTGGCTTATCACATCCTCATTTCTGATTTTGTCAACCCAGGTTATATGTAACAGCCGCCTGTAAATCCACATTTCAAATGCTTCTAGTCTCTTCAAGTGACTTTCTGTCAGAGACCAGCTCTCCACTCCGTAGAGCAGGATAGAAAAGGGGTAGCATCTGACAAGCTTGATGTTGCAATATTTTCAGGATCAGACTCAATAAGATCAACAAGAGTTAAAGATTTAACTATATATTCTTTATTTACATTAGGCATTCTATATTCACTGAATATTCACAGATAGAAGCGAGGGAAATGGTGTAGGTAGCTCCTTATATATACAATGGGTGGAGCTATATGTGGGAGTGGTGAATTATGAATACATTAAGAAGTGAAGAATAAGTTAACCCCTGATACCCTGTCTGTACACTATTTACACATTGGAGAATAAGGCATTTACATCTGACAAATCCCCCTCTAAATGCCGATTCGTTATACAACACCAGTTACATTCAGATTCAGGACAATACAAAACATACAACTTAGAGGTTAAGTATTTATGCTGTTTAGAAGGTAAAGGCTTCGTTAATATATCAGCTAATTGTTCTGAAGTGTCGCAATGCACTGCTTTAATAAATCCATCCTGAGATAATTGTCTCACATGTTTAAATTTTATATCTATATGTCTGGACCTTTGTCCAATGGCATCAGATCTAGATATTTCAATGGCTGCTTTATTGTCTTCATGCATAACAAAAGGCAGAGCAGGTTTTTTCCAGACATCTGAAATTAAATCATTAAACCATACAAGATTATTTGCGGCCTTGGATAAACAAACATATTCCGCTTCTGTTGTTGAAGTAGCCACTAGTTCTTGTTTACCAGTGTACCAGTAAACTGGACAGTCATTTAAGAGAAATACATAACCAGATGTGCTTTTTCTGCATGAGGTGTCTCCAGCCCAATCTGCATCTGCATAACACGTAAGCTTTGGTTCTTTAATATCATTAGGTTCTAACATTAAACAAAAGTCTAGTGTACCTTTTAAATATCTTAAAATTCTTTTAACAGCTTCCCAGTGGTACATTGTTGGTTTGCTGACATGCCTAGATAATAAATTGAGTGGTAAAGCGATGTCCGGTCTAGTCCAATTAGATATGTAAAGGAGTGAACCTATGATTGATCTATAGAATGTATTGTCCTTGAACTCGGGAGAAGATTCATCAGAATTCCTTAGAAAGTCAGTTTGCATAGGGGTATCACAAGGTTTGGCATTGTTTAAGTTGCATTTATTTAAAAGATCTATGATCTTATCTCTCTGGGTAAGTTTGAATCCCCTTTTTGTCTTATTAATTTGGACACCAAGGTATTTGTTTACCTTGCCTAAAGATTTCAATGAGAAATGTTCATTTAGTTTAGTTACAAAAGTTTCTCTTCTTTCTTTATGTTTTCCTATGTATAAAATGTCATCCACATAAATCAATACAAATTCAATGTAATCATCACCCCTCTTGACAAAGAAACAATTATCAGCAGTGGTAGCGTTGAAGTCCATGGTCTTAAGTACTTTTACTAAACAATCATACCACCGTTTACCAGATTGTTTTAGCCCGTATAAACTCTTGTTTAACAACTAAGTCTCATTTTTGTTTGTGTATGGACTATGAGGTGCTCTCACGTATATTTCTTTATCTAATTTTGCGTGTAGGTACGCAGTCTGTATGTCATATTGGAATACATCTAGATTGAGTGCTGAAGCTACCACTAGAGCTGTTTTGACACTCTCTGTTCTTACAGTGGGGGAATACGTGTCAGTATAGTCCTCTGGATATTTCTGTGCATAACCCTGTGCAACCAATCTAGCTTTGTATAGAGTATTTCCTCCCTCTAAATTCTTAATTTTATATATCCATCTGGTACCAATAATTGTCTTATCTTTAGGTGCAGATGCAGGTGTAAATACATTTAGTCCTTGTAAACTTTCCATCTCTTTCTTCATTGCTAATTCCCATTTTTCTTTTTCTTCGTGAGGAAGTTTTAACACTTCCTCGTATGTATTGGGTGTTGTTGGTTCACCATTCATGTGCATTACATAATCCTTGTATTTATTTGGCATTTGATTTCTGGTGTTTCTAATGATTTTCTCGGGTTTACTATCGTTATCACGCAAATATCTTGCTTCCTTTTTTGTTAGTGTGTCTGTCTTTATTTTGAGTTGGCTATTTGTCCAAGTTTTAGTTTTGTTTCTATATTTGTTGATATTTTGTTTTTCTATAGTCCCTTTCTCATGAGATTTTGTATCTTCATGTTTATTTGGGAATATCTCATTAAGATGTAATTTAGACCAGTTAGCTTGTTCATGGAACACAGCTGTTCTGGAGACTATAAATTTGTTGTTACTATCAATGAATCTGTATCCTTTAGTGCCAGTCTCATATCCCATAAATCTGAGTCTCCTGGACACATTTTCTCCCTTTCTTCTTAATTGTTTAGGTATGTGTACGTCTGCTGTGACTCCAAATATATGCATGTGTGCTAATTTTGGTTTTCTATTATACATCACTTCATATGGTGTCTTATTTATAATGCTGGACCATGTTCTATTTTGTGTGTAATTTGAATAATGTAAGGCTTCTGACCAGAATTGTTTGCTTAAGCCAGCATCTTCCAATGTGCATCTAATCATGGTTTGTAATGTGGAATTTTTTCTCTCTGCAATCCCGTTTTGGAACGGAGAAAATGGACTAGATGTGTAATGTAACATTCCTTTGTCTTTTAACCATTGTGAGAATTCTTTAGACATGAATTCGCATCCTCTGTCTGTCATAATTTGTTTTATTTTGATGTTGTGTTGTGTTTCTATGCGTTTGTAAAATTCTTTAAATTTTTGAAATGTTTCATCTTTGTGTTTTAATGTGTAAACAAATCCATAGCGGCTATAATCGTCCACTATTGTCAGGAAGTAACGTTTCCTATAAGTGATTGATGGGGTTAATGGACCAACTAAGTCCATGTGTACTAAATCAAAAATTTTGTTAGTTGATCTGGTAGATTTTTTTGGCCTGGGACTAGTTTTTAGTTTTGTAGATTTACATACTGAGCATTCCAGATAATTTTCACAATTTTTTATTTTGACACCTTCTGCGTGTTCAGTCATTTTTTGCACTACAGGAAAACTGGCATGTCCTAACTTCCTATGCAATATGTGAGCACACTCATCATGAATTGGTTTGCCTATCTTTGGCTTCTTATCGTTGTGTGCATCTGTGTGATCATGAGATATTTTACATTCATCATTGTCACTGTTGCTAACATTCTCATCATCTATCTCAATACAATCTTCCATATTTGAATCAATGTTATGTAACCATTTTTCTTTTGTTATTAGGTAAGGTAGTCCTCCTTTAGTCACCACAGTGCCTACATTTATTTTATTCTTTTCCAAAGTTGCCTTTCCTTTTGAAAAGACAATGTTAATGTCAGAATCTCTGCTTAGTTTTATGGCACTTAATATGTTATGAGGTATTTCAGGTATTAGTAATACCCCCTCTATTTTTCCTAAACCAGGTAAGGTTACATTTCCTCTACCTAATACTTGAACCTTTTCTTGGTTAGCTACCTTAATTACAAATTTATCTTCTGCAAATGAAGACAATATACTTTTGTTATTAGTGGTGTGATTAGTTGCTCCAGAATCAATAAGCCAATTATTGTTCTCACTTTGTTGTGTGTTAGTGTTGTCTTGTTTATTTAATCCATTCAGTGAACCAGACTTTCTATCCTTTGAATTGTCTCTGCCCCCTCTATTCTCTCTGTGATTTGGTGGGCTCCTATATCTATGCCTTTCTATGGAAGGCTGTCTATAATCGTATTTGTTTCTGTATTCTGATCTATATCTTTCTTTTAAGAATTTTGGGCAATCTCTTCTATTGTGTTCCCTGGATCCACAATTATGACATTTAAATGTTCCACTATATTTTTCTTGGAAAGCTACTTTCCTATATGGTTTATGTTCTGTGTGATTGTTAGAACGATTCCTTCTAGAATTATCTTCTGTTATCAATTTGTTAGATAGACTTTCTATGGATAAATACCCTAGATTGATTGTGTCTAAATGTGACATAAAATTGTCCCATGATGGATCAAGTGAGTTGATAATGACACTTTTCATTGTTTGGTCTGAAATCACCTCCCCCCTCAAATGCAGTTCAGCTCTTATTTTGTTCAAAGATATTAAATGTTCACTTATGGAAACCCCTGGTTTTATCCTAGATGAAAAGAAGTCTTTAGATATCCTTGTGGTGGTGGCTACACTGTCACTGTGAAACAAATTAAACATGCATTGAATAATTTCTGAAACAGTCAAATTTGGCTTAATGCTGTGATACATTGCAGGAGACACACTAGATATTATTAAGAAAAAAGCTCTATGGTGTAAACAATCTATTTTTAGTGTCCAAGGTCTTTTTGGGGGACTAGTGATAAAAAACAGTAAGTTTTCCTTCATAAAGACAACCTGGAGCTGTTGATACCATTCTTGTAAATTAATGCCATCAACCCTTAGTTTTGGGAAGTCACTGGGTAAATTTCCGACATTATTGGGTCCATTACTTACAACCTGAGGTAGTCCGTGGTCTCGTAAATGCAGAAAATTGCAAAACGGCGTGGGGATGCTCGCTACGAGTCTGCATGATCTTCTCTCCTGTTCATGTCTTCCCGGATCGTCAGCGTAGTTTCGCGCATGCGCGTTGCTCATTTCTTCTTCGGCGTCGTCGTGGAAGGTTCTCCTCATTGCGGCTTGCTCGCTCTGCTCTTCTTCAGATGAGTCGGTCTCTGGTTCGACTTTGGGGGTTCTGGCGACGGTGGCTGTTCTTCCTCTTCTATTGAGAGCGTTGGTGCTTGCTTCGGTCTGCGGCGTAGGGCGGTATCGGCAGGGCTCTCTGGGTTCCGGCGTCAGCGTTCTAGTAGTCAGGATGGGAGCGGGCAGGTCTTGAGGCATTGGCTTGCTCGTTCGCTTTTTTGGTGTCTTTTTAGTAATTTTCAGTTTTGGCCCAAATGCAGCAAAGAGCGTTTTCATCGCTGATTTTATTTGGTGTTTTGTTGGATCTTCCTCGCTTTCTGGTTCTGATTCTTCTGAGGTGTTTGAATCTTCCTTTTTGTTTTCGTTGTCTGATAATATTTTTCGCGCCAGAAATTTTGAATTGAGCTTGCTGATTGGCTCTGCTTCGTTCATCTTGGAGGCCGGTTGAAACCAAGATGGCCGCCATTCAAATTTTTGCGCGGGATCATCGTTTTTCTTCTTTGTAATGATTTTCTCCGCAGTCATATTACTCACTATTTTTGGATCTTTGGGTTTTTCATTGGTGATGTTTTTCTCTCTCGCTGCTCCGCTGTTCTTCAGCATATCTTGGAGGTTCGCGATGAGGCTTTCATCATTCTTCTGACTTTTTAATAGTTTTAATATCTCTGACCTGAGTTCGTTATTTCCTATTTCGGTTTCCTCCTGGTCATCAATTATTTCTTCGTCTTCAGTGGTGTATTCTTCGGATTCTCTCGAAATTGCATTGGTGGATTCGTTGATTATTTCTTGTTCCGTTTCCATTTCTTTGCTGTAGGCCCTGGTGTTGGGCCTATCTTTCTTAGACATCTTAAAGCTTTTTTATTGAGTCAATTAACCATCCTCTGCTACCAGTTTGTTGCAATATTTTCAGGATCAGACTCAATAAGATCAACAAGAGTTAAAGATTTAACTATATATTCTTTATTTACATTAGGCATTCTATATTCACTGAATATTCACAGATAGAAGCGAGGGAAATGGTGTAGGTAGCTCCTTATATATACAATGGGTGGAGCTATATGTGGGAGTGGTGAATTATGAATACATTAAGAAGTGAAGAATAAGTTAACCCCTGATACCCTGTCTGTACACTATTTACACATTGGAGAATAAGGCATTTACATCTGACACTTGATTTTCAATCTTAGGCTACAGAAGACTTTTTTCATTTTGAAGAATGCTGTTCGAGCTTTATCTATCCTTGTTTTTACTTCAGTTGTCATGTTCCAGCTTTCATGTAAATTAGAACCGAGGTATGTGATCCTTTCAACTTTTTCTAGTGGTATTCCTTCCGAAGTTACTGTATCGGTGGTAAATTAATGGGTTGTTTTCTGATGACCATGATCTTGGTTTTTGAGGTGTTAATTTTACAGATATTTCTGTGACTCCATTGATGAGGAACTGACTAGGAATTACAGTTGTTAAAATCTAAAACAGCTGGGGAGGGTTAGACTGGGGAAGTTGGCCAGCATAAAATTAAAAGAACAAGATGCTCTGGCTGAAATTAATAGTCTGTTTGTTTCCAAATGGTCTTGCTGGCATGTTCCTACTTTTATCAACTGGTCACAGATGCATAGGTAAAATTGTGTTCGCATTTACATAGTTTTTGACACGTGATCACAATCGGGACCAGGATTTCTGTTGCTAAGCTAAGGTGGTGTTACTTGAGTCATGCCCATTTATGACTTTTTTTTGCCATGGTTATTAAGCAAATCACTGCAGTTGTTAAGTGGACCACACAGTCATTAAGCAAATCCAGTTCCCCCCTATTGTCTTTGCTTGTTGGAAGCAGGCTAAGGAAGCTCGCAAATCGTGATCTCATGACCCTGGGATGCTGCAATCGTTGTAAGTACATGTTAGTTGCACAGCACCCAAACTTTGATCGTGGGGATGTTGCAATGGTCATAAGTGTGAGGACCAATCATAAGTCACTTTTTTCAGTGCTGTTATAACTTTGAACAGTTGCTAAATGAATGGTGATAATTGAGGGCTACCTGTATCAAGTCTAAAAAGAGATAGCAATAGCACTTACATACCGCTTCATAATGCTTTATAGCAGAGGCGTCAATCGTCACGGCAGCATCACATGATGTATTGGGACTTTCCCCCTCTTCACTAAACCAGGTGGGGGCGGGGCCAGCATGTGATGCATCTGGCCCCTGGGCCGCGAGTTTGACATCCCTGCTTTATAGCCCTCTTTAAACGGTTTACAGAGTCAGCACATTGCCCCCAACAATCTGTGTTCTCATTTTACCCACCTTGGAAGGATGGAAGGCTGAGTCAACAGTGAGCCGGTGAGAATCGAACTGCCAAAATGCTGGCAGTCGGCAGTCAGCAGAATTAGCCTGCAATACTACATTCTAACCACTGCACCACCATGGATCCTGATGAGTATAGAGTACAGTGATGATAGCAATAGAATGTCACATCTACTCTGACATTACTAACAATTCTCACAGCGATTCCTAAAGCCTATAGCAGAGAATTTAAAACTGGATGTCAAGGTTCCGACTAATGAACCCAACCAATTCAGCACTCTGAGACTTGCAACTCTCTGAAAGAACCATTTTATTGGGTACATCATATTGGCACATATGAAAACAAAACCATTTCCCTAACCATTCTATTTTCCGCGGTTTCAACATAATTAAAGATTAGATGGCTCCGTCTCCCTATTGTCACGAGTCACACTGTCCAATTAGGTGTTCTGGCGTTTCCCTGGTAACTCCTCTCAGTCTCTGGTCAGCATCTGTTGAGATGACCTTGGTTCCCATGGGACGATGTGTTGTTATTGTCTGGTCTGACATTTCAAAACTCTCCTATCCTCCCATACTGTGTGGCAGCTGAGAAACGGAAAGATGGCTGTGGCAGACTTGGTCCATCTCGAAGTTGACACTGAAGCTTGGAAATTATCCCACAGCAGTCTTACGTTAACCGAGTTAATGTAGCCAGCCTGTATGAAATGAATGCTTTTGACTTGACTTGTGTAAACCCAGCTTACATGCGTATTCCTTCGAGTCAGGGTTTTGTCTGTTGGTTTTATTATGTGTGGGTTAGTTTTCTTGGCAAGATTTTCAGAGGTTGTTTGCCATTGCCTGTTTCCTAAAGCTGAGAAAGAGGGATGGGCCCAAAGTCACCCAGCTGGCTTTGTGCCTAAGGCAGGGCTAGGAATGGCAGTTTCTTGGTTTCTTCTTAGTGGTGCCTTAACCACTACTTCTCTCCTGACCCAGCATCCTGGTTCCTAATCTCTGGACAACATAAAGAATTAATTCACCTTGTACTTCAAAACCTTAGGAATGGCTCACAAAATGATTCTACAAGTTCCCAACTTAATATTTAATGTAACAAAGAGGGAAGTTATTAATCATATGACTATAATTATATTAACCATATTTAATGTTAGCTAAATGTAAAATTAAACTTAGTTCTTGTCTAAACCCACCTACTACTTTTTGGCACCTACTACTATTTTGGCAATGGTGTCTTATGCAACCCAACCAGTTGTTCATTTACTTAACAACCTATACTTAAAGTATTTACTTGATTTAAAAAAAATAAAAAATAAAATCTGATTTGGAAGGAATGAGTCACTATTGACCACGATTTTAAAGATAAATCTGTCAGTCCTTTCTCAGCATGCCCAGAACTGTTTTGTCCCTTTTTCCAAGGAGAAAAATATTTGTTCTGATCCTGACATATGCAAGAATGTGGTCACAGTTCCAAGGAAGGAAATAAAAACTAGCAATTTGGATTTATCAAAGCGGCTGGTGTATTTTTTTTATTTTTAATTTTTTTAGTATTTTAGTGTTTAACAGATGGAAGGATTCCTCAGGAATAAAACATGGGAGAAATATTCATGTTAATAAGTCGGAAATGACTAATGTACTGAGCAACAGAACATGATAGTTCAGAAAAATTTCACATCCGTTCTATGGCTGTGAAGAGCATCATCAGGCTGCAAAATCCAGATGATCAGTAATTAATTAATGAAAGACAGATTAACGATCACAAGATGGTGAGTAACAGTTATCACAGCCCCTCATTCCTTCCAGCCATCTGGCACTTGTGCAGATTTTTGCAGCCTGGATCCTACAGATCCAACTCTGAAAGAACAGAGAGATTTGGGTTCTGATCCTTTCTAATGTAATGGCATGTTGGAAAGACACTGCAAAATTTGGTCAAGAGGAGCTGGTTAGGGAATAGCAATAGCACTTAGACTTATATACCACTTCATAGTGCTTTACAACCCTCTCTAAGCGGTTTACAGAGTCAGCATATGACCTCCAACAATCTGGGTCCTCATTTTACCGACTTCAGAAGGATGGAAGGCTGAGTCAACCCTGAGTCAGTCAGGATCGAACTCCTGGTAGTAAGCAGTGAGTTAGCTTGCAATACTGCACAAGAGAAGCAAGCACTCCATAAAACCAGAGCTGCAAATGCTGCAGTAGTGGTGCCCACATGTCTACCCGACATGTGGCAGAATATTCTGTGCCCGTATAGGCCTTACCAGCCACCTGCAGACACACCATGGACAGCCCCACAACCTGCTAGATGTCAAGGTCCTCTTCAAAAACGATGGACGAACATCATCCTCAGCCTGCAATACTGCATTCTAACCATTACACCATCACAGCACATGGTCAGATAAGAGAGCACACAGCCCGCAGTTGGGTAGTGGGTGAGGCAAGAGCTTCAGAAGAGACCCTCCCTAGTTTCTTGAGCTGTAAAGGAGAGCAGGCAGGGAGGAAGAACTATATTTTTGGACTTGCAAGATTCTGTCAACATATCTTTACAATAAAGTAGAATTAGCTCATCTGGCTGTTTTCTGTCTGATCTATCTGCTAAGGCTGACATCAATCTTGCAAATCTGAAAGTACAATTCTCCCCCTGAGAGAATTGGAGACTCAAGACCTCTGATGTTCTGCTTGAGTAGAGGAAATTAATCTCATATTGAGAAGGGAAAGAAAACTTGTAAACCGTAAATGGGATGGAAATGAAATCAGAAATTCCTTCCTGTAGATGTTTTTTTCCCCAATGGTCATCCACTGCAATCATCCATATTTTTATAATGCAGGAATGATTGTCCTCCCCTAAAACAGTCCAGTCCGTGGAGTTCTTGGTGATCTCTGAGCTTAGTTGTTTGCCTGCAGAAATTTCATCACCCAACTTGGTATCATTATTAACGTGTCTTGCACAAACAACCAAACTCAGAGAGCACCAAGAAAACCTTAGTTCAACCCTGAGCTATCTTCTCTTCTGTTGGAACCACATATGGGGATCAAACAGTCCAGACTCTCTCAAAAAGAAAGGACTGATGATAACACATAATTTTCCTGCTCTACTAATTTACCATCATGTCCTGAATGTGTATGTTTGTTAAGGATTACTTTTTCCTCCATAAATGTATTGTCTTGAAAATTTTGAGTGAAACCATTAATGTGATTTTTTCCTACCCTGTAAATATAATCCACCATCTAAGTCTGTTTTGTTGATCCTATATTCTCTTGTAATACATTAACAAATGATTATAACCCTAAATACTGCATGGTTGAAGAGATCAATTCTATTTAGCTCAGTACCAGGAATTTAAGGGTTGTTTTTCGTTCTTTTAAAAAATATAAACAAATTCCCCCATGAATTACTCTGAGAGGAAATTGTGGTATTTTGCTCCCACTGGAATGAGTTTTGACTGTATCTAAAATGATTTAGAATAAACTCACAGAATCTGATGGAGAGGTATAGTTTTTACTTCCTGTCTGGGGGAAGATCTAGGACAGTGATGGCTAATCTTTTTGCCATCGAGTGCCAAAAGCATGGGGAGGGAAGCGCGTGCATGTGCCCACACTCATAATTGTATGTGCCCCGCCCTTTGCGCATGCGTACATGACATTTGGTACGCAGTGGCACGGTGGGCCAGGTAGGCCCGTTTTTCACCCTCCCCAGGCTCCAGAGGCTTTCTAGGAGCCTGGGGAGGGCGAAAACAGCCTTCCCCACCCCCCCAGAGGCCCTCTGGAGGCCAGAAACGGCCCATTTCCCAACTTCCAGTGGGCCCGGAAGGCCCGAAAATCAGCTGGCTGGCACATGCATGCACGCTGGAACTGAGTTAGGGCAATGCTCGCGTGCCCACAGATATGGTTCCCCGTGCCACCTGTGGCACGCGTGCCATAGGTTCACCATCACGGATCTAGGAGTTAAAGATACATTTATTTTGTTTTAAAATGTTTCATGGGCTTATGCTGATTCAAGACAGAGATAGATGATATAGATAGATGATAGATAGCTAGACAGATGATAGATGATAGATGATGATAGATAGATAGATGATAGATAGATAGATAGATAGATAGACAGATAGATGATAGATAGATAGATAGATATAGAAGATAGATAAATAGATGATGATGATAGAGATAGATAGATAAGAGATAAATAGATAGATGATGATAAATAGATAGAGATAGATAGATTTAGAAGATAGATAAATAGATGATGATGATAGATAGATATAGAGATAAATAGATAGATATAGAAGATAGCTAAATAGATGATGATGATAGATAGATAGAGATAGATAGATAAGAGCTAAATAGATGACGATGATAGATAGAGATAGATAGATAGATAGATAGATAGATAGATAGATAGATAGATAGATAGATAGATAGATGATAGTCTCATGATACTAGGAACATGGGAAGAATTTTACAGGTAAATAGGGAGACTACATAGGTGCAACAGAAGCTGCCCTATTAATAGTACAGAAAATGTACATGAATACATTTTGAAAAACACTTTGCCACCCCAAACTCATCTGGTGCAACTTCCTTTTGATCTTGCAGATTTGTTTTTATTTTTGAGAATACCTGAACTAGAAAACTATCCTGCCAACACGGCCAGCCAAACAGAATAGATTTTAGCTGACCTCCACATTCCTATCCATGAGTTTGACCTCTCTTCCTTCTTCTTAAGTTCATCCTTAATGAACCTGCACCGTTCTACCTTCAGGTCGCTGCTGAATGTAATAGTCAAAAGCCTGACTTCATCTCTTGGGTGTTATTAGACTTAGTTCATTAATGCTTATAAGCCATTTTAGGTCCTTAGGTGAAAGATGCTGCAATTGCATTCAGCATTAATAATTACGGCAAGCCCTGATGAAGCACAATAAGTAACTGCTGCTGCTGTTGTTGCTGCTTTACATGGGTGTTGATGGGGCTGGGAGTAGATTTTTAGATGCATGCCCAGTCCTGAACAGTTACAATGATCTCTAACAGACAACCTTTGGATTAAACCATTGGTATACCTGTAGAATAGATGGATATATGGAGAAAAGGTATCTGTTTCTATCTATCTGGTTGCTAGGAATTGACAATTATTGATTATTGCTGGCACATAATAAATCATTTTAATAGTAACAGAATTGGAAGGGATTTTGGAGGTCATCTAGTCCAACCCCATGCTCACGCAGGAGGCCTGTACTAGGGATTCGAACCACCAAACTGCCAACCTTTCTGATCGACAAGCTCAGTGTCGATCCTTGGTACTACAGTGGTTTAAAGCACCCTGTTATTAACACAGCTGCCTGCAATTTACTGCTGGTTCGAATCTCTCCAAGGCTCAAGGTTGACTCAGCCTTCCATCCTTTCTAAGGTAGGTTAAATGAGGACCCAGTTTGTGGGGGCAATAAGCTGACTTTGTATAAATATACAAAAGTATGAAGGCTATTGCTTAACGCACTGTAAGCCGCCCTGAGTCTCCGGAGAAGGGCGGCATATAAATCAAATAAAAAAAAAAAAAAAAAGTGTCTCAGCCACTGAGCCACCTAGCCAGGCATCTAGCTATCTAGTCAACCAATCAATATGAATGGTTGTTTATTGGAGTCTGGCTGGGGCATGTTGTGAGAATGGCTGATGGTCGGATTCCGAAAGATCTCCTGTATGGAGAATTAGTGCAGGGAAAGCACCTCAGAGGGAGACCACAGCTGCGATATAAGGATATCTGCAAGAGGGACCTAAAGGCCCTGGGAATGGACATTAACAACTGGGAAACCTTGACCTCCGATCGTTCAACTTGGAGGCTAAAGACACAGCATGGCCTTCTCCAATTCGAAGGCTGAGGCAAAGAGGCAGTCCCAGAACCAGCGAAATCTGGGGACTGGGCAGGGGACAGAATGTATCTGCCCTTAGTGTGGAAGGGATTGCCACTCTCGAATTGGCCTTTTTAGTCACACTAGATGCTGTTTTAGGACCTCTTTCCAGAGCACGATACCATAGTCTCTTGAGACTGAAGGATGCCAATGATTCTTGTTGGAGTAAAATTCCAAGTGCTATTTTTGAGTGCACAGGACAAGACCCTAAATGGGTAACAGGACATGGTTTTAGAAGGGATAATTTAGTGAAGAAATAAAATGAGGAAAGGAAAAGGGAAGATAAAGACAAGTGGTGTTTCATTGTATTTATGAAACTGAACAGCAATATATTTGCAGATAGAAGACTCAAAAATATAAAATGATAGAACTCTCTATAGGAATTTTCTCAGTTGTGCAATTCAGTTTAGGAAATCGACCCTCACTCTCTGTGTTTGACACCTACAGGTAGCCCTTACCACAACAATTAGGACCAGAATTTCCATTGCTAAGCTACGGGGCTGTTAAGTGAGCTGCACACAATTTTATGAACTTTTTGCCACAGGCTGTTAAGCAAATCATGTGGTCTTTAAGCAAATCTCGCTCCTCCCACTGGCTTTGCTTGTCAAAAGCCAGCTGGGAAGGTCACAAATGACAATCACATGGCCCTGGGATGCTGTAACCATTGTAAACCCATGCTGGTTGCCAAGCGCCTGAATTTTGCAAAAGTCATAAATCTGACAATTAAACATAAGTCCCCTTTTTCAGTGCCATTGTAACTTTGAACTTTCCCTAAATAAATGGTTGTAAGTCGAGGACTCCCTGTACTTTTGAAGAGTCAGTCCTGAACAGGAATGCAAATAAAATTAATGTCTCAGTCTTTGATTCCCAAAAGAGTTATGTTTCTCTGATTTAAATTCTGCCATATAAACCATATAAGGGGGACTGAAGTTGGGAGTGAATATACTGTTGATGGTATTTCAACCTGATTTAAAAAATAACACATTCCCAAAGAGCATAATTGGTAATGATAGTGTAAGAAGTAATCACGCACTCCCCCCCACAATCTTAGAGAATGAAATATTTTGGGGAATATTAAAAGTTTTAGAATGTGCTGAGATGGACAAGTTAACAAAAGAAATTAAAGAAAAATAAGAGACAGATTACTATACAATTTGGAAAAAATGGTATGCATGGCTCGAGAGCAGAAATAAAGAACAACACAAATAGGGGAGAAAATAAAATGTAAAATATGTATGTAACAAACATATTATATATATTATATGTTAGCTAATTGTTTTAAGGGGAAAAAAAGTTAAGCATTAATGGGTTTCTCAGGCATCTGAAACAAATATATAAAAATGTATAAAATTAAGGCTATTAGGATTAGAAAATACATTGTGATCAATCAAAAAGGGGACAATGAAGAAAATGAAACAATATGAGAGACATGGGGAGGGGGGAAGTCACAGTGGAAAGCAGACCACGAAGAAACACTTGTCAAAAAGAGGCTATATTTATATGTTGTATGTGATGTGTTTGTCATAATGTATAGTAATAAAACAGTAACACTTTTTTTTTTTAAAAAAGAAATATTCTGGGAAATATTAAAAGAGGCAGGATATTGTATTTCCCCAAAGGAGAAATATGTTCTTAAAGGCAGAAAGCAGCCCCAGTTTTTCTTAATAGCCTCCAGCAGATGCCTGAAGTCTTTAGAGATGGATATTTTGTGCCCATTAAGAAAGACTGGGCTAACCTATTCACAAACAAAACACCTTCACCTCCAGCAATGGGATTAAAATTTATATCCCCCCTCCACCCAAATTCTAAGAACAGGACCCTTCAGGATATAATAGAATTAACTCACCACCATTAGAATAGCAAAAGACACAAAGCTCACTGCATTGCACAACGCTTGCAGCATTTCAGAAACTGTATAAAAATCCTTGCACCCAGCAAGCTATTTTGTCAACTGTCCCAGAATCACAAACTCGTTCTGTTCATCGATAAATGGAATCCTTCTTTCCAATCAGCCTCCATTTTATTTCCAGCGCTTTTCTCCCGGCTTGGAACTGAACCAGATGGATTTTTCTTCCTACAATAGTATTACTATATGTTCATTTTTGATGTTTAGATGTAAACCACAACATAACCTCCGATATCTAGTTTTTGGTGACACTTGGACTTATGCTTGTATTAAATACGAATAATAAAATGCTGGACTTTTGCAACTTCTTCTTACCTAATAAGAAGCTCTCGGGGTTACCCAACTCCGATTTATACTCATAGCTATCATCTTCCGACTTTCCCATTTATACACATTGTATGAATTTGAAACATACCATTTAAGGCTTTGTGCAGCTCTGTCCTTTCGCGGGTTCTTTCTTTCTTTCTTTCTTTCTTTCTTTCTTTCTTTCTTTCTTTCTTTCTTTTTTCTTTCTTTCTTTTTTCTTTTTTTTCCTATCCATCCGCACACGGAGAACAGCTATATTTTAGACAGGTAAAATAATACGCTGGAAGAAGCAAATGATTTGATGATAAGTAATTTGAAAGCTAATTCTAGAAGGTCAAGGCACATGATCTTATTTTGTCTTATTAAGGCAGGAAGGGAGGAAACGTCTTGCCTTGTACACGAAGTCTCTTTGCTGATCCTTCTTAAGAGCTGAAATCAAAGCAGGAAGTCCTTAATTAACCACAGCTTCCAATTTTGAGTAGCCAGTTCATTTTGGTTACTGGGCTTTGAAAAAGCGTAAAACATTTAAACTAACTAAATTATTAGTTAGGATTACACTGAGATTTCCCAGTATGGACAAAACGAGAAGAAAAAAATAATAATTTAAAAACAAGGCCCATGTAGAATCAACAGCGACTTGATAGCATTTAATCATCAGTTTGCTTAAAAAAATATGATGCACAGTTAAAAAGCTAAAGAGAAGATCACACTCACACACACACACACACACACACACACACACACACACCAGTGTTGAAATCCAAACCGGTTCTTGCTACCGGTTCACTGGCCGCGCATGCATGCCAAACGCCAAAGGCACGCTATGTGTGCATGTGCAGTGTGCACCAAAAAGAGGCTTGGGAAGGTAAGTAGAAGCGAGGGGGGAGGGATCAGATGTGTTGCGCGATTTAGCTTTGCTAGAAAGCAGAATTTCCTGCTTTCTAGCAAAGCTAAACTCCGCGCCACAGCTGATTGTCAGAAAGCTTTTAAAACTGCCGTTTCAACCTAACTGGTAACTAACTACTGATTCACCTGAACCTTTTATCACTATGGTAGCATTTCACCCCTGACACACAAACACCGATTATGAAAAGTGGAGCTCTAATTTGCTACCTTTCTCCTGATAACTTTAGGTTCAGGCTTAGTCAGTAGCAACAAGATGGCTAGAATATTCCAAGTTTTTTTTTTTAATTTGATTTATATGCCGCCCTTCTCCGGAGACTCAGGACAGCTTACAATGCGTTAAGCAATAGCCTTCATACTTTTGTATATTTTATACAAAGTCAGCTCATTGCCCCCACAATTTGGGTCCTCATTTTACCTATCTTAGAAAGGATGGAAGGCTGAGTCAACCTTGAGCCTGGTGAGATTCCATTAATCTTTTGCAAGCTTCTCTTAATTAGCATGCCCCCCTCCTGTTTTAATTGGTGTTATTTTCATTTTAATAAATCACCTTCCCCTCCGCTTGTTGATATCAATTTCTTTATCAGTCCTCCCACACTGTATGTCTTGATGTCACTCTATTGCATCATGATGTTAGATAATGTTTTGTGACAGACAGGAAAAATGCAATATGCTCAATCACCGTTATCTTGCTTAGATTTGTTTCCCTCATTAATTTTAGGTTTAGGTTAGGTTTATTAAATTTGTATACCGCCCTTCTCCCGAAGGACTCAGGGCGGTGAACAGCCAAGATTAAAATACATACAATATAAAAATTAAGATGAATTAAAACAGGATTAAATCAAATTGGCTTCCCAAAATTTAAAACCCTTTGCCCTTAAAATAACCCATTAAAATTTTAAGCCAGCCCGGCTTGCTGAAATAGGAAGGTCTTCAAAGCTTGACGGAAAGTACGGAAGTCCGGGATCAGTCGTATTCCTGGGGGTAGCTCATTCCAGAGGGCGGGTGCCCCCACAGAGAAGGCTCTCTCCCTGGGGGTCGTCAGTCGACATTGCTTGGCTGACGGCACCCTGAGGAGACCCTCTCTGTGGGAGCGGATTGGCCGGTGGGAGGTTATCGGTGGCAGAAGGTGGTTTCGCAGAAGGACGCCCAAGTTACGAGCCCTCTCCGTGGGGGCCAATGACTCACCCCCAATAGCCAGCGATGGCACCAGCTGGCTATATCGGGACGCCGGCAGCCACAGCCACTCGGTATTGGAGGGGTTGAGTCGGAGCCTGTTCCTCCCCATCCAGTCCCGCATGGCCTATGTCCCTATGTTCTCAGTTTTGATTGTCCCCTCCATTTGAGGTTTCTAGGAGATGGCTACATAGACACATGTGTCCAACCGTATCTATGTTACCTTTGATACTTACCTGGCAGGGGAGATACCTTGATCACTTCATTAATGTATGTGGACTGTTTCAACCCTTGTTCTGGTGAAATTTTCAAATTTGAATAACAATAACAAAATCCAGTCAAATAACAAAATCCGTAAAATCAATATTCATGACTAGGATCAAAAAATAATCCTTTTTCAAACCATTAAGGCAAAACAATCAGATAATGAGGCTTGGATAACTCCTATCTCAAATGCTTTTGGGAACCTCCAAGTTTTTAATGCCTTGCCAATGAGCTGGCTCTCTAGAGGTCCAATGTCAAGAGACTGTTCCTTGCGATCTCCTTCCTACCCAGCTATGGTCCTCGACTTTGAGCCCAAATTTTTTGTTGATAAGCGAAACATTTGTTAAGTGAATTTTGTCCCATTTTATGACTTTTTGTGCCACAGTTGTTAAGTGAACCGCTGCAGTTGTTAAGTTAGTAATGCAATTGTTAAGTGAATCTGGCTTCCCCGCTGACTTTGCTTGTCAGAAGGTTACAAAAAGGTGATCACGTGATCCCAGAACACTACAACCGTCATAAATATGAGTCAGTTGCCAAGCATCCAAATTTTTCCATGGGGATGTTGCAGTGGTCGTAAGTATGAAAAACGGTCATAAGTTACTTTTTTCAGTGCCGTTGTAACTTCGAACGGTCACTAAATGGACTGTTGTAAGTCCAGGACTACCTGTGGTGGGTTAAGATTCCAAGATCATAGGAATCTGCTTTTGGAATTCTTTCCTTAATTTTCCACTTATCCTTACAAGTTTTAATGAATTCTTGTGGCTGAATAGAGAGTTTTTACTACATTGATGTTTCCGTAGGAATCCATTTATTCATATTAGAAGGGATGATAAGGGCGGGCATAACTCAGTAACTTCTCCTTCAGTGGGAATGGAAAAAAAAAAAAACAGAACTTGAGGAAGTGGGAAAAGAAGAAAGTCAAGAGATGATGGTCCCCATTTTTGCTTATTACTCTCTCTGCTGAATGACATTTGCATTGCGAACCTACTGTTTTTAAAAGTTTATTGGTTCATGTTTCTTTTTCCAATGCTGATTAAGTTCTCAAAGGCCAGGCTTCTGAAGGAACACCGTTCAACCATGTTTTTAAGATAATGAAAGAGATGATACAGTTATCCAAAGTAAATGCCCATAATAAGTGGTTGAAAATTAGTATTTTAGAAGACATTCTTATAGGCAATTACATCCCCCTTGATTTCATAGAGAAAGCTTGCATTAGCATGTTGTTTTTGATAGCACGTGGCTGCTAAGTGGATGTATTTCCTGCAATTGACTCGAAACAGAAACATTTAGCTTAAATCAGCAAGCAAATTCATTATTTTGATTGAATAGCAATAGCACTTAGACTTATATACCTCTTCACAGTGTTTAACAGCTCTCTCTAAGCGGTTTACAGAGTCAGTATATGACCCCCCCAACAATCTGGATCCTCATTGAATTGTATGCATATTCAGTATGCATACAATAGCATTTAATTAATTTATTATCAACTCTTTACTGTTTATTCTTTTCTTTTCTTTTTTCTTTTTTGGCTTCTGCTTAAACATCTTATCTCAGGATGCACTGTGTAAAGGTCTGTCATATCAGCCTACAACCTTTGAGATATAAGATCTTGTCTTTAAACAAAGGGACAACTCATGTTTTATGATCCCCCCGTGAACAATACAACATCTTTCTGCCTTTGTAAACCAGCTTCCTTTTCTACGATCAATGAATATAAAGAGCTACAAAAGAGAAAAATATTGGCAGGAGAAAGGAATAGTACTACAAAGGAAGCTGCTTGCTATGACTTTAAGAGCTGAGGGATGACACATAAGATATATTTCAGAGTTCATTTATGATCCGTTGGACTGCTAGGCTCCACCCTGTTTGCTCCAAACCTTGTAAATAAAAGGAAGGATACTAAAAAAAAAAAAAAAAGGATTCATACAGTTTTTGTTGATAATCCTTGATGCACAATATTTTTAAAAATGTAGATACTGTTCAGGGGTGGGTTCTACTTACCTTTACTACTGGTTCACAACGGGATCACGTGTGCACAGATCACCGATGGCAATATCTGGGGCAGTGGGTGGGGCCTCCCACCGGTTTTACTACCGGTTCTTGTGAACCGTTCCGAACCGGGGGTGACCCACCACTGATACTGTTGGAAGAAATGTCCTTCTGGGTTCAGTTCCAAGTGGGGAGAAAGACACTGGAAACATGGTGGCTGCTTGAAAAGATGGACAGGATCACATGCCTTGAAGATCTTGGGTGAAGAAAAATGGGGAAGAGATGCTGAGAATGCCTGGGTTTTATGCCCTCTCTGGGCTTTTGAATTTGAGCTTGTATTCTGATTGGTTGTCAGACTCCCATGGGGCCTGGGATAACTTTGTAAGTTGTGTTTTTGAGTCCCACATTTGGTTGACTCTTGCTGGGTGATGATGTAATGAAAGGGCATTGGGATTCCTATCAGAGCTCTGCCTGAAGGAGGTAGAACTTTGTTATATAGAATAGACTGGCCCAGGCCTTGACGGCCCATTGACAAATGTGGGGGGGTGAGTTTCTGCCTCCCTTTTAGGGGAAATATTCTGCCCCTTTAATATTTTCTAAAATATCTCATTTTCCTAGGAGAAGGGTGGGTGCTAACTTCCTACAATACTATTTAGGAAGAGCTGTTATTAGGCATCAGAATAAAAACATACTTATCACGGATTTTCATGCATTATGCATTATATATACCAGGCCACAAACAGACATTGGGAAAATCAAGAATTCACACAAATGCTGTTATTTATCAGCAATCATAACCCTAGCAGGGCCCAGAATATAAAGGCAAGAAGCTGAGATGTAGGCCTTCAAACCAGTGGTGAAATCCAATTTTTTTTTCTACCAGTTCTGTGGGCGTGTCTTGGTGGGCGTGGTGTGTCTTGGTGGGCGTGGCAGGGGAAAGATACTGCAAAATCTCTATTCCCACCCCACTCTGGGGCCAGCCAGAGGTGGTAATTGCCGGTTCTCCGAACTACTCAAAATTTCCGCTACTGGTTCTCCAGAACCTGTCAGAACCTGCTGGATTTCACCCCTGCTTCAAACACTGAACAAAATGCATGTGTTTCCTATCACAAAGTTGCGCTATTGATCACCCTAAAAACTCAGAATGGCAGTGATGATTTGCAGGCTCTTGAAGAAAGAAAACTTTCTACAGGGAGTCCTGGACTTATGACCGTAATTGAGCTTGGATTTACTGTTGTAAGATGTACTAGTTGTTAAGCAGGTCATTACATGATCAGTCTGATCTTACAACATTTAGGGGGCAATTGTTAAGTGAATGCCAAGGTCTTTAAATGAACCCTTTGTCCGTAATGGGTGTTTTTTGCTGGAAAGAGGAAGTCAATGTCGGGTTTTGGCAAAGAGCAGAAAGTAACAGTAACAGAGTTGGAAGGGACCTTGGAGGTCATCTAGTCCAACCCCCTGCTCACGCAGGAGACCTGTAGTAGGGATTTGAACCGCCAAACTGCCAACCTTTCTGATCGACCAGCTCAGTGTCTTAGCCACTGCGTAGTAAATCATGGTCATGTGACTGTAAGATGGTGCAAATGGCCATAAATAATGGGTGGTTGCTAAAATGCCAAAAATGAATCATATGACCCAGGGATGGGTTCTAAATTTTTTTACTACTGGTTCTGTGGGTGTGGCTTATTTTGTGGGCATGGCTTGATGGCCATGTGACAATTCTTTAGGATTTAGCAGAGGTACTGGTCTACCAGGCTTTTAACTGCTTGCAGAGCTGTACCGATCTACTCGTTTATTTTTGCAGTCATCGGTCTACTCATTTGTTTTCTTTTAATACTGATCAGCTGTAGGGCGGCCCTTTGAAGCTCCGCAGCAAGAGTTTAAACAGTTTTTTTCCCTCTAGCCGATCAGCTGGGACTCAGGAGGCAGCAATAGATTAGGGGTGGGGCCAAATAAAAGGTAAGAATAATACAGGGGAGCGGGGGGCGGGGGGGGCAGAACCGGTTTGGTGATCTCATATCGTCACCGCTACCGGCTCGGCGGAACCGGGAGGAACCCACCACTGATATGACCATGAGGTAGGGCTCTGGCTGTCAGAACTTTGAACAAACTAAGCAACTGATTGTAAGTCAAGGACTGCCATTGTTTCTCCAGTGTAGCATATGTTGGATTAAGATCAGAAACAGCCAGATTCAAGTCCATACTCCCATACTCATACCTTATTCTCTAGGTTTACTGATATCTTGGGCAAATTGCTGTTTCTTAGTACAATTTCTACCACAGTTGTTTTGATGAAAAATGGAGGAGAGCTTACTAGTCATGCTGTGTGCATTGTTTGGAATTTCCTGAAGAAAAGGAGGAATGATGATAATAATTTTAGAATTTAAAAATCCACTTAGTGCTAAATGCCAGAACTCTTATTTATTTAGCTAAATGTTGCACTGTCCTAAGTTCATGTCATCACCATTTGTAACTTTCCTAGCTGGCTTCCGACAAGCAAAGTCAATGGTGGAAGGTAAATGCGATTAATGACCGCATGATTCACTTAACAATGGCTGTTATTCACTTATCTGTGGCAAAAAGGTCATAAAATGGGGGCAAAAACTCACTTAACGACAAATGTTTAAAAATCCCATCAAACAATGGCGAGAAGCGGTCGCAGCGGTGAATGTTTCAATATTAATTTTTAATATAGTAAATATTGATAGATATATAAAAGGTAAAGATTCCCCTTGCACATATGTGCTAGTCGTTACTGACTCTAGGGGGCGGTGCTCATCTCCCTTTCAAAGCCGAAGAGCCAGCACTGTCTGAAGACGTCTCCGTGGTCATGTGGCCGGCATGACTAAACACCAAAGGCGCACGGAACACTGTTACCTTCCCACCAAAGGTAGTCCCTATTTTTCTACTTGCATTTTTTACATGCTTTCGAACTGCTAGATTGGCAGAAGCTGGGACAAGTAACAGGAGATCACCCCATTATGCGGCACTAGGGATTCGAACCACTGAACTGCCGACCTTTCAATCGACAAGCTCAGTGTCTTAGCCACTGAGTCACCAGGTCCCTGATAGATATATAACCCATCCCCCCAAAAAATCTTTTTTTGCATAATTTTTAAAACTGGGAAGGGTTCTTAAGAGTTTCTTCTTAAGAAACACTGAGCTAGATGATTGTTTGGGTGAAGATTAGATCCTTCTTCCCACATATTAGATCCTATGCTTGGAATGTGTGAAAACAAAGGACAGCAACATCAGAAGATAATTAGGAGTAGTCGATCGGTCTACAACAGTGAGAACATCAAAGAGTCTTTTGGCAAACTAAAAATATATATTACTCCATCAAGACTTCTCTTCCCTCTCAAAGGTTTCCCAGCAAGCATTGTACCAGGCAGTGGCAGAGGGAGAAACTGGGATCATTTTATAATATTTTATTCCTCAGCTCCTTTTTCCTTTGATGTTGTATCTTCTTAGTCTGAAAGATAAAGAACAAGGCTGTTTCTTTCTACTGATCTATAAACTGCACCAAGAGCAGTTCCAACTAAGGTATGAAAAATACATATTTTAAATATAAATAAATAAATAAGCTCAGGATATTTAATGTCAAATAAATGTATGTAGGTTAGATTTCACTTTGACAGAGGCATTGAATGTCACTCATAGGAATGCATTTTGGGAAGGGAAGGGGTTAGTTGGATTTCAGACTGAATAAAGAATAAAAGAATTGAAAGGGACCTGCTTCTACATTTCTGGACAAATGGCTGCCCAATGTCTTCTTGAAAACCTCCAGTGATGGAGCACTCACAGCTTCTGGAGGCAAATTGTTCCACTGATTAATTATTCTCACTGACAGGAAATTTTTCCTTAATTCTAGGTTGGATCTCTCCTTGATAAGTTCCCATCTATTATTTCTTGTCCTGCCCTCAGTGCTTTGGAGAATAGGTTGATACCCTTTTCACTGTGACAGCCCCTTAGATATTTGAAGATTGCTATCATGTCACCATTAGTCCTTCTAGACATAGCAAGGAAACTGAAACAATTTTGGTTCGTCTTGTGGAAAATCTATGGTGGGACTTGGAGAGAGGGAGTGTGACCCCTCTGGGCCTATAAGAACTCTCTGTGATATTTGATACCATTGATCATGATATTCTTCTCAATTATCTCTAAGGGTTGGGTGTGGTTATACACCTTCCTTAGTGGTCAGGTCCATGATATTCTTCTCAATCATCTCTAAGGGTGGGTTTGATTATACACCTTCCTTAGTGGGCAGTGGTGGGGATGGGAGGGGAAATCATGTCCTTGACCACTTCTGTTTTGAGCTCAAATGTTTCTCCCATTTTGTTTAACATCTACGCGAAACCATTGGAGGTCAGCTGTCAATTTGAGGAGATGCATCACTAGTCTGTGATACCTACTTATATAGTTATTTATTTTAAATTATATTTACAAGGCCCTCTCAACTCATAAAGAAATGGAGTAGTAGTACTACTTTATTGATTAGCCATTAAGCCATTTCAGAATTCCTAACTCATAATGACATTGGGTATCAAACAAGTTTAAAAAAATCAATCCATTATAATAAAATAGGTAAAAGATGGAGATAGCCAAGGAGGAACGCATACAGTATATCACAGAAGTGGGTACATCCCCTCACATTTTGTAAATATTTAAGTATATCTTTTCATGTGACAACACTGAAGAAATGACACTTGGCTACAATGTAAAATAGTGAGTATACAGCTTGTATAACAGTGTAAATGGGCTGTCCCCTCAAAATAATGTAACACAGCCATTAATTTCATTGTATGTGTATACAGTGTAAATATGTACAATGACAATAAAGTTGTTGTTCTTGTTGTTGTTATTATTATTGTTGTTGTTGTTTATTTACTGGTTCGATTTATATGCCGCCCTTTTCCGGAGACTCAGGGAGGCTTACAATGCATTAAGCAATAGCCTTCATACTTTTGTATATACCTGCTTAGTAGGGCTTTCGCCCCCCGCCCCAAGCGGTGTTCTTTTTTATACAAAGTCAGTTTATTGCCCCCACAATCTGGGTCCTCATTTTACCTACCTCGGAAGGATGGAAGGCTGAGTCAACCTTGAGCCTGGTGAGATTTGAACTCGCAGTAATTGCAGGCAGCTGGCAGCTAAGTGCTACTTTACAGCACTTTAGTCCGCTGCTCCACCAAGGCTCCTTCTTCTCCTTCTTATTTTTTCTCCTTATTATTTCTAAACTGGTGGCAACAAAAGTGAGCGTACTCACTTCTGTGATATATTGTACCTAACACATTAATACAGTTTCACTCTATGTTATCCCACCTAACCCTGAACAAAAACAAACAAAAAAACAGGACAGGAAGGTTAGATCAACTTGGATTCTAGAGGACAGATGCCACAACAGAAGACATACCTTCTAGGTCCCATCAGATGAACTTGCTTTAAAAATGAGACTTGGAGCATGCCTACTATGTCAGATCTAACCAGATGGGCAGAGACAATGAGAAACCAAAGTCACGAATGCTAACTCTACTTTTATTATAAGGTTTACAGTAAGAGAATTTGTATAGAAGGGGAAGGGTGAGTGTTATCTGTGTGATCACCCTTTCTAAGGAGAGAATTTTCCTTTCTTTAGGGAAGACCAGTTTAGCGTTAGAATTTACACTGTCCTACATTCTGGGTCAGATGCTGTACAATGTTTCTCCCCCCCCCCAAGGAATATGCCAAAGTTTCCAGGGTAGCTGCCAACTCAGTAAAAAGTGACCTTGGAAAATCCTCCCTCCCCCATGATCGTGTTTCTCCAGAGACAGAGAAAGGAAGTTGTGCTATAGAGGCCCTCCCTACACCAAAGTACGGAATAATGGATGCATCGAAGAGAGTAATTTAACTTTTTGAGAGGTTCCTAAGTTCCATAGCCTGGATGCCTTGATCATCACATAATTTAAAATTGTAGAAGGAGCTTAAGATCATTGTACCGCAACAGCAAACTCTTGATTCTTGATTGTGAGAAGTAATCCCTTTTGGGATTAGTAAAATAATCACACCCGTCCATCAGTTGTTTCACCCATTTTGTTTCAAACGACAGTGCTTGTGTATGCTCAGTATCCGAAGAGAGCCACAAATTGATCTCCAACATTAAACATATCCTAACCATTCATTGGCAAGAACACAAAACATTAAGGAAAAAACCATAGAAAGCAATAAAGAAAATTGCTCTTCCCTATGCATCCTGTATATATATATATATATATACGAACCATATAGATATCATTGTAGGTGAGCCAAGGAAATGAGTGCAGATAGTTTTGGACATATGATCACAATTGACCCCAAAATTTCTGCTGCTAAGCAAGACATTTTTTATGTGAATTTTGTCCCATTTTATAACATTTCTTGCCACGATTGTTAAATGAATCTCTGCAGCAACATGGTTGTTAAGTAAATCTGGCTTTCCCATTGGCTTTGCTTGTCAGAAGGTCACAAAAAATGATCACATGATCCTGGGACACTGCATCCGTCATAAATATGAGCCAGGTGCCAAGCATCTAAATTTTGATCATGCGAACATGGGGATGCTATAATGGTCTTAAGTGTGAAAAACGACATGTCATAAGTCACTTTTTTCAGTGCCATTGTAACTTTGAACAGTCATTAAACAAACTGTTCGAAATTGAGAACTACCTGTATCTCATCAAATACCATGACTTCAACAATCTCCCCCCCCCCCGCCATTTCATCAACCTTAGCCTAGATCAGGGGTGTCAAATTAATGGGCTGCAGGCTGGCTGCATCACATGCAGGCCACGCCCACCCAGCTCTGCAAAGGAAAAAATGTCATGATACGTCATCATACATCATGCGATGCGATTGAGTTTGACACCTGTGGCCTGAGCCTATCTATACTACATGCCGACTTCTTTGGTATCACTGTCAAACAGAACTGCAGAATAGATGCATAAAAACTACTTATCGTATATATCTATAAATTGCCATGCATGTCTATATGCTTTTGGGTTCCCCTTGAAGATATAGCACCAAATCTTTTATACCCATGTTTTATTCCACGATCACATTTGTCCACACCTATTTAACAGAGATAAATGGAATTAAATTAGACATTCAGAAGACTGAACTACCCCCCACCCCAATGAAATCAACAGACAGTCACTCTGGAGTCCTTGCAGCTCCTGAGCTTGATTGTTTTCTTGCAGGTGTTTCATTACCCAACTAGGTAACATGATCAGTGCTAGAAGGAAGTGGGGTTTACTCCCTTTTTATATACTACTGTAGTGGCTTGCCTTGTCAGTGTTGATCAGAGTATTCTTGGTGCTTCCTTGATTAGGCTGTTGTTTGCTGTTAGCTTGCTTGTCTAAGTTGGTAAATCCTTGATTGGGGTATTCTTTATTTCTTGAAAGTCTGTAGAGATTCTCAATCATCCAGGTTGTCCCAAAGGTGCTTTTTTGGGAGGCAATTGGACTTTCTTGTTTTTTTCTTTTGAAGATGTTTGGCTTCTCATTCAAGAAGCTTCTTCAGCTCTGACAGGATTCCTTCCATTCCCCACTATCCTGTCAGAGCTGAAAAAGATTCTTGGATGAGAAGCGAAACCTCTTTAAAAGAAAAAACAAGAAGTCCAGTTGCCTCCTGAAAAAGCACCTTTGGGTCTTTATTTCTTGATTGTTGATTTAGTTTTAATCTTGGTGTTAATCACTCTAGCCAGACTGATTCCCAGGGAGGATCTATCATAAAACAGATTACAGGAAACAACAACCTAGAGCAGATTCTTACAATATGAAACAATGGGATAATGATGCCAAAATGGGGGCCAGCCCCTGCTATAAACTTAGTTGTCTACGTAGCCCCCATACCAGAGGTGGGTTTCAGCAGGTTCTGACCAGTTCTGGAGAACCGGTAGCGGAAATTTTGAGTAGTTCAGAGAACCGGTAAATGACTGGCCCTGCCCCCACCTATTCTCTGCCTCCCAAGTCCCAGCTGATCAGGAGGAAATGGGGACTTTGCAGTATCCTTCCAACAGAGTGAGGTGGGAATGGAGATTTTACAGTATCCTTCCCCTGCCATGCCCACCAAGCCATGCCCACCAAGCCACACCCACCACTGCCCCATTGTCTTTGGCATCCTTCAGTCTCAAGAGACTATGGTATCGTGCTCTGGAAAGAGGTCCTAAAACAGCATCTAGTGTGACTAAAAAGACCAATTCGAGAGTGGCAATCCCTTCCACACTGAGGGCAGATACATTCTGTCCTCCACTCCCCCACACCTGCACCAAAAACACCACCTCAAGCTCCAACACGCTTCACATATTCTTCCTCTAGTGTGCTATATTACTGTATTTGACCCTCTGGATTTCACATGGGACAACAGGGCAAACTTTGAGCAAAAAAAAAAATTAATGGGAGACAACTTTGTCATCATGACCCCAAAGAAAGACAAAAGTAATAGAATATTTCAGCCTGCCACAATGGACCTCAAAGTGACCATTTTGGAAAAATGAGGCTTTAACAGCACATTTGACCACGGAACTGCTGAACTTGCATTCATCAAAAGGTTTCAGGCCATTTTAGAAGATCTCAACAAACACAGCAGCTTTTCACAAATTGCCAATGTTATTTTCTCACATCCATCTCCATAGCCAATCTGTTTTCCCCTCCTTCCCTTTCCCTTCCCTCATCCCAATTTAAAGCCTACATCAGTCTAGTCATTCTGGGCATCCAAGGGAGCCTTTTGATATAATTTGTTAGTCAGAAAAGGTGCTATCAGAATCTTTCTGATATTTTGCTAACTTGACGCTTTGTAATCTCAGGCTGAATATCCCTGTAGAGAGGTCTATAAAATGTTCATAAAATTCTGAAACGCTCATATAGCACAGATAAGAGGGAAGAAGGGCTTCGCAGCATTTATTTTTTTGAGAAAATAGAAATCAGATAAATTGTCTTCTAAAAAAATGTCTCTCCGATATCTCTTGGTTACTTATTAATTTGAAGTCAGAGCGTTGGGATTTATTTCCTGCAGAACTTCAAGGATTCCTGGGCGGCCAGCACCAATTAGTGTTCCTACTAAGTATAAATTAGTGAAGAGTCTAAGTTGACAGCCTAAGACCTTTGCAATATTAGAGTTTGAATGAGGAAGAGAGGAATTTTTTTTTATTCAGAGGGAAAGAGAGAAGGTTATATACTGTCATAGTTCATTATGGTTTCGCAGCACACTGTAGAAAAATAACGTAAAAGTCATGTAAATTATTTTCATCAAAGCAGAATTTTGCCTGTAGAATAAGAAAATATAGCACGGCTTAGGCTGATGTTCAGTCCGGAAACCTTTATCTTAAATATATCAGGAGCAATGGCACATCTCAAATATAGGTCAAATGGCCTATAATTTATTTACTAAGCATATTTTTATATCACTTCTTATTACAAATCATCACCATGATCATGTGCAGAATAAAATAAAATCAGTGTAGTCCCATCGGATTGTCACCTTGACACGATGGAAAGGCTTACTAAATTCAATAAACTTGCAAACGTCAATAAAATTATGACTAAAAACCAAGAGAGTAACTTCAATGATCTGGACATAGATGCCACTAAGAGCTTCTAGAAGGGTCCATCATGGTGATGAAGTTGAAAGGGGAGGGATAAAGCAAAGCATAATCCACAAGGGAATGAGAACAGGTGGACCTGTTCTCATTCCTTTGTGGTATTTACCCAGAGGTATTTACCCTGAGGTAAATTGTGGAGGAGGCCAACCTACCCAGAAGTGGGACAATTAAACTTATACCAGAAAGAAGCTCTGTTGGTTGTAACTCAACCAAAGTCACTGAGAGTGAGTGAGCAGCCATATAAATCCTACCAATCAATTCAGTTAACAGCAAATATTCCCATATTGTGGCCAAGAGGTTTATTTGGATATGGTTAAACATTTAGGTAAGTTTGGGTACCAAATACTGACTCTCTTTATTAAGTTGGAAACATGCTAATCGGGACAGCAGTTTGCTCTCCAAGCTTGTTTCAGTTTAGTTTCTGAACGTTTCATTACCAGACTGGGTAACAACATCAGTAAGATTTTCTTGTCCTATTCTCCTTAGCTTATAAATGTCTTGTGTGCCAGTTTGGTCAGTTGGTCGTGTGATTGGTTGTTCATTTGGAGCTACATTTAAATTCTGAGCAGCTGATTGGTTCTCTTGTTGATTGATCATTTGAATGGTCTGGTTTCTTACGTATTCATATGCTGGAGCTAAATCAATAACCTTGCTCCTTTGGTAGAGTACCAGGCTTCAATGAGGAAAAATATTTTCTAGGGAAGAGTATCAAACTTTCACAAACAGATTTGTAGTGATGACGTGGCCAGATCACAATAACAAGGAAACTGGTGTCTCAGGGTGAAGGGAAACCTCCTTGATTTCAAAAACATCATTAGAAAATGTGAATGTGAAAACCACAAACCCAAGAATATCCAGCCTTTTTAAGGCAGAAATGAAGCATACTAAATTTAAGGTTTTAGGAATAAGTAAATATAGATGGACTAGAATGGGCCCAGAGTTGATATTCATTTACTTTCCCTACTGGTTCGCAAGTGTGAGCGCACATGCCCCGTCCACGCATGCGCCCGGCCTTGTGCACATGTACTTTGCTGGCACGTGTGGCTTCCACGCATGCACTCGGCCTCAGAAATGTGCCTAAATAGGATGGCATAGAGCCAGGCAATGTGGGCGGGCGGGTGGGTGGGTGGGAGGGCCCACCCATGATTTCCGCTACCGGTTCGGGCTAACCGGTCTGAACCAGATGAATACCAGTCTGAACCAGATGAATACTCTGAATGGGCCACTTTAAATCAGCTGTGTTGCAATATTTTCAGGATCAGACTCAATAAAGATAATAGGAGTTAGAGCTTTAAATATATTTCTTTTTAATTATGATAGGCATTCTATATTCACTGAATATTCAAGGTAGAAGCAACGAGAATGGTGAGGGTGGCTCCTTATATATACAAGGGGTGGAGCTAGGAATGGGAGTGGTAAGTTATGAATACATTAAAGTCCAAAGAATAAGTTAACCTCTGATGTTCCATATATACATTATTTACACATTGGAGAATAAGGCATTTACATCTGACAAATCCCCCTCTAAATGCCGGTTCGTTACACAACACCAATTACATTCTGATTCAGGACAATATAATACATATAATTTAGAAGTTAAATATTTGTGTTGTTTAGAAGGTAAGGGTTTTGTTAATATGTCAGCTAATTGTTCAGAAGTATCGCAATGTATTGCTTTAATGAATCCGTCTTGAGACAGTTGTCTCACATGCTTAAACTTTATATCAATATGCCTGGACCTTTGTCCAATTGCATCGGATCTGGATATTTCAATGGCCGCTTTATTGTCTTCATGCATAATAAATGGTAAGGTGGGTTTCTTCCAAACATCAGTGATCAGATCATTGAACCATACAAGGTTATTTGCAGCCTTGGACAAACAAACATATTCCGCTTCTGTAGTAGAAGTGGCTACTAGTTCTTGTTTACCAGTATACCAGTAAACTGGACAATCATTCAATAGAAAAACATAACCAGAAGTACTCTTTCTGCATGATGTATCACCAGCCCAATCTGCATCAGCATAACAAGTAATTTTTGGTTCTCTGTCATTATTGGGTTCCAACATTAAACAAAAATCTAATGTACCCTTCAGATATCTTAGAATTCTTTTGACAGCTTCCCAATGATACAAGGTTGGTTTACTAACATATCTTGACAATAGATTGAGAGGTAATGCAATATCTGGCCTAGTCCAATTAGATATATAAAGGAGTGAACCTATAACTGATCTGTAAAATGTGTTGTCTTTAAACTCAGGGGAAGATTCATCAGTGTTTCTAAGGAAATCAGTTTGCATAGGGGTGTCACAGGTTTTAGCATTATTTAAGTTACATTTGTTTAGGAGTTCGATGATTTTATCTTTCTGTGTAAGTTTGAATCCCCTTTTAGTTTTGTTAATTTGCACACCAAGGTATTTATTCACTTTACCCAGAGATTTCAGTGAGAAGTGTTCATTTAACTTATTTACAAAGATTTCCCTGCTCTCTTTATGCTTTCCAATGTATAAAATATCGTCCACGTAAATTAATACAAATTCAATATGATCATTACTCTTTTTTACAAAGAAACAGTTATCAGCAGTGGTGGCGTTGAAATCCATGGTCTTAAGTACTTTTACCAAGCAATCGTACCATCTTTTGCCGGATTGCTTTAATCCGTACAGACTCTTATTTAATAACCAAATTTCGTTCTTATTAGTGTATTGACTGTGTGGTGCTCTTACATATATTTCCTTATCTAATTTTGCATGTAAGTATGCGGTCTGTATGTCATATTGGAATACGTCCAGATTGAGTGCAGATGCTACTACAAGGGCTGTTTTGACACTCTCTGTTCTCACTGTGGGTGAATATGTATCAGTATAGTCTTCTGGATATTTTTGTGCATAGCCTTGTGCAACTAGTCTAGCCTTGTATAAGGTATTGCCTCCTTCTAAGTTCTTAATTTTATAAATCCACCTGGTACCTATAATTGTTTTATCCTTAGGTGCGATCGCAGGTGTGAATACATTTAATCCTTGTAAACTTTCCATCTCTTTTTCCATAGCTAGTTCCCATTTTTCTCTTTCTTCATGTGGAAGTTTCAATACTTCTTCATATGTATTAGGTGTTATTTGTTCTCCATTCATATGCATTATGTAATCTTTGTATTTATTTGGTATTTGGTTTCTATTGTTTCTAATAGTTCTTTCAGGCTTGCTATGGTTATCATGCAAATATCTAGCTTCCTTTTTTGTTAATGTGTCTGTCTTTATTTTATGCTGACTATTAGTCCAAGTTTTGGTTTTGTTCTTACTTTTGTTAATATTTTGATTTTCTGTTGTTCCTTCCTCGCAAGATATCGTATCTTTACATTTATTAGGAAATATTTCATTAAGGTGCAATTTTGACCAATTGGCCTGTTCATGGAACACAGCTGTTCTGGATACTATAAATTTGTTATTACTATCAATAAATCTGTACCCTTTGGTTCCAGTTTCGTATCCCATGAATCTTAATCTCCTGGATACGTTTTCTCCCTTTCTCCTCAATTGTTTAGGTATGTGTACGTCTGCAGTGACTCCAAATATGTGCATGTGTGATAATTTGGGTTTTCTATTGTACATCACCTCATATGGTGTCTTATTCACAATACTGGACCAGGTTCTATTTTGAGTGTAATTCGAATAATGTAATGCCTCTGACCAAAATTGTTTGCCTAAACCAGCATCCTCTAATGTGCACCTAATCATGGTTTGTAGTGTGGAATTTTTCCTCTCTGCAACTCCATTTTGAAATGCAGAAAAAGGATTGGACGTGAAATGTAACATTCCTCTATCCTTTAACCATTGGGAGAATTCTTTAGACATGAACTCACATCCCCTATCTGTCATAATTTGCTTTATTCTGATATTATGTTGTGTTTCTATACGTTTGTAGAATTCCTTAAATTTCTGAAATGTTTCATCCTTGTGCTTTAATGTGTAAACAAAACCATATCGGCTGTAGTCATCCACTATTGTTAGGAAGTAACGTTTTCTATAGGTAATTGAGGGACTTAATGGACCAACTAAGTCCATGTGTACCAAATCAAAAATACTGTTAGTTGATCTGTTAGATTTTTTTGGTCTGGGACTGGTTTTTAGTTTGGTGGACTTACATACTGAGCATTCCAAATAATTTTCACAATTTTTTATTTTGACACCTTCTGCGTGTTCAGTCATTTTTTGTACTACAGGAAAGCTTGCATGTCCTAACTTCCTGTGTAAGATGTGAGCACACTCATCATGAATTGGTTTACCTATTTTTGGTTTCTTTTCTTTGTATGTATTTTTGTGATCATGAGTTATTCTACACTCATCATTGTCACTGTTACTGACATTTTCATCATCTGCTTCAATACAATCTTCCATATTTGAATCAATGTTATGTAAACATCTTTCTATAGTTATCAGATAGGGTAGACCTCCTTTTATCATTACAGTACCTACATTTGTTTTGTTCTTTTCTATAGTTGCTTTCCCCTTTGAGAAAACTATATTGATATCAGATTCTCTGCTTAATTTTATGGCACTTAGTATGTTGTGAGGTATTTCTGGGATTAATAATACCCCCTCTATTTTCCCTAGACTAGGCAAGGTCACATTTCCTTTGCCTAGTACTTGAACCTTTTCTTGATTAGCTACCTTTATCACAAACTTATCTTCTATAAATGAAGATAATATACTTTTGTTGTTGGTGGTGTGATTTGTTGCACCAGAATCAATAAGCCAATTGTTATTCTCATCCTGCTGTGTTCTGGTGCTGTCTTGTTTATTTAGCCCATTCAGTGACCCAGATTTCCTCTCTTTTGAATTTTCTCTACCCCCTCTACCTTCTTTGTAATTTGGTGGGCTTCTATATTTGTGTCTATCTGTGGAAGATTGTCTGTAATTATATTTGCTCCTATATTCTGGTCTATGTCTCTCTCTTGAGACTTTGGGGCAGTCTCTTCTACTATGTTCCCTGGATCCACAATTGTAGCATCTAAAGGCCTCATTATGTTTATCTTGAAAGACTACTTTCCTAAAAGGTTTGTGGTCTGTTTGGTTACTGGATCGATTTTTTCTTGAATTGTCTTCTGCTATCAATTTGTTAGATAGACTTTCTATGGATAAATATCCCAAATTAATGGTATCTAAGTGTGACATAAAGCTATCCCATGATGGATCAAGTGAATTGATAATAACACTTTTCATTGTTTGATCTGAAATCACTTCCCCCCTCAATTGTAGCTCAGCTCTTATTTTGTTTAGATTTATCAAATGCTCACTTATAGAAACCCCTGGTTTTACTCTAGAGGAAAAGAAATCCTTAGACATTCTTGTGGTTGTAGCTACGCTATCGCTGTGAAATAGATTAAACATGCATTGAATTATTTCTGATACAGTTAGGTTTGGTTTGATGCTATGATACATTGCAGGAGACACGCTAGATATTATTATGAAAAATGCTCTATGATGTAAACAATCTATTTTTAAAGTCCAAGGTCTTCTTGGAGGGCTAGTTATAAAGAATAGTAAATTTTCTTTCATGAAAATAACCTGAAGCTGTTGGTACCACTCTTGTAAATTAATGCCATCAATTCTAAGTTTTGGGAAGTCACTGGGTAAGTTACCTACATTATTCTGTCCATTACTTACAACCTGGGGCAGTCCGTGATCTCTCAAGTGCAGGAAATTACAGAACGGCATTGGGATGCTTGCAATGAGTCTGCGCGGTTCTCTGGCCAGTTCAAGTCCTTCTGGGTCGTCTACGTAGTTTCGCACATGCGCGTTGCTCATTTCTTCTTTGGTGGCGTCGTGGAAGGTTCTCTCCCTTTCAGCTCTCTCGATCCGCTCCTCCTCAGATGAGTCGGTCTCTGGCTCGGTTTTTGGGGTTCTGGTGGTGGTGACGGTTCTTTTCTTCTTTTTGTGTGCGTTGGTATTCGATTTTGTCTGTGGTGTAGGGCGAAATCGGCATGGCTCTCTGGGCTCGGGCGTCGTCGCTTTCGAAGTCAGGATGGGAGCGTGCAGGTCTTGAGTCGCCGGTTTGATTTCTTGCTTCTTCGTAGATGTCTTGGTAATTTTCAGTCTTGGCCCAAAAGCAGCAAAAAGCGTTTTCATTGCTGATTTTACTTGAGATTTTGTTAAATCGTCTTCACTTTCTGATTTTGGATCATCTGAAGAGTTTGAGACTTCTTTCTCACTTTCTTCGTCTGATAGTGTTTTTCGCGCCAGAAATTTTGAACTGAGCGTTTTGATTGGCTCTGCTTCATTCTCTTTTGAAGTTCGTTGAAACCAAGATGGCTGCCATTCAAAATTTCGCGCGGGATCACATCTTTTCTTTTTAACAACTATTTTCTCAGTAGTCATCTCACTTACGGTTTTTTGATCTTTGGGTTTTTCTTTAATGACGTTTTTCTCTCTCGCTGCTCCGCTGTTCTTCAGCATCTCCTGGAGGTCCGCGATGAGACTTTCATCATTCTTTTGGCTTTTTAGTATCTTTAATATCTCTGACCTGAGTTCGTTATTTTCTATTTCGATTTCTTTCTGGTCATTATTTTCACTCATTAGTTCTTCTTCTTCAGTGGTGTATTCTTCGGATTCTCTCGAAATCGCATTGGTGGATTCGTTGACCATCTCTTGATCAGTTTCTATTTCTTTGCTGTAGGCCCTGGTGTTGGGCCTATCTTTCTTGGACATTTTTAATTACTTATTGAGTCAATTAACCATCCTCTGCTACCAGCTTGTTGCAATATTTTCAGGATCAGACTCAATAAAGATAATAGGAGTTAGAGCTTTAAATATATTTCTTTTTAATTATGATAGGCATTCTATATTCACTGAATATTCAAGGTAGAAGCAACGAGAATGGTGAGGGTGGCTCCTTATATATACAAGGGGTGGAGCTAGGAATGGGAGTGGTAAGTTATGAATACATTAAAGTCCAAAGAATAAGTTAACCTCTGATGTTCCATATATACATTATTTACACATTGGAGAATAAGGCATTTACATCTGACAAGCTGATTACTCAAATGCAGAACAAATAACCCTGATATTTAAAGAAGACAATGCAAGATATAAATGTTGTGGCCAAGGCCCAAGTAGTGATTACCAAACACAATTCGGTCCTCAACAAACTTATTTTTATTAAAACAGCTGAGAATTAATTCATTCTCAGCTTAGTCCAAAACAAAATTCTTCATAACCAGTCCGTCGACCTTATCACCAACCTTTGATGTCTTTGGCAACCTGCCAAAGGCTTTTCTTGGCAAAACCCCCACAAAGTTCAAGAGACGCTGACAAGAAGCACGGGAATCAACATTGCTTTTCTACAAAGAACTCAACGGCTTGTTGCTGCTCTTTTAAGCCTTATGGGAGTGGCCAATCATCTTCTGGCCTTACTCCCGAGTTGTCCTTCTTTCTTCAGCTGTCTTGCCTTCTGGTAGCTCTTCGCATGCATGCACTAGGAACAGGCTCCTCCTGTTCCTCTGCCTCTCTGCTGTCCGCCTCTGGAGGCTCCGGAGTCCGCACATCGCTCCCAGATGGCCCTGGCCCCATCTCTGCCTCTGATGCAGAGCCCTCGTCTGGGCCTTCCCCTGACTCCAGGACTGGCCCATTGTCCTCCCCAGCCTCCTCACTGTCTGACTCCGCTGCCAGGTCCATAGGCTGCTGGCGGACCACAACAATAAGCCTGATTTAAATCCACTTAGTAGCAAGAGCCTATCTGATAGAAATAATGGTTTATCTAATTAACTTCTATGTTATGCCCCTATGACAGGTATAGAAATTCCATGGCAAATTTTAAGAGGTAGGAAAAATATAGTAAGACATGACTGGAATGTGGTATTGTAGTGTAGAATCCGAGGAACCAGGAAATCGCAGGAGATAGGTCAAAAGAGTTTCGTGAAAATAATTAGTTCTTTATTTCCAATATCAGCTTTAAGCTACAGCAATGCAGACCTTAGACTTGGGCATCACTAGCTGCAAATAAAATTGTCTATATGATAGGCAATGGAAAATGGAAAAATATACTCCAGTAAGGTGAGTTTCAAATGCAAATTGTGCACTAGACCATGGGATTATTTCTATCAATATAAAGGTTAAACTTAGAAAATAGTTGTTCCTGTAAGATGTGACTTGGAGGACATTCTGACAGGTTATAAGATTAATGCGAAGAAAGATCCTGGTGCACTTGACGTGTGCTAAAAAGAATTTGAGGAACTGCTAGAACTAACTGTGCTTGGAGAAGCAACGTAGGGGAAGGAATAAGGCAAGGATGTGCATACTGTTCCCATATCTATTTGACTTACACAGTGAATATATTACAAGGAAGGCAGAATTAGAAGATCTGACAGCTGGAATGACTTATGCAGGTTGCACTGCTTGATTAGATGAAATGGAACAGAAGATTTAGGAGAATTAAATAAGCATTAAAGGGTGAATGAAGAAGTATGTGTGTGTTTATGTGACATACGATGACACAGCTATGTGTGTATGTATTTGTATGTTTGTATAGTCACAACATGCATAGCTGTCTAGATGTACATGTGTGTGTGTGTTTATAATGCCATATCATCTATATCTACAAGGAAGCCATACATGTACAGGTAGTCCTCAACTTACAACCACAACTGAGTTCAACATTTCTGTTGTTAAGCGAGTTGTTTGTTAGGCGAGTTTTGCCCCATTTTATGCCACAGTTGTTAAGGGAATCACTGCAGTTGATAAGTTAGTAACCCGGTTGTTAAATGAACCTGGCTTCCCCAATGACTTTGCTGATGAGAAGGTTGCCAAGGGGAAATCACAGGACCTTGGGACATAGCAACGGTCATAAGTATGAACCGGTTGCCAAAGCATCTGAATTTTGATCACATGTTCATGGGGATGCTACAAAGGTTGCAACTGTGAAAAACGGTCATAAGTCACATTTTTTTCAGTGCCGTTGTAACTTTGAACGGTCACTAAATGAACTGATATAAGTCGAGGACTACCTGTACAACTTACTGTGCAAGTACTGTAAGAGCCATTATGTAGGACAAGCAGGCAGAAAACTAACGAAGTGCATCCATGAACACCAACTAGCAGTCCGAAGTCCCAAAGGTGCTTTTTCAGGAGGCAACTGGACTTTTTTAATCTTTCTTTGAAGACGTTTCACTTCTTATCCAAGAAGCTTCTTCAGCTCTGACAGGATAGTGGGGGAATGGAAGGATTTATATTCCTTGCAGACAGCTGGACATTTGCATCCTTTTAGAGGGTCCTTGAACCACTTGGAGGTTCAATGACCTCTAAAGCTCTAAAAGGATGCAGATTAGTGTTTGCAAGGAATATACATCCTTCCATTCCCCCACTATCCTGTCAGAGCTGAAGAAGCTTCTTGGATGAGAAGTGAAATGTCTTCAAAGAAAAAAAAACAAAACAAAGCAAAACAAATAACAAGAAAGTCCAGTTGCTTCCTGAAAAAGCACCTTTGGGACAACCTGGATAGCTCAACAGACTAAAAAGCCTGTTATTAACATTCAGCTGTCTGCAATTATTGCATGTTCGAATCTCGCCAGGCTCAAGGTTGACTCAGCCTTCCATCCTTTCTAAGGTAGGTAAATTGAGGACCCAGTTTATGGGAGCAATAAACTGACTTTGTATAAATATACAAAAGTATGAAGGCTATTGCTTAGCACATTGTAAGCCGCCCTGAGTCTCCGGAGAAGGGCGGCATATAAATCTAATTAAAAAAACAAACAAACCATGACCTAGATGACTGAGAATCTCTACAGACTTTTAGCAATCAGAAGACATGTCAAAAACTCCTTCATCTCACCATGCATGGAGAGACTCAACTATAGTTTTAACCGGGAAGCTGTGAACATCCTAGACCAAACCAATTTTCTTTAAAAAAAAAAAAATGCTAAAATATGTATTTTTCAGGATTTCACGTTCCCCTTCCCCCATTTTGCAAGGCTATTAGGTTCACTTTCTGCAGCCCTGGCAGAACTGGGGAGAAGTGATCAGTATGAATAGCCTCCCTGGGATTTGCAGGAGCTCTGCTGCGGAAGGATAATCGAGATGGAAGTCTTGCTGACTTTGCTGCAAAGTCTGTCAGTCAGAAACTTCCAAAGCATCATTGTTACCTCTGGCAACCTCATAAGGCAGGACTATTGAGGAGTTGCAATGCAATCGTGTCTTCATTTGGAGTCAGGGCAGCCCTCAGTCAAGGGAGAGAAGATACTGATTGCATTAATAAGATTACAGACTCCCCCCAGGTAAGAATGTGACCAAAATATTAATTACTATGTGGCGTGAACTCTACATTGGGATTCAAGTTTAACAGCAAGGCCAAAAGGACATTAAAATGAGGCATTGCATGAAGACTTAGCTAAGGAATGAGTTTACCTTGCTTACAATGGAAACAACCAGTGGTGGGTTCCTCCCGGTTCGGTCCAGTTCGGCCGAGCTGGTAGCGGTGATGATATGACGTCACCGAACCGGTTCTCTCCCCCCCGCCCTCCCACCCCCCAGCCCCCCACATTATTCTTACCTTTTATTTGGTCCCACCCCCAATCTATTGCTGCCTCCTGAGTCCCAGCTGATGATTAGAGGGAAAAAAACTGTTTAAACTCTTGCCCCGGGCTTCAAAGGGCCGTCCTACAGCTGATCAGTGTTAAAAGCAAACAAATGAGTCGGGTCGTAAGTGCGAGGACCTTCCAGAAATGACTCTGACCAGCTAGCCATGCCCACCTAGTCACATGACCTCCAAACCACACCCACAAAATAAGCCACGCCCACAGAACCGGTAGTAAAAAAATTTAGAACCCACCCCTGGAAACAACCTAGTCCTAGAGCTGTGATGGTGAACCTATGGCACGCGTGCCAGAGGTGGCACACAGAGCCCTTTCTGCTGGCACGCGCGCCATCGCCCCAGGTCAGTTCTCCGTGGCGTTTCTTTCGTGAGCTGCTGTTTCCCTGAAAATGAAAAAGATCTTACCTCTTGCCATGCTGCCAGTGTTGGGATGCCCCTCCTCCCGCCCGCCAGCTGGTCTTTGGGTCTCTGCTGCACATGTGCGTGTGTCTGCTCATGCGTGCGCACATGTCCACGCATATGCACATTCATGCATGTCCACACACACATGTGAAAGTCTGTGCCCAAGCACACATTTGCGCATGCATGTGCACCTTTCAGTTTGGGCATGCACGCATGCAGTTTGGGCACTCGGTGTCTAAAAGGTTCACCATCACTGTCCTAGAGAATCAAAGGTGGTGAATTCAACTTTGGTTTAGCCTTTCCCCCCTCTCTTTTTGGTTTTCTTGGCAAGATTTTGGAAGTGGTTTGCCATTGCCTCCTTCCTAGGGCTGAGGGAGAATGCCTGGCCCATGGCCACCCACTTGGTTTTGTGCCTTAGGTGAGTCTAGAACTCATGGTCTCCTGGTTTCTAGCCTGATGCCTTCAAGACTACACCAACCTGATTCTCAGTTGGTTCAACTGGTGTGATTAAAATCCTGCCCCATTGGGCAAAATTTTCAGGTTGTCTTAGTGCAGGGGTCTGCAACCTTAAATACTCAAAGAGCCATTTGGACCTGTGTCCCACAGAAAAGAAAACACCAGGAGCCACAAAACTGGATGGGCGTGGCCAACTCGATGACACTCACTTCCACCAGTCACATGACTCCCTAGCTATGCCTACCCAGCCGGTCATTAGGGCAGAGAACTAGTTGTCAAAAAACACCGGGAACCACAAAAACTTTTTGACATCTCTCTCTCTCCCCTCCCTTCCTCTCTCCCCCCACTCTCTCCCCCTCTCTCCGCATCTCTCTATGTCTCTCTCTCTCCCTCTCTCCCTGCATCTCTCTGTCTCTGCCCTGGCCGCTTCTCCATCCCACGCTGTCGCCCTTACCTTCTCAGGCCAGGTGAGGAGTGACTGGGAGTGGAGGGCAACGGGCAGGGCCAGCCAGTGGTGGGATCATCTGTGAGGGAGCCTCAGCAGAGGGCCCAAAGAGCCGCATGTGGCTCCGAAGCTGCAGGTTGCTGACCCCTGTCTTAATGTAACATGGCTTCAGGAATCCAGCATCCAGGATGCTTGTCTCACAAACACATTTGCTCACATTGAATCCACAAAGCCATGTTTGTTAAACAAAATTTGCCACTCAATACTTTTCAATCAAAATGTTGCAATGGACCAGAGTGGAATCTGCCACAACAAATACAGCCATATGTTGGCATTCTTTGCTAGGAAAGTTTACACAAAACTTAATGCCAATTTACCTACTGAAGAGAAAATTGCTGCTTAAAAGATCCATGGTATGTTGAGAAATAACACACTTTCCCCTGAGAGTTGTGTCAAGATGGAATGGGACATTTAGAAGGCCCCAGCCACTCTCCTCAGCTGATTCATAGCCAGCTTTCCTCCTCCATTGCCCCTACCCCCATGGCCCCCACGATAGCATGCTTCCCCCCCCATAGCCTGCCGCCAATCACTGCCACTTGTCCCCAATTGGCTGGTGGCTTCTTGTCCCGTGCAGCCAAAGTCAAACAGGGGGTCAAACAGTATCTGGGCAAATGGTCAGGGACAAAGGGTGAGGGGCAGAGGGCCAGGGGGCCATTGGCTGTGGAGAATTGCTGAGGGAGGGGCAGCGGAGGAGGAAAGCTGACTTAGCTGAAATAGCAATAGCACTTAGACTTATATACTGCTTCACAGTGCTTTACAGCCCCTCTTTAAGTGGTTTACAGAGTCAGCAGATTGACCCCAACAATCTGGGTCCTAATTTAACTGACCTTGGAAGGATAGAAGCCTGAGTCAACCTTGACTCAGTGAGAATTGAACTGCCGAACTGCTGGCAGCCGGCAATAGCAGAAGTAGCCTGTAGTATTGCATTTTAACCATTGTGCCACCATCTTTTTCTTTGGATCTTCAGGGTTGCCACACTTAGTGCTGTGGGAAACTGGGAGGGGGGATTGCATAGAGTGGTGGCGATATTTAGCCATAATAACATTCCTTTCTCTGAGAGTCAAGGACATTCGGCCCTGCACCTGGAGTGGCGTGACTGGGAGGCATCTCCAGTTGGGACGGTGCAACAATTGGACCATGTGATGGACATGTGGATGCAGGGGAAGGGACTTGGATTTTCTTTTGGGTGGGGAAAACCTGGAAGCTTTCAGATTCGGGTTTTCCCAGATGTGTCAATATGACATCTCTAATAAAATGAAATTTTGAGGAACTTCTAGCCTCTTCTTTCGTTGGGGGTGTTACTTGGAACCCTGACACCACGGCTCTTTCAGCTGAGGCAGGTGGCTGGGGGCAAAGGGGGAATGGCTAATCGTGGGTGCCTAAATGTCCTAAACTCATGTCAAGAGAAGTATAAGTTAGGAGAAGATGGATTGATTATATTCAAAATAAGTATCAGACAAGAAAATATCAAATAGCTTATGAATGAATGTTAAGTATTAGAAGTATTATGTTATCTATAGTGGAGTTAAGGTTTCAGGGGGGGAGTTAGTAGTCTGAGGATAAGTAGGTTAATCTAGTTTATGATTGTTAAATGAAATACCTTGTATTTTGCTCTGGGAAGTCTGGGGGGGAGGGTGGGATGAGGGGAGGGAAATGGTGAGGGGAACATGGGGGGGGAAGAAAATTTCAGTTTTTTTGTAAAACTTTTCAATAAAAATAAAAAAATAAAAAAGAGAGAAGTATAAGTTAGATGAAGAAGACTGGGGGGGGAAAGGTTTAATAAGGGATACTTGCATATCAAAGCTCTAAATTTGGGGGGGGGGTCGCCAAGATTTGGGGCTACTGCTGAGGGCACTTAAAATGATTGTGAGGGAGAAAGATAAGAAAGAGATAAGATAACCTTTACTGTCATCTACCTGTATACTTAACGGAACACATTAAAATGAAATTCCAATGCCCCACTCTTGAAAGAAGAAATGCCATCGACCACACAATGTCACAATTCCAAGGATAACAATAATAATATAATAACAGTAGCAGCAGCATCAAAGTTATTCAAAAATGAACCCAAGCTTACATTAACCACAGTTTATTTTGAATTCATTGTGGGGAAAAAAGAGTCTTAAGAGTTATCAAAATTGATGCTACAGTATATGATATAAGGCTATTACAGAAACTAGTTGTTCTGCTTCGGATACCACAAAATCTCCTCCCAGAAGGAAACCATGAAAACTGATCACGGAGAGGATGTGTAAAGTCCCTGACAATCCTATGAACCTTGGTCAAGCAAGTTTCAAACATCCCTCTCTCCACACAGGGGGAGGGATATGACACCACCTATCACCTGTTTACAACACAATCCTTTCAGAAGTTCCAAGAAGATTCCGCACCCATTTGCACTATTCAGGTGACCCTGGGGGCACTGATAAACCTCTAAGTGGCCTCAGCAACTCTCAGAAAGAGTGCTAACAACCAGATGACTGCAAGGAATATAAATCTTTCCATCGCCCACCATTCAGTCAGAACTGAAGAAGCTTTTTGGATAAGAAGTGAAACGTCTTCAAAGAAAAATAAAGTTTGGAACAACCATGACATGGATGGCTGAGAATCTCCATAGATGTTCCAAAGAAAGGGACTCATTACTAAGTGTTTGCCATTGTTTTTTATTTATTTATTTATTTTGTCAAGCATATATAAGATTACATATAAAAGTATAAACATGATTGTGAATACATGAAATGTATAAACATGATTATGACTACATGGGAAGGAAACATTAGGACAGGGACAGTAGGCATGTAGGTGCGCTTATGCATGCCCTTTACAGACCTCTTAGGAATGGGGTGAGATCAGTGGTGGGTTCCTCCCGGTTCGGCTCGGTTCTCCCGAGCCGGTAGTAGTGATGATATGATGTCACCAAACCGGTTCTGCCCCCCCCCGCGTTATTCTTACCTTTTATTTGGCCCTACTCCCAATCTATTGCTGCCTCCTGAGTCCCAGCTGATGGCTAGAGGGAAAAAAACTGTTTAAACTCTTGCCATGGGGCTTCAAAGGGCCGCCCTACAGCTGATCAGTGTTAAAAGAAAACAAATGAGTAGATCAGTGCCTGCAAAAATAAATGGGTAGACCAGTGCCTGCAAAAAATAAATGGGTAGATCGGTACAGCTCTGCAAGCAGTTAAAAGCCTGGTAGACCAGTACCTCTGCTAAATCCTAAATAATTGTCACATGACCATCAAGCCACACCCACAAAATAAGCCACGCCCACAGAACTGTAAAAAATTTTAGAACCCACCCCTGGGTGAGGTCAACAGTAGACAGTCTAAGGTTAAAGTTTTGGGGGTTTGGGGAAGAAACAACAGAGTCAGGTAGTGCATTCCAGGCATTGGCCACTCCATTGCTGAAGTCTTATGGCACCTTCACTAGTTTCCTTGGATATTTCATACCAGAACCTAGGATATGTTTCCTTTTTTAAAATTCTGGAGTTAGGGGAGGGGGAGATATTCACAAACAAAGCCTTGGAGGAGGGAACTACTGTACTCACTTTTTTTTTTCATTTCCTAAGAACACCCTGTTTTAAGTACATCTGGGCAAGAAAGGTTATTTTGCTTAACATCACTGAACAAAATTAATTGGCTGAGGGCGGGGGGCAGAGTGTGTGACAGGTAGCAAAAGAGGCATATGTGGCTAAAAGTGTTGCCTGCGCTCAGATTCCACCTGGCATTGGATATACTAAAAATACCTGACTTGTTAAAAGCAAGGTATTAAAAGCCAAACCACAACAGCTTTTAAAAATATGCTTTGTGATTTGATGGAAAGCAGTAACATGGAAAGGTACACAGTCTGCAAATAGACAGAACCTGGGCTGTCTGTCTTCTGGACTTGATGGAGAACAGCCTCATCTGGTCAGCTGCCCTCCAGATACACTGGATTCCAGATGTTTTCAACCAACACAAACTTGGGAAAAGCTGCTGTGGAAGAAGCCTGCCCGTCCAATCAATGGCCTGATCCGTGTTTACATTTTTCCAAATGACCTCTGGGCTAGTCTGGGACAAATATCATTCTATAAGCAAGGAGGAAGAGCAAACGCAAGCATTCCCTGGTACTATCCACGGCAATTGAATCATTCTAAAATCCATGCGCTATCAAACCTGTGTCAAGTCCCCCTTTAATAAGTCACTCTAAATGGGAACATTAACCACGGGCCTGGTGGCTCAGCAGACTGATAGCATTGTGATTAACACCAGTTGTCTGCAATTACTGTAAGTTCAAATCTCACCAGGCTCAAGGTTGACTCAGCCTTCCATCCTTTCTAAGGTAGGTAAATTGAGGACCCAGTTTGTGGGAGCAATAAACTGACTTTGTATAAATATACAAAAGTATGAAGGCTAGTGCTTAACACATTGTAAGCCGCCCTGAGTCTCCGGAGAAGGGCAGCATATAAATCAAATTAAAAAACAAAAAACAAAAAACATTAAAATGTAATCCTCTGGGCAAAAAAAATAAAATAAAAAATAAATAAAAAGGCTTGAGACATATTAGAAATGCGTGATGGCTGGCAGGGAGCTCTAGAATTTAAGCTACTTGGTGGAATATTGAATGTGAATAGCTGCCTGGGAGGTCAAACGGCCATTTTGACCTCTTTTCATTTCTATTTATTTATTGCCAGCCAAATTAGCGCTCAAAAGAGAAACCATTTTTCATTCTTTCGAGCAATTCATCGCTTCTCTGCCCCAACTCAAGTAGCCGCCAGACATATTTCACAGAGAATTTCTTGGATTCTTGTCAAATTGTATCAATCTTGATAATCGTTATGTTCTAATAAGGAGCCTGGGGCAGCGTGTCTTGTGGTGTCGAGACTTGTGAAGCAGATAAAGTAATCTGATAAGGAAATCTAATCCGGCAGACTAGCTCACTTAGAGAACAGATCAGCATGGGATGTATATGCGCTGCATACTTATAGCAATCTGTTTGATTATATATTTTGAATGAGAAGCCCTAGTTGGAAAATACTCGGCCTACTGAGACCGGACGGCTAATCATACCAAAATCTTAGTCTTTCCTTGCAATAGTGGCTGGAGTTTACAAATCCTGCTAAGCCAAGATTTATTTAACAGAGGTTGAGTAAATAAAATACAATAAACTAAGCTGAAACCAAACAACTAAATTACTACTTATTGCAATTGCAAATCCTTTCATACTGTAGCTAAGTTATAACGATGTTAATTGTATCTTCCTGGAAAAGTACAATTAGTTGGAGCCACAGTTTAGTATAATGATAATTTGACAATGCCTGCTCTCTTTGCATGGCATATTACATTAATTAATGTGATTTTCTAAGTTTGCATGATATATTGGATTATAAATTAGTCAGATGCTGGCTTTATGCAACACGCTAAACTAAATGTGGCTGGATAGTGATTTAGTGAACAATACAAATGCAGTGCATACTGTCTTCGGAGCTTCACTTTTATAATCAACGAAGTTAGAGATAGTCTTTTAAAAGTTACTATGGTCTCCATTGATTATCTTTAGAAGAGGTTAGGCCAACTTGATGGTGGTATCTGTTGTGGTCTGCCAGCAGCCTGTGGAGCTGGCAGCGGAATCGGACAGTGAGGAGGCTGGGGAGGACAATGGGCCAGTCCTGGAGTCAGGGGAAGGCCCGGACAAGGGCTCTGCATCGGAGGCAGAGATGGGGCCAGGGCCATCTGGGAGCGATGCGCAGACTCTGGAGCCTCCAGAGGCGGCAGCAGAGAGGCAGAGGAACAGGAGGAGCCTGTTCCTAATGCACACATGCGAAGAGCTGCCAGAAGGCAAGAGCAGCAGAAGCAAAAAGGGCAAGTTGGGAGTAAGGCCAGATGATTGGGCCCTCCCATAAGGCTTAAAAGAGCAGCAATGAGCTGTTGGGTTCTTCGTAGAAAAGCAACGTTGATTCCAGTGCTTCTTGTCAGCATCTCTTGAACTTTGTGGGGGTTTTGCCAAGAAAAGCCTTTGGCAGGTTGCCAAAGACATCAAAGTTTGGTAATAAGGCCGATGAAGAATTCGTTATGAAGAATTCGTTTTGGACTAAGCTGAGAATGAATTAATTCTCAGCTGTTTAAATAAAATAAGTTTGTTCAGGACTGAATTGTGTTTGGTAATCACTACTTGGGCCTCGGTCACAACAGTATCTAACAGAATTTGCTGTTCCTGAAAAAATAAGCGATGACATTCCCTAGTCAGCAGTGGTGAAATCCTCTTGTGAGTCTGCTACTGAGTCTGCTTGTGAGTCTGCTACTGAGCACGTGCTTTGTGCGTACATGCGCACCTGAGGTGCACCCGCACAGTGCTAAAAAAGGAACATTTTGAAGCCTTCCGAGTCTGCAAAGGTAAGTAGAACAGCGTGGGGGGAGAATCTGTTGTGCCACCCAAATTAGATTAACTAGGAAGCAGGAAATCCGACAATTCTAGCTAATATAAATCAGGTATCACAGCTGATCGTCACCTAGCTGATCGTTGGAAATACCAGTTTGCCCGAACTGGTAGCATTTTTTTACTATCGGTTTGCGAGAACCAGTCCGAACCGGTAGCATTTCACCCCTGCTAGTCAGGAATCATCAAGAAACAGAAGAGATGTAGGCTAGAGAAATTCTGAATCATCGTAATGAATATACAGTTAAAGTAGTTTGCTTCCATAATCTTCCAAGATAACTATATGGATATATCTAAAAATAATCTCAAGAAGTTAACACAGAAGACTTTTGGTAAAATGGCAAGCTTCAGATACTGCATTGAGGAGAACATTAATCCATTTTTATTAATGTCAAACATTGAGGTCAAATTGTCTGTTAATCTGAAAAGGCCCTGGTATGTCAAACTGTTCACTCCTGTCAACTCCAAGAAGATGTTAACATTTGTTACTGAGTTTATAATAAAACGTATTTACATGTAAAACAAAATCTGTTTTATTTCTTTTGCTAATCCTGTTTAACCATGTCAAACAGATATAATTTGATCAAATTGGAACAAGGTATTATCCAAATTAGTTTTTCTTCATCTGATTGGTTTTGCAAATAAGTTTAAAAAAATTAGGTCGCATGCAATTAGTTTGTGATGTCAATTGTCAACATGAAGTATAAAGGCAGGAGCATGTTCCAATATGAGGTTTCTTGCCTCGTCCAGCCGTGTGTATCAATTTATAACCAAGAAGAACTTTTTTAAAAGAATGGAGGCAACTAATACAAGTAGATTTTAAGACTACTTTTGGAGAAGTAATCTTGCTAGAGGCTCAGTGGCTAAGATGCTGAGCTTGTCGATCAGAAAGGTCAGCAGTTCGAATCCCTAGTGCCGCATAATGGAGTGAGCTCCCGTTACTTGTCTCAGCTTCTGCCAATTTAGCAGTTCGAAAGCGTGTAAAAATGCAAGTAGAAAAATAGGGACCACTTTGGTGGGAAGGTAACAGCATTCTGTACACCTTTGGGGTTTAGTCATGCTGATCACATGACCATGGAGACATCTTCGGACAGCGCTGGCTCTTTGGCTTTGAAACGGAGATGAGCACTGCCCCCTAGAGTCAGGAACGACTAGCACATGTGTGCAAGGTGAACCTTTACCTTTTAACATATCTGGTGTTATGAACTCTGGTATTTGCTTGTTCTACGGATTGTAAAGAGGCCATATAGCCATATTGGTTTAAAGAGGCTTTAAACCAAGTGAAAATCTAGCCACAATTTCATAAATTGTTACTCATGTAGAAGTGATGACTAGCAAATCATATAAAAGGTTTTTTTAGGAGAGAAATCTATTTCTGTGCCTACTTTGGATCCCAATATTTTAAAATATGGCTTTGGACCCCCAATAGAGCTTCTACTAATCTTCCAGTTCTAGAATCCTTCTGGATTTAGCAGGCTGCCCTAGGCCATCAGTGAGAACAATGCCTATTAAGTCTTCCCTTTATCACAATCAGCTTCTTAACATGAATAATTATGGCCCAGCCTTTCTGTGGTCACCTTGAAAAATTCTATTATGCCTTTTTTTGAAGCTTCTGAATGCAAGTTTAACATTTTTATAATTACTTTGGCTGAAAGACAGTTGTAATGCGAACTCCTCCTGCTTTGCTGCTCTTCCTGGGGTAGCGATAGTAACATCAGTTCTATGAAAAAAAATGATAAAATATACTCAAAGAGGATTGCAATACTATAGAGAGGTCCAGATTTTAAACGTGAGCATTTTTTTTGATTAGTATTCCCTCCTTCTGCATTTTCATCTTTTCACTGGTACATTCTAGCTGTCCTTTTCCTCCTGATAAGCTAGGATGACAATTTCAAGGACTTTTTGACAATGGCTTTTTTAAAAAAAATTCTGGTCAGTATTCTGCATGACTGATCTACCCTTTAATCCCTATTTCCTAGCACGAAGCTTATCGGAAACAAAAATGAATTATTTAATACCAGAATTAATCTTATGGTCATAAAGTTTTTATGCGAGATTTCACTATTTGTTAGGTTCGCACACTCAGTCCAGGGCAGTTGGATGCAACACATTGGCCTAAGCCAATAATGGTGAAACATTTGGGCTCCCCATATCAAAAATTTAAAAAATGCCTAACTTGAGTCTATACTCTCTCACACAGAGATCCCAGACAAAGAAGAAACAATTGATAGAAAGAATAATGAATTGTGATGGCCCAGGGCAAGGTACAGAGTCAACACAGTCAGCTGATAGTTCAAATAGCTCCTTTACTGCTCCAACTTTTCCCGAAACGCTTCAATGTTTATGGCAAGTCCCAGAGCAAAGTGATCACACCCACACACCTCCAGCAGCCTCTGGCTGCAAGTAATCCAGCAAAACGCTGTGAGCACAATGGCTGCAAAGCAAGAAATCCAGTGGGGCAAGGGAATAAATCAATGAATCCAGGAAGCAAAGGAGCAATTAATCCAGGAAACAAGAAACAAAGCAAGAAGTCCAGGAAATTCCAAACGTCGGCAACGGCACACAAAGCTCCATGTTCCCAACAAACACCCCTCCCCACAGTGTCTCCTTAAATCTCAGTCCCCAGGTGTGCCTTGTGAAGAGGGGCGTGGTGCTCTCCTCTTGAGTCTGGGGCATTAGATTACTGAGTCTCCTAAGTCATGGACATGACAATTATTTAAATTTATTATTAAATAAATAATTGACATGATTGTAAATATTTGTTTGAAATACCTATCTGATGGAGCTCTGGGTCACACAGGGCCGGGATATTTTGGAGAATATGCTTGTGTGGCCTTGCAGCCCCTGAAAAGAGTGGAAAGCACACCCCATTTTTGTGTGCTTTTTGGAGACTCCAGAAGCCAAGCAAAAGTAGGTCCCTCTAGTGTGACTTCCAGAATGTCCGGAGACCTGGTGTATCACCAAGAATGGCATGGTGAGTCATCTGTCACATGTGTGTCATAGGTTCGCCCTATGCAGCATGATAGGCTTAGTGTGCTTTGTGATGCAACCAATGCAAACCATAACTCATGCTTAATATTCTATGTGAAATGGAAGCTTTGCAAGGAAACTGCTACCTATTACCCTTTAGACACCAATTTTAGGAATCACATCTGGGGTTTCTTTCCATGCATCCGATACCTCTTAACTGCAGTTAGGAGGTTTTGCATTTCAGCATTTATCTTAACACAGCAGCAGCCTATGTAAGAAGCAAAAAAGGATTTGAGTAATAGTTGGACTGTATTTTATTTTTAAACATAGGATCAATAATGGTTGACATGCCATATGGGCAGTGTAATTTAAATCCAGAAATTATTTCATACTTGGCAGAGCCTAATCTGAATATTTAAGATCTTCTCCCATTTTTCATTCTAGGTATATATCTGAATGCAGACACTGTAGTATCAATATCAATCTTTTCCTCCTTCCCCCCTCTGACTTTGTTTATGCAGAACCACAGAGTTGGAAGGAAGTGAAATCCCCCATGCTTAGTGCAAAGATCTAGATTAAAGCATCACAAAGAGATATATGACTGTTTAGCCTCTGCTTGATCATTACACCTTTGTGAAGTATTTTGGAGAACATGAAAGCCTATACATTATTTTGCAAACCGATAAAATAATCCCTTGACACCAGAAGTGGAAGGAGAAGTGGAAGAAGGAGAAGAAGAAGGAGAAGGAGAGGAAGAAGAAGGAGGAGGAGGAGGATTTGTTTTTCCTATGGCTATCATAGCCACCTTTTGCTCAGAGGAAAATGTAGTAGTTGTGAAAGTGAAGGTGTAATTGGGGATATCAAAATAAGAAAAGAGAAATCCTTTCTCAGACAAATGAAAAATTAAGATCTTATTCTTTTGAATACCTTTGAAGAGGGTATGTCTCCCAGCCCTATCGTTTTCAAAGTTCAGTATCAAACTAGATCAACATCTTCATCACCAAACGTATCTGCTAACCTCATCATTTTTCTGAAATCACCATCACTTTATTCCTGCGAGTAAAATAACGGGTTCCCTTCCTAGTATAAGATGTTATAAAGAAAAGGGTTGGTAGGCATTGGTGTTCATTAATGCCAGGTTCAGAAGAATATTTAGAATTATATGAATTATGAATCTATTGTAAGGGATAGTAATGTGTCCCACTAACCTCATCTAAATAGTGTTTGAATCCCATGGCCAATTAGTAATTCATATATATATATATTTCGAATCTGAGTAAAGGTATGGCTAGCTGATGAGAGCTAAATAACTTGAAATAGATTTATACTAGTCTCCCTTTATTTCTTTTTACACACACACACACACACACACACACACAGACACACACACACACATACACACACACCTGGCTGAGAAGCATTCCTAATAACTTGGAAAAGAAAAGATATGAGGATGCCAGGTTGATGGAAACTGCTGTAGGTGTTAGGCTGAAAAAAATAAAATAAAAAAAAAAATAAAAATAAAAGAAAGAAAAGTCTATTCAGGACAACGATTTCTTATGAAGATTTAGAACATAATCCTACTTTGGTTGTCTTAGAAGGAAGAGTTATTAAATTCCCAGAAAATTAACCTGCAGAGAAAAATGGCTGTAAATTTGACATTTTTGTTGTATGTAACTACTGGAATTTGTTCTGTAACTGCTATTCAATAGAGGAAGAGATGGAGAGATGGAGCCATAGAAAGATGAGAGCCAGACTGGTCTAATGGTCAAGGTACCAGGCTAGAAAGTGGGAGACCATGAATTCTAGTCCTATCTTAGCATGAAAGCCGGCTGAGTGATTTTGGGCCAGTCACTCTCTGTCAGCCCATGGTCAGGCTTTCGGTGACAAGCCATTCAGTCAATTCCTGTTGCAACCAAAAGTAAACTCTGCACTTGTGTGTGTCTGTGTGAAGTGTGTCTGTAAGTATGAGTAATTTGCTATAAAACTTTTAAAAATGCATAGTAAAATAAACATATCACATTTTTACTGTTTTCATATTGCATCATTTAATACCTATAGTTACAATCAGGTTTTGCACACAAACATTTTGGAAGAGGCGCTTTGGCTTTTTCAAGAATTTAGCGTGTATCTGCTTTCATTTAATGCAGCTCATCTTTTTTTCAGATTGCTGCACAATCTTGAAAAACAATCACGGCTGTTCTAAGAACTACATTTATAGGAATGAGCTGTCTCTTTAAAGCAACCATATCTTTTTTTTTTTAATTTGATTTATATGCTGCCCTTCTCCGGAGACTCAGGGTGGCTTACAGTGCGTTAAGCAATAGCCTTCATACTTTTGTATATTTATACAAAGTCATCTTATTGCCCCCACAAACTGGGTCCTCAATTTACCTACCTTAGAAAGGATGGAAGGCTGAGTCAACCTTGAGCCTGGCGAGATTGGAACCTGTAGTAATTGCAGGCAGCTGGTCTTAATAACAGGGTGCTTTAGACCACTGTACTACCAAGGCTCCTAGAGTTTCCCCCCCTAGAGTTGCATGAAATCCAAGAGGGGGAAAAAAACTAGCTTTATAATAAATAGCAAAATGATCCTGTGCCTGCATAAGTTCGAGAACCCTACTGAATAAATCTGAAGCTAGCCCAGCCCTAACTTTAGAACATATTATCTTTGCTCGGATGTGTTTTGGATACAGTTAGTAGGATTTAACCTTTCCCAGCTGGATACCTTCAGAAATACGTGACCCATAACTTCCATCATTCTTAGCTAATGATGAACACCACGTAGTTGGTGGATGATAAATTAGGCTGATATTCATGCTTTTAGTTATGTAAATAGGACACGTTGGAAGGGGAAACAAGAAAAGCTGTGTGTGCCATAAAAAAGCAACAGCAGCAAACGAAGAAAGCCCGTGCAGTTGGTAAGTGCAACAGACCCCAAAAAAGTGTATAATCTGTGGATCGTTGGCACGATCAGGTATAATGCAGCCAGAAGAGTCATTGTGTTAATGTGGCTTGATGAGCAAGTATACGGTTCCTGCGTACTAAAATTACAAAATGCAATTTTTAATGTGATATCTTCTCACTACAGCGAACAGGGTTTTGTTTTGTTTTGTGTTTTATTTTGGCTTGGCTTGGTTTTTTGGCCTTAATCCTGGAAAGCTCAGGTTTTCATTGCATTGAAAATATTGTTTAATTCTTTGCAAAGCACAATTGCAAATGTGCAAAGAAAGTGCATTTGTTTGGATGTATAATGACTATATCCTTCCGAATCTGCCATCTTCCCTTTCATGCCCTTCCCTTCCCTTCCAAAATATGATAGGGTTTTTCCTGGCAATTACCTTAGGACAGCAGCCAAGCATGCATGACTGCTTTGAGTATGTTGCAAATTAATTTCCTGGGGAAAATGAACTGAAATACACAGAGAGAGATGGCTCACTTCCGGAGCAGCCATAATGTCTCCTGATTGCTATTGCATTTAAATTCATCTCATACCCTGGAAACATGCCTGTCCATACTTCCCTCCAGTTTATGGAGAGAAGGAGGATTGAGATATTGTACCCTCCATATTTAACATTGCACGTAGTCCTTGATTTACAGCCATTCATTGCCACTTGTCCCAAAGGTGCTTTTTCAGGAGGCAATTGGACTTTCTGGTTTTTTCTTTGAAGACGTTTCGCTTCTCATCCAAGAAGCTTCTTTGGCTCTGGCAGGATAGTGGGGAATGGATTCATTTGCGACTGTTCAAAGTTACAACTGCATTGAAAAAAAGTGACTCATGACCGGTGCTCACACTTATGACCATTCTAGCATCCATGATCATATCATGTCATGGCCCCGTTGGAGCTTGAGTTTGTGGAGGAGGATGAGCTGGAGTTGGGGCCAACTGAGGTCGAGGGGCTGGCCTCGTTGGCTTCAGAGGAACACGTGGAAGAGCAGGGCAAGGCAGCCCAGGGTCCCTCGGGCTTGGAACGGCTTGCCAGCAGAGAAGAATGGGGGCAGGATGACCAAGAGCGGGCAGGCAGAGGAGATGAGGAGCGACGGAACTCAGGTGATGAGCAAGGACCACTCCCTCCTCTTCCCCAAGCAGGAAAGTGGAGAGGAGGCGGGAACAGCACAGGCTGATCTGATCACTCGGGAGGACAGCACCCTGCCCCTCTTCACAAGGCACACCTGGGGACTGAGATTTAAGGAGATGCTGTGGGGAGGGGCGCTTGTCGGGAACAAATGCTGAATTCGTGGCGTTTGTATGCTGTTGCTGACGTCTGGAGTTCACTGGATTTCTTGCCTTATAATTACCTTGTTCCTTTGCATCCTGAACTCATTGCCTTGTTTCTTTGCTTCGTTGGATTCCTTCACTTGTACCCTTGCCCTGCTGGACATCTTGCCTTGAAGCCGTTGTGCTAACAGCGTTTTGCTGGACTACTCTCAGCCAGAGGCTGCTGGAGGTGTGTGTGTGAGCACTTTGCTCCGGGACTTGCCATAAACGTGGGAGCATTTGGGGGGAAAGTTGGAGCAATAAAGGGGCAATTTGAACTATCAGCTGAGTGTGTTGCCTCAGTTCCTAGTCCTGGGTCATCACACATCATCAAGAATCATCATTCTTGAGGCATCCTTCAGTCCTCAAGAGACTATGGTATCATGCTCTAAAGAGGTCCTAAAACAGCACCTAGTGTGACTAAAAAGGCCAATTTGAGAGTGGCAATCCCTTCCACACTGAGGGCAGATACATTCTGTCCCCTGCCCAGCCCCCAGATTTCGGTGGTTCTGGGACTGCCTCTTTGCCTCAGCCTGCCGAACAAGTGTCTCTTCGAATTGGGGAAGGCCATGCTGCGTCTTTAGCCTTCAAGCTGAACGATCGGAGGCCAAGGTTTCCCAGTTGTTAATGTCCATTCCCAGGGGCTTTTGGTCCCTCTTGCAGATATCCTTATATCGCAGCTATGGTCTCCCTCTGAGGCGCTTTCCCTGCACTAATTCTCCATACAGGAGATCTTTTGGAAGCCAACCATCAGCCATTCTCACGACATGCGTAGACATCACTGTTTCAATAGTGTATACATGCTAGAAATTCCAGCATGTTCCAAGACTGGGCTATTTGGAACTTTGTCTTGCCAGGTGATGCCAAGAATTCGTCGGAGAAGCGCATATGAAAGGTGTTCAACTTTCTCTCCTGCCGTGCGTAAAAGGTCCAAGACTCACTGCAGTACAAAAGTGTGCTCAGGACGCAGGCTCTACAGACCTGGATCTTTGTATGTTCCGTCAGCTTCTTATTAAGCCATACTCTCTTTGGAAGTCTGGAAAATGTGGTGGCCGCTTTACCAATACGTTTATTCAGCTCAGTATCTAAAGAGAGAGTGTCAGAGATAGTTGAGCCCAGGTACACAAAGTCATGGACGACCTCCAGTTCTTGTACAGATATTGTAATACAGGGAGGTGAATCCACGTCCTGACCCATGACTTGTGTTTTTTTCAAGGCTGATTGTTAGTCCAAAATCTTGGCAGGCTTTGTTAAAACTGTCCATAAGTTGTTGAAGAATCAAGAATCAGGGGCTTGGCAACTAATATATACTTACAACAACTGCAGTGCCCCAGCGTCATGTGATTGCCGTTTGTGACCTCCCCAGACAGCTTCTGACAAGCAAAGTTAAGTGGGGAAGCTGGATTCGCTTAACAACTACATAATTCACTTAACTTCAGTGATTCACTTAATAACCATAGCAAAAAAGGTCATAAAATCAATTGCGACTCATTTAATCATTGGCTTGCTTAACAATAAAAATTCTGGTCCCAATTATGGTCGTAAGTCGAGGAGTATCTGTGGTTTCTCTGTTTGCCAAAGATGTGTAAGGGACAGCAGGGCAATATTCAAAGTCTGGAAATTTGATTTTGTTACCCCTTTCTAGCGATACCACAAGACAAAAAAGTCAATCAGATAATTTTAAAATCTGCATAATTTAAAGGAAAGCAAAAAGAGCAGAGTTTGGCACCGCGAATAGCTTGCATTCATGGGGGAAAAAACAAATGTGAATTTTGTGTATGAAACTAATTTCTTTAGTTATGTACCAGGGAAAGAGATTCTTCTAACTCTGAATTTCATAAATTTTCCCTTCCAAATTTACTGAACTCAATGAAGCGCTGAACTCTGATTTCTTTTGTCTGCAGAAGCATATAATGTTTCTTTCACCCAGACTTCAGAGCCTGGGTGACCATAGAAGGGGTCAAAAAAGAAAAGTTACGATGGCCCAATAGCTGTGTAATTTAAAACCTATCTTTTAATGTGTTTTTCATGGGGAAAAGCTGTGGGGTTTTGCATGTGTGTATGTGGACACCTTCTCAATTTCTCTGATCAATTTCCCTTCTGGCTGCCTCTGTGTCAGATCTTCTCTGTAAGGTGAAGAACAAGATTGGGGATCAGAGTGTGGCATAAGTGCATATGAATCTATCAATGTTGATCTTTCTCATTTTCATACATTTGTTAACTTGGTTCTTTTCAATTTCTTATATTTGTAGATGTCATTCAATTCACTGAATGTGAGATTATTTTAGGAATGGATATACACTGTTTGCATATACATGTACACAGTGCCGGATCTGATGGATGGTCTGGTTTTGTAAAGGCTTTGCTCTTGATTTCCAATTCTTATCAGCACATCAATTCTCGTCAGCACAAGCAAACTTCTATTCAGGGCCTACCACAGCTATATTCTGCTGGGGAAAGAATACAGACAAGTCTATTGGGAATTGATTGATTGATTGATTGATTGCCATCAAATCAATGTCAATTCTTAGCAATCACAAGTGGTCTTCCTGCTTCCCCGGGCCAGGGAGAACATGATTATGTATCCATTTTTCAAATACGATGTCTGTCTCAAAAATGAAGTTTACTGGCTAAAGGGGAATTCAGCTTTTGCTATAATGGGCCTCCTAGCAATTACAAGTTAGGCCTTGGACTAACTCATCAGACAAAGAGCGGATTCTGAAAACAAGTGGTTCTCCTGCTTTTCCAGGCCAGGGAGAAAATAATTACATAGATTTTCTCCATGACAATCTGTGTCTAACTTGGTCTTTCCGGTCTTCCAATGCCTTTTCAAGGAATAGAATAGAATAGAATAGAAAAGAATAGAATAGAATAGAATAGAATAGAATAGAACAGAATAGAATAGAATAGAATAGATTAGATTTTTTTATTGGCCAAGTGTGATTGGACACACAAGGAATTTGTCTTTGGTGCATATGCTCTCAGTGTACATAAAAAGAAAAGATACATTTGTCAAGAATCATAAGCTACAACACTTAATGATAGACATAGGGTACAAATAAGCAATCAAATCATACTAGGAAACAATCAATATACCGTATTTTTCAGAGTATAAGATGCACCTTTTTCCCCCCTAAAAGAGGCTCAAAATTTGGGTGCATCTTATACTCCAAATGTCGCTTTTTCGAAGCTTTTTTCAGCCCTAAAGATGTGCTAACGAGGCACTAGCGAGTGATCTTCCCAGCTTTACCTGCTCCCTTGACTCTCTGCTGTGCTTTGAGGCGCTAGTGAGTGAAGCGATCTCCATGCTTTGCTCTGACTCTCTAATGTTCTTTAGAAGCTTTTTTTCAGCCCTAACTAGATGCTAGCCGAGTGAAGTGATCTCTCCCCACCCCCCGCTTTGCCTGCTGTGCCTTAGAAGCTGTTTTTTATCCCCAAGCAGGGGATAAAAAAACCAGCAAACTAATGAACTGAAGCTGACCAGACTAAGGACGCTAGCCAGATGAATACTTGGTAGGCAGATTTTCCCCCCCTATTTTCCTCCCCAAAAACTAAGCTACGTCTTATACTCTGGTGCGTCTTATACTCTGAAAAATACGGTAAATTGTAAGGATACAAGCAACAAAGTTACAGTCATAAGTGGAAGGAGATGGGTGGTGGGAATGATGAGAAGATTAATAGTAGTGCAGACTTAGTAACTAGTTTGACAGTGTTGAGGGAATTATTTGTTTAGCAGAGTGATGGCGTTCGGAAAAAAACCTGTTGTTGTATCTAGTTGTTCTGGTGTGCAATGCTCTATAGTGTCGTTTTGAGGGTAGGAGTTGAAACAGTTTATGTCCAGGATGTGAGGGGTCTGTAAATGAAATAAACCTGATCTTAATCCTTGTTGTAAAATTCTCTATCAGCTTTTCAAGCTCCTGTCTATATAAGGAGCACATCCCGGTCTTGGTAGAGTGTATGTGCTGTTTATATAAACAGGAGCTTGAAAAGTTGATAGAGATTGTACAACAAGGATTACGATCAGGTAGAGGGACAAGGGGATCTTGGTGGAGGGATGAGGTGGAACAGTCTAAGGATTTCTAGCACAGGAAAGAGAAAATGGAACAGCTGGCTTGCTAAAAGTTCAATGCAGATGCAGAAAAACTTTGGGAAGTGATAGACTACTTCCATGAGCCATTTCTTCCATTTCAATTCACGTACAGTACCCACAGGAAACTAGACCTCTTGATTTGACTTGCATTGCAATTTCTCCAATTATCGATTCCTTGAATTTTGAGGGAGAGAGAAACCAGGCTGGGGGGAAGTGGGGCTGTTGGCTGCTCTACCACTAACTGATGCTCAGGTATCAGTTCTACAAAGTAGATCAGACTGGGAAATTAATGCCATGATAGTCAGTGTTACTTTCATTGTTAAGCTTCAGTAACAGAACTTTGCAAGTCTGAATATGCTTCCCCATCTTCCTTTATCTTCATGTGGACCAGGGGTGGGTTCTACTTACCTTTACTACCGGTTCGCATCGTGCCCGTGCGCAGATCGCTTCTGATGATGTCCAGGTCAGTGGGCAGAGCCTCCTGCTGGTTTTACTACCTGTTCTATAGAACCGGTCTGAACCGGGGACAACCCACCACTGATGTGGACTAAGGAGGGGGTTATCCAAGAGGTTACTCACATTACATTCTTGGCCCAAGCTCAGGCCACTTTTATCTAATTATTGCCTTGGTAGCAGCAGTTCCTCCTGTATTTCAAGGCCATTCCCTCTTCCCTCCACAACAGGACTCCTCCCATTTGAAGCTGCACAAGAAACCTCTGAATAGGGGAGAATAACTGAGCAGATGGACATTACTCCAGTGGTGAAATCCAGCCGGATCTATCCAGCTTGTGCAATCCGGTAGGGCCGGTGGCAGGAGGCTCTGCCTAGACATCATCACGTCCCGTTTTTGACCCTCTGTGCATGCGCAGAAAAGGCACGCACGCTCACATTTCCGATCCGGTAGAGAAGATAAGTGCATTTTACCCCTGCACTACTCTCCTCCAAATTTCCTTGTCTGAAGCTGGGTGGGAGCTCAGGATTGTGAGTAATTGCTGATAATGATTGTTGGAAGTTCCCCTACACCATTCATCTGTTCACAAGAAGAGGTGGACATTCTTCTATCCTGTCCTCAAAGCCTTTTGGCTTTGAGAGAAGGGCTCTACAGTGAGAGAAATTGCTGAATGGGATGTTCCTATATTGGAGTTCTTTATCCCCACTTTCTGTGGAGATATTTATTTATTTATTTATGAAAATTGACATAGCCACCCAATTCACTCTCAATGACTCTTGGCGGCTTACAAAAATAAAGATTTCTCTTTCCCGCTTCCCTAATTTTCTTAGATACAAGGAAAGAGGAGATTCCAGCCAAATAATAATACATTTCAATTTTTATGGTAGCTTTGAGCTCAGAGGAGTTCTTAAAAACAGTTGAAGCAATTGAAGCAATTGAATCAATGGATTCCCAGAGTACATCTACAGTTTTGCAAATAGTTGCTTTAGTTTGGCAAGATTCTGTCTGTAAGAGAGGAACAATAAAGGAAACTACTCAGAAGGAGCTCCACGTGACTTCCTTGGTTTTGGAGGCCTGACAGTAATCATTCACTCACTTGGTATATGCCAGATCATTTCAAATAGACTCCATTCATGCCTTCTTTCTGAAGTAAGATCAATGGATCATATGCCCATATAATCACAGAATCACAGAATCTGAGGTATTAGAAGAGGCCATTTGGCCATTGAAATGAAAACTTGACAGGTAACCCTTTAGTTTCTACTTGAGCATCTCAAAGGAAGGGGTATTTACCAACTCACGGGATAATTGATTCCACTGTCACACAAGTCTTATTGCCAGGCCTGGAAGCCATCTTTTGCCTTGGGCCTTCAGGCCTGCCACATTTAGTGCTGTGGAAAACTGGGAGGGGGGATTGTATGGAGCAGGGGTGATATATAGTCATAATAACATTCCTTTCTCAGAGAGTCAAGGACTTCTTGCCCTGCACCTGGAGGGGTGTGATTGGGAGGCATCTCCAGTTGGGATGGTGCTTTGATTGGACCATATGATGGAGATGTGGGTGCAGGGGAAGGGACTTAGACTTTCTTTTGGGTGGGGAAAACCTGGAAGCTTTCAGATTCGGGTTTTCCTAGCTGTGCCAATACGACATCTCTAATAAAAATGAACTTTGAGGAACTTCAAGCCTCAGAGTCTTCTTTCGTTGGGGGTGTTACTTGGAACCCTGACACTTATTTTTGAAGTTACATTCTTCTGAAGTGCAGCCTTTTTAAAAAAAATATGCCAGGAATATAAACTCTAAAACTTTTTTATTATTATTTTTTTTAAAAAAATCTGATTTACTTTGATTTGCAAATACTTTTGCAAAGGGAGCCCAGTGGCTTAGAATAGCACAATGATAAGCACGAGAATAGCACAACGATAAGCACAATGATAAGCACCCATTTCTGGGTGCAGAAATGGGGCTTGCAGATCACATTATGAGCAATGCAATGTGACAGCCCCTAAAAATAACTCGCAGGATAAGAAAGTAATCCTTAATAACCATATTTTCTGACATTTTGTCAGTTGAATGTGCATAGGTAGGCTTTAAAACCACATGTTAAACTGAAATGGGCGGTTAATGGATTCAGCTTGTGAAACAATTGCAACACGATCCAACCCTGTGTGGGTTTTTTTCCCCCTGAATTTTGGGCCTCTTGCCAATCATCTGATGGTGTTGCTAGGGGCTGTGTATTGCACCGTAACCTGGATTTTTCCTGTCGCAATAGTGAGATTTTGTGATGGCCCTAAAGTTTTGAAAAAAATCTACTCTTAGACCTGAGGGGGAACTCATCCATGTCTGTTTCCCCTTCCTCCGCCCAAAAGCTTCAAGGCCTCATTATTTCTGCAGGCATTTAGTTTGCTTAGTTGTTCTGGGATCTGCGTTCTGGTAATGATCATTTGCTGTTTTGTTTAATGATCTGATTTCACAGTACAGAATTGTTATGCAGCCTTGAATATTGGGTAGGCAACCTATAAACATTTTGGAATCAATAAACACAAATATTATTATCTAGAGACATTCTCAATTCTAAAGTGGATGGTGCCTCTAAGATGTTTCCTTTCCTTCCCCCTCCAAGCCCTTCTCCTATTTCATAGGTTTCTAAGCAAGTTTTTCCGGAAAGCACATAAGGAAAATTAAGACGACAACTGGGAAGGGAAGATGCTAAGGCAATTCTAGCCTCCAGTAGCTTTCTTAGCAACTAAATTGATCACAGAAAGCCAAAGGGTGATTCCACATCAACATTGCACTGAAGGATGTTTTTCAGTCAAAATCTGAAGCTGACTCGATATTTCGTGATACTCTCACATAAACATTTTTTTAAAGAAACATGAGATTCGGAGTCATCCCATCTGAGCAAACTTCCTGCAGCCACATTTGTTTGTTTCAATATTCTATTCTTTAAACCTCGGATATCTTCTAGAGATATCTCTGAGATCTAAGAAAGCTGATACGGAAATAAATAATGAGAACAAGTGAATTGATCCTGCTGCTTTGGAAACATGATGCGATGTTCTTATTAAGCCCAATGCAATCAGCCATCTTTTATGGAGCTAGTTCAAACAGCACATTAATCAAGGCAGAACAAAAAGTAATGGGTGGAAGCTTCTTAAAGAGAGATGCAACCTAGAAGTAAGGAAACATTTTCTGACAGTGAGAACAATTAATCAATGGAATAGCACAACTCCTGGAGTTGTGGTTGTTCCATCACTGGAAGTTTTCAAAAACAGACTGGACAATTATTTGACCAGGGTGGTATAAGGCAGGGGTTGGCAACCTTAAACATTCAAAGAGCCACAAAGGTCCTAACAGGAAGCCCCTGTTCAATTCTGGAGCTGACCGGAAGTCCGGTTCCCCCATCATAGTCTCTTCCTAATACAGCATCTTTTTTCCTCTACCTGTCCTAACTGAAAGCCCTATCAATTGTGGAGTCGACCAGCAACAGGGAGCCACAGCAGAGGGATGAAAGAGCCACATGCGGCTCCAGAGCCACAGGTTGCTGACCCCTGGTATAAGGTCTCCTGCCTTGAGCAGGAGGTTGAACTAGAAGACCTCTGAGGTCACTCCCAATCCCATGATTCTATGTTCTAACCTTTGATTATTAAATAAACCACAATGTACTGGACTCACCCATTATACTAAACTGTATGTTTCCCATTAAACCAAAAATCTGTAGATCCTCCAGATCTTTACAGTATAATTTTTGGAATTACCATTCAATAAGATCTTTGTTCAGAATTCTGCAAGATGAAGTTTCCAAATCTAGGAAGATGCCCATGTTCAAGAAGATTAGCTTAGCCTGAAATATGGTTTCCTAATATAGAAGCATCTTAAACACTCAAAGCAGTTTCTTATACTGAAAGATTAGTAATCATCCATGATCACAGAAATGACTGCAATAACATCACATAATGAAGCCCAACTCAAACTTCCGCAGTGAATGATAGCTTATCCAAAAAAATTCAGGTTACAGCTAATCATGGTTATAGTGATTCATATATTACCCCATGATTTGTTTTGTTTGGGTTTAGCAAGATGCATAAATTGAGTCATAGTGGCATCTCTGGCTTAGATGTCATATATGAATCACTTTCCAGTCTATTAAATGAAGGTATTAAAAATGGCTTACAATAGATGAAATGTATCAAAGTGTATTTATCAAGCCAAATTTTCCTCACCTCTTGTATTTTATCTTCCTACAATTCATGGCCCAAATCTTATGGATACAGCAGGTTTACAGCAACTTCAGGCCTGGCACAACACATTTTCTAAGTGTTGTCTTTAAAGTAAGAATAAAATAACAGAATCAGGTAACTGGCCCACCTGCATATACATAGCATATAGGATATAGTGTAATTCATGCTCAGTTCTAACATACCCATTAGTGACACTATGCCAATATGTAGCAACTGTGCTATATCTCTCTGCCTAGATTCTCTGCTTACAGAGACTGTGTTAACTGATGATTAGGGGACTGGAGGCTAAAGCATATGAAGAACGGTTGCAGGAACTGGGTATGTCTAGTTTAATGAACAGAAGGATTAGGGGAAACATGATAGCAGTGTTCCAATATCTCAGGGGATGCCACAAAGAAGAGGGAGTCAAAGTATTCTTCAAAGCACCTGAGGGTAGGACAAAAAGCAATGGGTGGAAACTAATCAAGGAATGAAGCAACTTGGAACTAAGGAGAAATTTCCTGACAGTTAGAACAATTAATAAGTAGAACAACTTGCCTCCAGAAGTTGTGAATGCTCCAACACTGGAAGTTTTTAAGAAGATGTTGGATAACCATTTGTCTGAAGTGGTGTAGGGTTTCCTGCCTAAGCAGGAGGTTGAACTAGAAGACCTCCAAAGTCTCTTCCAACTCTGTTATTCTATTCTATTCTATTCTATTCTATTCTATTCTATTCTATTCTATTCTATTCTATTCTATTCTATTCTATTCTATTCTATTCTATTCTATTCTATGTTGTTGAAGAGCAACTCTCCTAGTTGAGAGGAAGGCTCAAGTAAGCAATTAGCCTGGACTTGCTAAATAAACACAAGAGGACAAAGTTTGACCCTCCCATCCACAATGCCTTTGAGTCTTATCTGGTCTTTCCCAGGCAAAAACTGCCAGTCTGAGGAAATTCCTGTATTATAGGCAGAGAACAATCAAATAGCTAGTTTGAACTCTTTACATATGGGTCTGGTTGTTAGCACCTGACAGCTATGTTTTTAAACAATGAATTATAAAATAAACTACAATCTGATGAATTTACATATTATGAAAACCATGGACCATTTTTTTTTTACAAACCACAGTTCTGAATTAATGCATTATACTAAGGCAAAACAAATGAAAGGTGTAGCGCATGATGGGTTAGTATAATGTGTATTCCCAGCAGAGAATTCACAACAGGATGTTCAAGTAAGAAAGAGCAATATCAAAGGGAAGACTTTGTTGAGAGCCCCAAAGATTAATACTCTAAAAACATAAATACTCGCCTTAGAATAGATAAATAATTCCAGGTCTTTCTTCTCTTTTTTCTCCCCTTCCCTTGCATGAGTATCTTTAGAAAGCTTTTCTAACACTATTTTGAACTGAGTGATAGGATGTTAATTACATACAGATTCATTATCACTGTGAAATGAATTTCTGAACATATCATATATAAATATAATGTGCAAATGTTGGATTCAATACTACAGGTTTTAATAGCCAATTTTTACACCTATCAACCAGTATCTCATTATTCATGGTTTCCTGTTTCTTATTTTATTTGTACAAAAATTGAACCCATTATTATTCATGATGTGAAAATTGCTCTTTAATTTCACACTATTGTTGTTTGACTACTTTGGTTGCTTACAATATAGTTTTTGTTGTGTTTCATTTTTTTTTAAAAAAAATCTGTGCTTATTTTGTGTTTTGAAGAAACTGATGTTATGGAAGACTTGCCTCTTACAATTGAATGATTATAATCTCTGTCTCAGTAGTAAAATGCTCATTTGAAAGAATCTTGCCAGTTTAATCTAGAGTTTTGTCAACACCAGCTACTTTTAAAATTACAAATTATAAAAGCAGGATAATTCTATTGTGTTTACTTAATATATGTAATCAGGGATGCAATGGTGAATTTATCATTGTGATGTATAAAAGCTTATGATGGAATCCAGTTCCTGGGTTTATAAATTATGTCAGGCTATAATGTATTCAATTTTGGCTTAATCTATTATGTGAACAATGCAATAATCTATACTGTAATGGTAAAACCTGGTTTATGTCTTAGTGTTAACCTCTCAGGCCTGGTATGATGTTTAAACCAAGTCATTCTCCCTCAAATCCTTGCACTTAATCAAAAACAGCAAGACTGAGCAGAGGTTTATTAGAATTAACCTACCCTGTGATTCTGTGCATACTATCCTGAGGCTGGTCTTCACTGGGTACAGGGCAAAAAAGATCAGGCAACTTTTCAAGTTCTGTAGAACTTTTCCTCAGGCAAAGTGTCACAAAATATTGAGGATGGTGGCAAAGTAAAATAAAGTAAAAGTAAAAATAAAAAGGCCAGGTCTTAATATCTGTGAGGTCTGTAATTGAAAGATCACTCTGAGAGCTTTGCTATAGTATGATGCTATAGTATGATGTTTTGCAGTGGAAGAAACAATAAGAGAAGGTGGCAGAAATTAGGGCCTGTGGATGATACAAGGTAAGTAGTATCAAGAGATGGGAGGCAAAATGGAGGCTGCAGGGCAGTGGTGGGTTGCTCCCGGTTCGGTCCAGTTCTATAGAACCGGTAGTAAAACCGGTGGGAGGCTCAGCCCACCCGCCACAACATCATCATGGGTGATCTGCACATGCGCAGAAGCTTCTGAGCATGTGCAGAAGTGTGCGCACTCCCGTTGTGAACCAGTAGTAAAGGTAAGTAGAACCCACCCCTGCTGCAGGGTGTTCTGATGTTGCTGTAAATTACTAGTGATGAAAAGCTTTGAAATTAAGCTGAAGACTAAACACCACTGTTGAAGGTACCAAAGAACACTTTACATTTGGGGACAAAGAAACTAGGCATTCCCCTTTCCCTCTGAAAGCAAGCAAAAAAGATCATGAAAAGAAGACCAACAAACATGATTGTGGTAATGTCTTTGGGACTGAGGCTGTCCTTAACCTGAATTTCACTGGGGCAAAAACTACATTCATCCCAGTTCATTAAATTTACAGTTTGTTTGTTTATTCATTGATTGAGTTAATTCAGTTCAATTTAAGTGTTGCCTGACTCCAGACTGACTTGGGATGGCAGTTCAGTTCAATTCAGAAGTCAGGATCAAAGCAAACCACATAAGAAAATCCATGTATTTGAAAACAAATACAAAACCCCAATAGAAGCAAATATATGTAGCCCAGGGCTGAATTCTGGAGTTGTGTTTTCTGAGCTTGTTGTTTGTTTGCAGATGTTTCATTGCCCAACTAGGAAAATCATCACTGTGAGTGAGTGTGAGGTTTACCCCCTGTTTATGCACAGTGGCTTGACCTGCCAGATTTTGATGCAGGCTTGGTTTTCTCTTTGATAGTTCCTTCATTGGGGCATTGTTTTCTGCTTGGTTATTTGTCTAGTGTTAATTCTTACTTATCTGGGTTTTAGATGCCAGAGAAGATGTGTCTTGATCTTTTTGTTTCCTTCTTAATTTTTTTTCTACTGAATGGTGTATAAATATGGTTCGTTTTAGTTCATAGTTTATATTACTATGAGTGAGTCTGTCCATGAGTTTTTAGGAGTTTTCACTGTGTCTTCTGACTATTAGTGTTCATAGATGTTTTTCTGCTAGTGTTTTGCCACATAGTGGCTGTCACTTTCACTGTATGTTGATCCGTTTTTTTCCTTCTTCAGCTACTGTGTCTTGATTTACCTAAAACACTTTGAAGGGCTTTTTTTGGACCTGGATACCTTCGAGACCGTCTTCTGCCACCAGTAGCCTCCCACCGGCCAGTCCACTCCCACAGAGAGGGTCTCCTCAGGGTGCCAGCGGCCAAACTATGTCGGCTGGCGACACCCAGGGGGAGGGCCTTTTCTGTGGGAGCCCCAGCCCTGTGGAATGAACTGCCCCCGGAAATACGCAAGATCTCTGATCTCCGTGTATTTCGCTGTGCCCTCAAAACCTTGTTCCGCCAGGCTGGGCTATCAAGGTAAAGATTTTAATTGGTTTTTAAAAATGGGATTTTAAATTTGGGGTTTTAAATTGAGCCTATCACTTAATAATTTTAATTATTTTAAAATTTTGTCTGTCTTTGTGTTTTTAATCAGGCTGTACACTGCCGAGTCCTTCGGGAGAAGGGCTGTATAGAAATAAAATTAATAATAAATAATAAATAAATAAATAGTTGGCTTGTGTACTATGATAATGGCATGTGATTGCAATTATCAGTTGGATGTTTCTGAGATTTTTGATGTATGTTGGTAGTAGTCTTTTTAGTCTTGGGTTGAGTGGTCAGGGATTTTTTTGATAAATTTTCACAGGTATCTATTTTATTGGAAAATATCATAGGCAATCTGTTTACGTTTTTCTGGTGTTCTGGACTGCTGCAATGAGTTTGTGCTCCTCTGAATAATGTTGTTACACAGCTCCTCTTGTGGGAGGATGGGTTGTTACTTTGACAGAGCAGACCTTGGTTAGCGTGGGTTGTTTCTCGATAGACTTGCATTTCTAATTTGCCGTTGCTTCCTCTGCTGATGAGGATATCCAAGGAAGGGAAGCATGTTGTAGTTGTTTTTCTTCCCTTGTGAATTTTCTTCCCTTGAAGATGTTCTTGATACCCACGCAATTTTATCTTTTTTTTAAAAGACAAGTTTTATTAATTTTTTCTTTTACATATATATTTTATGAACAGAGTATTGACCGGGTCACATCTTTTATATAACATAATTATATATTGATTTTTATAATCTATTCCAATCTTCTTTTTTGTTTTTTCCAGATACAATTTACATATTTCATTTTCTGCCATAATATTCTTTTTTCTCTATTTTTTTATCTTATCTTAATCTCATCTTAATACTTAATATATAAACAGTATCACCATCTGCCCTTCAAATCCTAATTTCTTAGCATTGCTTCAATTAATTATCTTATTTCTCCATTTATAAAATATATTTCATATAATCACCATCACATTTTTTGGTTATAAACAATAAACTTCATCTTATTCAATTCTTACATTGAAACCCTTTAACTTAATCGATCTTCCACATCTTATCTCTTCTTAATACATAATAAGCAGTATCATTCTCCGCCCTTAATTCCTGACTTCTATTATAGCATCCATTAATTATTTTATTTCCTCATTTGCAACATATTATTTCAAAATCCCCATCACACTTTTTTTTTTACATTTCAATTTTATATCTTAATTTCAATTATTTTCATAATTAAACCTAATTACCATTTCATATTTCATCTGCTGTTCCATTTTACCCACGCAACTTTTATCAAAAAGTGTGTGACCGCTTCATCCACTACACTGCAACCAACACAAAATATGCGAAGTTTTTTACCGGTTGCGTGACCAGAAGTCAGAATCAAAGCAAACCACATAAAATAATCTGTATATTTGAAAACAAGTACACAGCTCCAGTAGAAGTAAATAGATGTAGCTTGAGGTTGAACTGTTTTTTTAAACAGTTTTTTTTTTTTAAAAACAAACAGCTCAAAGATCTTAATTTTGCCACAAGAGGTCTGAAAGATGAGTAGCTGAGTTGCAGACAGTCAAGTAGCAACTTTCAGAGAATGTGAGCATCATAAATATTTAAATCATCTAAATATTCTTTTACCTGTTCCTTATTAATGCTGCTGCTTGATATTCCCAAAGCTTCATTAATATTTATCTCAACTTTGGGCTCTCTACGTACGTGCACAGCCAGAAGAAGAAGAGAGAGCATTCACGTTTACATGCCTTTTTTACAATCAGTACTTTTCTCCGTCTTCTTGATGCAGTTGGTCTTCATTTAGGTTTTTTCCCCTCCCTTCACTACAGGGGTGAAATCCAGCAGGTTCTGACAGGTTCTGGAGAACCGGTAGTGGAAATTTTGAAGAGTTCGGAGAACCAGTAGCGGAAATTTTGAGTAGCAGCAAATACCACATCTGCCTGGCCCGAGAGTGGGGTGGGAATGGAGATTTTGCAGTATCCTTCCCCCAGGAGTGGGGAGGGAATGGGGATTTTGCAGTATCCTTCCCCTGCCATGCCCACCAAGCCACGCCCACAGAACCGGTAGTAAAAAAATTTGGATTTCACCACCGCTTCACAAATATATTTTCCAAAATATATTTATTCAACCTTTCTTTATTCTTTTCTATTATCTTAGGATATATTTCATTTATCTACATGTCTTCTTTATTGCTTCCTATAGTTATAAAAAAAAAATCTATGGAAGTATTGCTTTACTGTACCTCTCCCTTCCATAGATTTTTTTTTAATCATAGTTTTTTCTTCTTCTTTTAATGGGCTTCCCTATTGCAGTAATTACTGTTAAGGCATGATTAGATGCAAAAGTCAAGTTGGAAAATGTATTTGATGCTTTCTTCAAAAAGATGGCTTCATTTGATTTTTCAGCATAAACATAAAATAACATCTATTCGGTTCTCACAGTATAGTAACTCTCTATCAGTAACTTTTAAGAGCAGGTAGACCTTGAATGATAACCGATTGAAAAAAAGGGGACTTATAGCTCAGATTCAAAGTTCCAATGGTGAATGAATTTTGGGTGCTTGGAAATACAGTTGCATTTAGGGCTGTTTGCAGCGTCTTGCAGTCCCGTGATTGCATTTGACAATTTTTTTTTTTGCAGAAAACCAGCATTTCCAATTTTCGGCAAAACCACACCCATAGTGAAGCACTGGTTTGATTTACGACCATGGCATTTGCATAACAACTGCTGCAAAAGTCATAAAAATGATCATAAAGCAATGGTTATGACATGACTGTAATAGGCAGGCTCATATGTCAAGGACTATCTGTACCAGAGTAGCAGGTATTGTATAGAAATTCTGCATGGGACACATTTAGAGCATGTCTATTGATGTGTTTCCATTTCAGGATAATTCCTGCAAATTTTTTTCCCGAAAAGTAAAATTAAAATTAAGATTTGCTAATGCCTTATTTTTGTTCCTAAAATGGAGATATTTCTTTGTTTTGCAGTAGCATTTGGGGAGGGGATTGATGGACAGGATCCCTGAACTCTCATTTGCATCAATGTTTTTATGATTGTACAACATGAGATAATTTAACTATTATAAATGATTTGCAGCTTTTTTAAAAAAAAGATTATTGCTGAGAAAATATGTACTTCTTAGTGTTTATTCAAGATTGGACTAATAGATATTCAGAATTTAGCTTAGCTTGTCCATATATCTTTAGCAATAAAAATATAATTCAACTTCTTGACATTGGACTAATTTTCTTTTTCAGTGTAATAAAAGTAATTTCAACTTACATATGAACTATTCTTATCAGGAAAATTTGCATAGGTGCTGCCTGCTGAAGATAGCAGCTGGTGAAAATTCAAATGTATTATTTTTTTTTCTTTTTTTCTTTTCTCTTCTTTTTCTTCCTTTGGCAAACAGGACACTTTTGTCTTTCCAGGAGAGCCTGGACAAGATAGTGTACAAAGGAAGAAGCTGTTTGGATCTATGTAGTCTTTGAGAGATACACAAACACAGAAAAGGAGATAAGTATTCTGATGATCTGCAGGTACAGCAAAAACAGACTCACGGATTAATTAAATGTATTTATTTATTACATTCATATGCTGCCCTTCTCACTATTCAAAGGGACTCTTACAATCAGTGGTGGGTTTCAACATTTTTTATCTGTGGGTGTGGCCTGGTGGGCGTGGCCTGGTGGGTGTGGCAGGGGAAGGATACTGTAAAATCTCCATTCCCTCCCCACTCCAGGGGAAGGATACTGCAAAATCCCCATTTCCTCCTGATCAGCTGGGACACGGGAGGCAGAGAATAGATGGGGGCGGGGCCAGTCAGAGGTAGTATTTACCGGTTCTCCGAACTACTCAAAATGTTCACTACCGGTTCTCCAGAACTGGTCAGAACCTGCTGAAACCCCCTCTGCTTACAATGTTCTAAAAGCATAAATATATAATTAACAACAATTAAATAAAAACTAAAAATCAAGAGCACAGATGGTATGCGATGGGCTTTGGTCTCTCACTCTACTAACCATCTTCAGTGTAGCATGTCCTTACTGGGTTCCCAAGCCAAATTTTAAGGCCCTTCCAGAAGGCTGGAATGTTCCAAAGGTTGGGAGTACAGCAGAGAAGACTCTTCTCCTAGATCCTGCTAGCTGAAATTCCTTGGCTGATGATGTCTGCAGGATGCCTCTTCTACTGCAGTTAGAGGGGTGGATCAATCCTATTGGGACAAGGCAGTTGCTCAGACAACCTGGTCTCAGGCCATGAAGGGCCTTCAAGGTGATAATCAACATCTTGAATTGGACCTGGAAGCAAACCAGTAACTCATGCAGCTTGCATAATTCATCACCTTCCAGAACTGTCCATACCACTGCATTCTGTACTAATTGTTGCTTCCAGATACTCTTCAAGGATAGGCCCATGTAGAGTGCATTGCATTAATCCAAATGAGAGAAGACTAGGGCATGATTAACTAAGCACAAGTGACTTGCATGTCGGGCCCACTAGATGCCCCAACAGAAAAACAATTCCACTAGGCTGTCATGCCCATTGGAGTTTGAATATGCAGGGGAAGATGAGCCAGAACAAGAACTGACAGAGATGGAGAGGCTGGCTCCCTTGGCCTTGGAGGAAACTGGGGAAGAGCAGAGTCAGTCCAGGCAAGGCTTTTCTGAATTAGTAAGGCCTGCAGACAGGGAGAGCTCAGGAGAAGAGCAAGGACTCCCCACTCCTGATTCGAGAGCAAGGAGGGAAGAGCGAAGGCGAGATCAACACAGATTGAGCCGGCTACGAGGGAGGAGAGTGCCCCACCCCCTTTCACAAGGCACACCTGGGGATTGAGATATAAGGAGGTGCCAGTGGGAGGGGCATTTGTTGGGAACAAGTGTTGAATCTGTGGAGTCTCATGTGCGCTTGCCAAAGCCTGGAGATTGCTGTACTCTGTCTTGTGGGGCTTGCCAGTTTGCCTGCTTCGCTGAACTTCTTGCTCTGGTTACTGTTTAGCTAACCTGGTTTATTGGACTGCTGGCCATGGTGAATGTTTGGGCTAACCTGGCTTATTGGACTGCTGGCCCTGGTTGCTGTTTGATTAACCTGGCTTACTGGACTACTTGCAGCCAGAGGCTTCTGAAGGTGCATGTGAGAGCTTTGCTCCAGGACTTGTAGTGAATGTGGGAACATTTGGGGGCACAGTTGGAGCAATAAAGGGGAATTAGACCTGTTCTCTGATTGTGTTGCTTTCCTGGGTCATCACATAGGCTGATAAGTACTTTCATTGTGATTGGCTATAATTGAATATTGCAAGTCTGATGGTGTTGTGCCTCCTCACCTTCTTATACTCCAGTGAATTAGGGAAGAGTCTGTATGAGGCACTTCTGAATGTTCTTCTGAACTTCTAGATATTCTTCACCCTTCTTGTCCTAGCTGGAGATTTTGTATGTATCCATCAAGGTCATCTTCTTTACTTTCTATAGTCCTTTCCAACCTTATGATTCTATGAATTTCAGCAAGCGCCTGTTTGACTTGCTTACGAAGCTGGGCAGACCTCACAGAGTTATATGTACCCTTGTCAAGTTCCTAATTTACTTTTCTTCAGGGTAGGAAGAACCTATTGCTCAATAGGTTGCCTTCACCCAAACTTTTAAGGCATGGAGGAAGACTTTCAGTAAGATTACCACTACTTAGTATAGTATATGGACACTTAACGGCAATTCAAAGTTATTTATCTTTTCCAATTCCATTAAGAAGTTTATTAGCTTTGATGGCAGCATGACTTTGTCTGAAGGCCATCTGTTGGGAGAATAGCTGACTTCCTTGTAAAGCTGGCTGGCCAATGTACAAACAAATGTAGACAATCAATTAAATATGAACCAGCAGTGTAATGCAGCAGCCAAAAAAGACAATGCAATCCTAAATTGCACTAACAGAAGGATTGAATCAAGATCATGTGAGATACTAGTACTGCTCTATAAAGCCTTAGTAAGGCCATACCTAGAATACTGCATCCAGTTTTGATCATCACACAATAAAAAAGATGTTGAGATGCTAGAAAGAGTGCAGAGAAGAACAACAAAGATGTTTAGGGGACTGGAGGCTAAAACATATGAAGAACAGTTACAGGAACTGGGCATGGCTAGTCTAGTGAAGAGAAGGACCAGGGGTGACATGATAGCAGTGTTCCAATATTTGAGGGGCTGCCACAGAGAAGAAGGGGACACCCTATTTTCCAAAGCACCCGAAGGCCAGACAAGGAACAATGGATGGAAACTGATCAAGGAGAGATTTAACCTAGAAATAAGGAGGAGTTTTCTGACAGTGAGAACGATCAACCAATGGAACAGTTTGCCTTCAGTAGTTGTGGATGTTTCATCACTGGAGGCATTCAAGAAGAGACTGGATAGCCCCTTGTCAGAAATGGTATAGGATCTCCTGCTTGAGCAGGGGGTTGGATTAGACAGCCTTCAACTCTTGTTATTCTATGACTAGATGTTGTGCCATGGTCCAATCAAATAGGCTACTGCTTCTTTCCTCAAGTCTAGCTACTAAGACTGCAATAATTCTGTTTATTTTGTTAAAGTGAATGATGATGATGGGGTAGCATAAAAGAGAAGTTAAAAGTACACCATCATATTTTGAAAATCGTTATGAATGGAGCAGGGGTGGGATCCTACTGGTTAAAGAACCGGTTTGCTGAGCGTGCGGGCGCCAGACACATGCTGCACGCGCATGCAGTTTCAATAAAATTGAACTTCCGTGTTGCAAACAAGGAAAGGAGCAAGGAAAACAGCTGAGGAGGGCCAATTCAATCTGCTGCCCCTGATCAGCTGGGCTTCAGAAGCAGAAATAAAGGTCAGTATAACCCAGGGGTGGTCAGGCGGCTCCACTTTCACAGCAACAGAGAACCGGTTCGCTATCGGCAAGAAGTTGGAACTACCAGTTTCTCCGAACTGGTAGAATCCCACCACTGGAATGGAGCAGTGACAATAATGACCTTTCTTTAGAGACCCAATTGCACCTTGCATTTTGCCAATTTAGAGCAACGTTCGAAGAAAATAAAAAATGCATTCAAACTAAAAACACAGCAGTAAAACAAATGTGTATCTTAAAAGTTTGGGTAAGAAGATAAAGCTACATGTCATTTTTTTCTATTAGAAAGCAATGTATAAATGTAGATCCAGAATGTTTTGCCAATTCTAGAGAAGATCATGGAACTGGCTATGATATTTACATGCTTGAAAGTCCAAGAACATAGCATTATCTATCTAGAAGATTTTCATTTTTTTTAAAAAAGCTAATTTTGTAGGCTGGTGGCAAACCTTAAGGATGCACCTGCCTGCCATCTATCTAATTAAATGTAATGAATGTTAATTATTAGATAGCATGAAATACAATAAATAGGAGCATAAACAGCAACAATAATGAAGATGTTTTAAGTTTTGCAATCAGAGGAGATGTTATACACCTGATTTTAGAAACGACGATAGCTTCTGCAGAAATCCTTGGCTTGACGTGCAAACATTCAATCCTGTCACTTGGAAAGAATCAATTACCAATGGCAAAAAAAAAAAAAAAGTGCTAAAAGTAAGAGACGTGGGCAGTGTGAACATTTCTGCCTGGATTATTTTCTGTAGTAAGAACCAGGAAGGGAATGACTCATTACTATGCAAATAGGGTAAGCCCTTGATGGGTGGTAATTGTTATAATTCATCTCCAAGAGATTTGTATCTTATTTGAAAACATAATGCTACGAAACAACCACTACAGGTGCAAAAATAACTGTTTTAATATCATGGGTGGTTTTTTTTACAAAAAATTCTCTGATGAATTAAGAGAGCAGACTGTTCCAGCTCAGCGGCGGCTTTCTATTGTCTCAGTTCCTTTTGTCTTGATTATGGACTTATGGAAATTGCTTTTTAAGTGTGACTTATCCTTGTCTGCATCTTTTCTCATGGTGTGTGGTGTTTTCTGTTCTGTACTTTATTATTTTATTACAACCTCCATTTATATATATATATATATATATATATATATATATATATATATATATATATATATATATATATATATATATATATATATATATGGCTGCCATCTTACTGCAGGGTAACCCCATCAAAGAAAAATTTTACACGCATGCAGGTTAGCGCAAGAGGGCCACTTTGCAAATACTATCAATAATTAGGTAACTTTCTAGAGATAAAAATTAGTAAAACAACGAAGATGCACATTGTTGTCCTCTTCTCTCTCAATGGAAAATAAAGAGATGTAACCGTCATTTTTAAAACCGATATTGAATTGAAAGTTTCTGGTTTGATTTATTCTTTGATCTTAACTAATGTCCTGTAAGCTGACTTATTTTTAAAATGTACTTTAGGATCCCATATTTAAACCTTTAGCCACTGGCCTCTGAAGCTTAGAATGGTTTATCGGCTCCTGTTGACATCCATAAAACCTGCTACTCTTTAGCTTGCCATGATTTTTGAACTAACAGATTAACAGAGTTGGAAGGGACCTTATGGGTCATCTAGTCCAACCCCCTGCTTAAGCAGGAGACCCTACACCATTTCTGACAAATGGCAGTCCAATCTTTTCTTGAAAGTCTCAAGTGATGAAGCTTCCACAACCTCCGAAGGCAAAGCTGTTCCATTGGTTGATTGTTCTCACTGTCAGAAAGTTCCTCCTTATTTCTTGGTTGAATCTCTCCTTGATCAGTTTCCATCCATTATTCCTTGTCTGGCCTTCAGTTGCCTTGGCAAATAGCTTGACCCTCCTCCCCTCTGTGGCAGCCCCTCAAATATTGGAACACTGCTTTATTTATTATTTATCATCTGAAATGAAAACAAAAAAGATTGGAAAAGCGGGAGTAAACGATTACAGGAAATTGTTCCATGATAACTAAAACCTACCAGAAAAGTAAGCTATGAATCTGAGGGCTTGTCTGGTGTGCTGCTGAAGGCATCAGCTTGAAACCAGGAGACCATGAGTATTAATCCAGGCTTAGGGCCTGGATATTTACAGGACCACCTGCTGCCACTGACTGCCTCCCACCGACCGATACGCTCCCACAGAGAGGGCCTCCTCAGGGTGCCGTCGGCCAAACAATGTCGACTGGCGACTCCCAGGGGGAGAGCCTTCTCTGTGGGGGCTCCTGCCCTATGGAACGAATTGCCCCCGGATATATGAAGGATCCCCGACCTCCGTGCCTTCCGTCGTGCGCTGAAGACCCTGTTATTCCAACAAGCCGGTCTGATGGGACAATAATTTTAATTGGGTTTTAAATATGGGTTTTAATATGTTTTATAAGGGTTTTAGAATGGGAATTTTAAATTCGGCCAAAATTGAATTATTTTAATATGGTTTTTAAATTTGTCTTGAATATTGTTTTATTATGGCTGTTCACCGCCCTGAGTCCTTCGGGAGAAGGGCGGTATAAAAATATAATAAAATAAATAAATAAATAAATAATCTTTCCTTAAGCAAAAATCCAGCTGCTGGGTGTCTTTGGGCCAGTTCCTCCCTCTCAGCCCTAGGAAGGAGGCAATGGCAAACCATATCTGAAACCCCTTGCCAAGAGAACTGCAGGGACTTGTCCTGGCAGTCTCAAGAATCAGACACAACTGAACGAAAGAAAGAAAAATGTAAGAAACAGGAAATGGCAGGAAATAATGAGACTATTTAACTTCAGTTGACTCAGTTCAGGGGTGTTAAACTGGCGGCCAGTGGGCCAGATGCGTCATGCGCAGGCCACCCCCACCCCAGCTCCACGAATGGGAAAAAAGTCACGGAATATCACGAAACGGCAACATGAGGTGGCGAGTTTGACACCCGTGACTCAGTTGCTCTTTCTCAGCTCTAGGAGGAAGGAATGGCAAAACTCTTTTGAAAATGTTGCCAAGGCACCCTGCCTTTAGAGAACATCATCCCTCCTGAGATCAGACTGACCCCAACCGTGCTGGTCCTCCTGAAGGGCTTGAAAACATGGCTTGAAAACATGAGGAACCAATAACATGGCTATGGAGGCTGCAAAATGGCTGAATTGCTAGGGGAACCACCAGGCTTTTTAAATGTTTTTTTAAAAAATCATTGTTATTTGTTGAATTGCTCTGTGTTTTTTTAACTTTGCAGAGATGGGCGGCTATATAAATTTGCCATATAGATAAATAAATAAATATACGTAAGGGCCTAGTTAAGTCCTTAAATGCAGCGAGAACATTTAAAATTCTGTCCGCAAACTATGATGGATTCTGAGATCTGTTCTGATGGCATATAAGACCTCTGGAAAAAGGACATAGTCAGCTGGAACACTGGGCCACCAAGGGAAGTTCAATGGCATCACCTTGGGAGGGTCAGCTGTTATCTTAGAAACATTTGGCCCTGGCAGAAAAATGTACTACCTGTTTGACAGTATGAGGTGAGAGAATAATATACAGCAAGAAAGACAGAGAGCTTGGCCCAGCATGCTGGCTTAGCCTCTATTGTTTGGACAGGTTTGCCATGAGTCTGCACTCATTTGTCTGTCTACCTAGCTCCTCTTTCTCAATACATCTAGACCAGGTTTTGCTTGCGTGCGCACACACACACACACACACACACACACACACACACACTTGTCCATGTTAAAAATGCAAGAACTCAATTAAAACAAACATGATAGATGAGTTAAATAATTAAAACAGCAGCAGCAGAGAGACGTGAAAACAAGTGGGTCAGCTTAAAAGTGCATCATCATAGCAGGAGGTTAAAACAGATTAAAGTCTTGGCTGCCCTCTGAAATTCACCAGGGAGCCAAAAGCAGGTGTCCAATGTAAGGCAAGTGATCTATCCTTACTGGCAGATTTGTCCATCCTAGCTTATACTTCAAAGATTTCTGGTTTGAGGCTAGATGAACTAGTAGGACAATATTTCCAACATGTCCTATTATACTGAATTGGAAAGTGAGCCAAATAACATCTGTAAACAACTGGTGGCACAGTGGTTAGAATGCAGTATTGCAGGCAAACTCTGCCCACAGCCTGGAGTTTGATCCTGACGGGGCTCAAGGTTGACTCAGCTTGCCATCCTTCCATGGTGGGTAAAATGTGGACCTAGATATTTGGGGGCAATATCCAAATAATGCTTATGTTGTAAACCACCCAGAGAATGCTGCAAAACACTATGGAGCGGTGTATGAGACTAAACACTATTGCTATGCTATGCTAAACTCTATAAAAATAATATTTTATGCATTTATTAAATTTATATACCACCCATCTTTCCATTAGGGCAACTCTGGGCAACTAATAATAAAGGCTATTTCCCCCCAAATAGTTGGATATCTATAATGTGGACTATGGCAATATTAATCAACTGATTATTTGTAGAATAGAATTTTTTATTGGCCAAGTGTGATTGGACACACAAGGAATTTGTCTCCGGTGCATACATTCATAAAATCACAAAGTGATAAGTCACAGATTATAAATCATAGTTACAATCATTAATTATAAGATAGAAACAACAAGTGACAAATCATAAGGGGCGCCACCAGTGGTAGGTTGCTCCCGGTTCGGCCTGGTTCTATAGAACTGTTAGTAAAACCGGCAGGAGACTCCGCCCATCTGCCACGACGTCATCATGGGTGATCTGCGCAAGCGCATGCACACTCCCGCTGTAAAGTAAAGGTAAGTACTAAAGGTAAGTAGAACCCACCCCTGGGTGCCACCCTTTCCTTTGGACTGAATTCCTACAAGTAAAGGTTGTGGAGTGATTTGTGAGAATACTGGACAATGGAAGATAGGACTCTTCCTGATAAGGAAAATCACTACATTACATCTTTCCTTGGATAATGTAATGAAAATTTTTTGAATTTTTGCAGGAAAAAAAAAGATTCAGTCAAATTGAATGAGAATACCTAAGTGAAAAGAAAAAAACGTTTGGCACAGCATAAGTAAAATATAACCACAAATATCAATGTATGCATAAGTATTTGTTGCTCTTTCATTACATTCAAAACTAATTGTATAACCTCTTCTCATCTTGCTGAGCTGGTAACATTTCCCTTTAAAGTACATCTATACAACTGTTCCTTTGTTTTCATGAAATTGTTCTTTCTTAGATTTACACCCTATGTTTACTCTAGTACAGGAATGTCAAACTCAAGGCCCCGGTGCTTAGATCTGGCACACAGGGCTGCCCTGGAAATAGCGAAGGACCGCCTGCGGTGCCTCTGCCAGCGAAACCGGAGCTCGGGAAGATCACCCGCAGCCCTCCCAAGCTCCATTTTTGCTGGCAAAGGGTTGCAGGAGGCCATACCAGTTGCTTAGGACCCTGTTTTCACTGGACGAGCACTCAGACCACCATAGATGCCCCCAACATGAGTGACATCAAGCTAGCAATGCCCACCCTGGCCACACACACACACACCTGGCCTACTGAGGTAAAACGCAAACCTGATGTGGCCCTCGATGAAATCAAGTTTGACACCCCTGCTCTAGTAGATCTGGTTAGAAAATATGGCACTCCCATTTCCAGTTGTTCCTTATAACAACTCCCTTATGCATTAGGTTAAGTTGAGACTGGCCAAAATCACCCAGTGAACTTTCATGGCTTAAGATGGGCTTGAATGTGGGTCTTAGTGATCATAATCCAACATTTTAACCATTACTCCATATTCCTTTGTGAAATAATAATTAAAAAAAAAAAACAGAATCCAAGATCAGATTTCATAAACATGGAAACTTTATGCTTTGGTATTGAAGAAGAATCCTGAGAATACCAAGAATATGTTGGAAAATAAGTGGAGCATCAACAAATCAAACCAGAGTTTTGTTGACTTAAGGCATACATGGTCAGGCTGAAATTATCCTATTTTAGGCACATTCTGCAATGCGTCCAGCTCTCTGGAAAAATCTTTAATTCTTGCAAAAGTAAAAAAAAAGAGAAGAAAATGATGTCCAGCAGCAAGATGGATGGACTCAATTACATTAGTGATGGATGCACTGGTAGAGGAACTAAAGCATGGGTGTCATTTGATATAAAATATATAAAGAAGTTAATGTATATAATTATATAATATTAAAAATTTACAGTCTTGTGAGGCCTCATTTCTAGCTGTTCCAGGCCACATGTGGCACATAGGCTGCAGGTTGGACATGACTGATCTAAAGGACCAGATTAGGGGACAGATTGTCACGGAGAAAATCAATCTATTATGGTTGCTAGGAGTTGACACCAACTTGATGGTATCCAATCTACCAATTTTCTGGTGGATGCCATTTGCAGTTTGATGTATGTAAGCCGCTCTAATCATTTAGAGTAATCTGTTAACTTTTTTTTTTTTGCAATGTAAATGTTGCTATAGAGATCTAATTTTAAATTGATCTTATGCTGTATTTTTATTATTTCTTCACAACAATGTGAAATCACAGCTGCCAGTTATTTAGCTGGCATTGGCCTTCATATGCATCAAATTCTTATAAAGAACCTAGGATATTGTAATGTATCAGCATAGGATATGTGAGAATGTAAACAACATGGCCTTTTGTAAATGACAGCTGGAAATTTTATCAATGCACAGATTTTTTTTTAAGTGCTGTCCAAGATTTTTGAGTATGATACTAATCATTGGGACCACCATGGACAGTTTATCCCATAATCTTTCAGTTTTGATTTTCAGATCGTCATACTTTATAATCTCTAATTGTCTTCCATTCTACTATCTCCTGGTATTGCCACATCAATTATCTACACTTTCTTCTTTTCAACCGCAATTTTATCTAAAGTGTTATGAGTCAAGACTTCCATCAGTCTGTATTTGGAAATCTCACAATTTTTTTAACCTGCTCATTTTCATATACTTTCCCCCAACTATTGTTGTTGTTGTTAGTTGCAAAGTCGTGTCCTACCCATCGTGACCCCATGGACAATGTTCCTCCAGGCCTTCCTGTCCTCTACTATCCTCTGGAGTCCATTTAAGCTCACGCCGACTGCTTCAGTGACTCCATCCAACCACCTCGTTCTCTGTCGTCCTCTTCTTCTTTTGCCCTCAATCTTTTCCAGCATTAGGCTCTTCTCCAGTAAGTCCTTCCTTCTCATTAGGTGGCCAAAGTATTTGAGTTTCATCTTCAAGATCTGGCCTTCTAAAGAGCAGTCAGGATTGATCTCCTCTAGGACTGACCGGTTTGATTGCCTTGCAGTCCAAGGGACTTGCAGGCGTCTTCTCCAGCACCATAGTTCAAAGGCCTCAATTCTTTGGCACTCAACCTTTCTTATGGTTCAACTTTCACAGCCATACATTGCAACTGGGAAAACCATAGCCTTGACTGTACGCACTTTTGTTGGCAGGGTGACGTCTCTGCTTTTTAGTATGCTGTCTAGATTTGCCATAGCTTTCCTCCCGAGGAGCAAGCGTCTTTTAATTTCTTGGCTGCAGTTCCCATCTGTGGTGATCTTGGAGCCCAGGAAAATAAAATATATCACTACCTCCATTTTTTCCCCATCTATTTGCCAGGAATTGAGAGGGCTGGATGCCATGATCTTAGTTTTCTTAATGTTGAGTTTCAAGCTGACTTTTGCACTCTCCTTCTTCACCCATCAAGAGGCTCTTTAGTCCCTCTTTACTTTCTGCAATTAGAGTGGTATCATCTGCATAGCTGAGGTTGTTGATATTTCTCCCGGAAATCTTAATTCCAATTTGTGATTCATCTAGCCCCGCCTTTCTCATGATGTGCTCTGCATATAAGTTTTTTCATTACTAGTATATGATCATTTTTACGGATGTTCCAATGAATAATTTTGGTGACAGTGTTACGTTGTTTATAATCAGTTTGTGCAATTTTCCTGCATGAGCTGAATATATGATCTATTTTTTTCTGCTCCTTTGCACAATCTGCTCTTTGAATTATTTGGTGATTTTTCAATTCTGTTCTTAATCACATTAGTTCAAATAATATTATTGTTATTTATTCACAAAAATATGAAGTCGCAGCTGCTAGTTTTTTAGCTGGTGTTAGCCTTCATATGTATTGAGTTTTTCCCAAGAACCTAGGATGTCATAAGGTATCCATGTAAAATATCCATGTAAAATATGTGCAGATTATTATTTACTATTAAATGTATATGAGATTGTGTGCATTTGAATTTTGTTAAAATTAAGACATTCTCAAAGTATGCTTGTATACATTCACTTCATTAAGCATAAATTTAGATAAAAGCTAAATCTATATGTAGATTCATATGTAGATCTCCATCTACAGAAAAGCACATACTGTATCTCTGCTTCTCTACACTGCTCCTTTCATTTAGCAGGAACCAAAAGCTTTGATCCAAATGTATCTAAGTAATAACAGAACTGGAATTTCTTGCCAGTTTTCCTACTAAAAGATATAATAATAAAATCAGTGGATAGTTTTGAAATATTCTTTGTGTGGTCTTGAAAAAGCATTCTGTGCATAGTCCTCAGTGTACATCTGAAAAAATATCAATTTCATGGGGAAATTGTACAAAAATCTTTTTTGTACTTTCTGGAGATTGCTTGGCTAACGATTTATTTAGAAATAAGCAAACAAATAGAAGCAGGCAAAATACACAAACCTATGGGTCAGTAACAGAGTTGGAAGGGGCCTTGGAGGTCATCTAGTCCAACCCCCTGCTCACGCAGGAGACCTATATTGAACCGCTGACCTGCCGACCTGATTGACAAGCTCAGCGTCTTAGCCACTGAGCCACCTAGCCAGAATCAATCTGCTACCTCAGATCTCCTGGTAGGAGACAATAGCACCTCCCTTCAGATCTACTTTGCTTTCTGTGCCTTTTTTGTCTTACATAGTAATTTTATCAAACATTAGAATTAAAAAGATTAAAAAGCAAATATAAACTGGAAAAAAAAGGACGAAGAAAGCAACAAAGAAAAAATAAATAGAAAAGAAAAATTAAGAATAAAAATAAAAGAAATAGTGTCAGGAGCACTTGTGGGCAAACTCAAGTCCTCTCATTGTCCAGAGAAGAATTATGAAGAACCAAACTACTTGCAGACTCTTCATTCCACTGTGATCATTGGCTCTGCTTTCATTTCTTCCTTGGAAGTCCACTTTCTGTGACTTTCTGTGTCCTCAATTGCCCTTCTCTTTCCTTTCTCTCTCTTTCTTGCTCTTGCAGTGAGGAGGTGACTGAAATCTATGAGCACTATTATGCCACAAAAAACCTCCCTTTGAGCTCACCAAGCTCCCTATCATATCTGGCTTTTAATTTCTTCCTTTTTAAGATTCTTTTAATTAAGGGGAACAGTGGGAAACTGACATGCTGAAAGGAGAAATGCCAGCTTATACTGTCACCTTTCTTTTCCAGAATTTATCTGGAGCTCACATTGGCCCCTTACGTATTCTTAGAGAATAAAAATGATTGAATATGTGTGTGATAGGGCTTTTTTGGAAATGTACCCATTTGCCTGGGGAAGAAAAGGATTCTCTGGGAAGGGGCAGTTAGAAGGAATGTGTTACAGTGAAGTGGCAGTTTCCCAGGAGTGAGGGAGCACATTCCAAAGGGGATGAGATAAGAGGCCACAAAGCCCAGAGATAGATAGGAAATAGCGGAAGAGAGTTAGCATAGTCATTTCCTAGGATCTCCCAGGGTTTATCCATTAGGTTGAGAGTATTAAAGATGTAGTCTGGCAAGATTCTGTCTATTGGGTGTAAGCAAATAAAGAATTGAGCTTTGGTGGTATTGTTCTAGGTCATTCTTGGGCTGGGTCTGACAGATATCAAGAAACAGTGTCATTTCTTTGCTTTCTGATCAACAGCTGCTTATGACAAGCACATAGCAGCCATGTTGTTAATGCACAAGCAATCACAGTGGCAGCCTTTTTCTGAGAATGCCCAAAGCAGACTCTCAAAAATTCAAGGCAATCCACTATTCCCCCACTACCGCCATTGATACAGATACCCAAGTCGTCAAATCTTTTTGGTTAAGGAAAAGATCAGAGACAGGATAACCGGAGAAAGGAGGAAGATCAAAGGGAAAGGATGGAATATGAGAGAAAGCAGAACAGTTCTCGAATTTCTGGGCACAAATTGTTGAAAGCCACAAAGCAGTGTTAAGTACAGTTGGAGTTGCTGTATATGTATGTTTGTATTTCTGCAGTTGTAGAGGAATGAACTCAAGAACCTTTTTCTTTAGATAGTAAAATTTCCAAAAGTTATTTATTGTTCCAGATCATTTTTTCACTTCCCTTACTTGGTAGAGAACTTATTTTAAATTTTGCAAACACATTATTATCCTTGACTTATTTGATTCCAGAACTTTTCTAATTCAGTTTTTCAACATCTTCTGAAGCGCTCAGTCCTTTTTTCTCCAATCAAAATTGTATTATTTGTCCAAACAAAACTTCAAACAAAAATGTTGTTGAAGAAATACTTTCTCATTTTCTGAAATCAGGGGATTTATAAAATCAGCTGAAAATGGAAACAAAGCCTTGCTTTGTAAAAAAAAAAAAAAAAAAAAAGGTAGTCCTTGTTTAGTGACAATTGGGACTAACATTTTGGTCATTAAGTGAAGCAGTTGCTAACTGAAACAGTGTCTGTGTTCACAATCTTACTTCAGCTTCAGATTGCTTTCTAGACCAACTGTATATATGATTGTCAGTTTTATAGCTTTGGAGGAAACCATTTAGCCCTCAGCTTGCAGCCTTGATGTGATGCCTAGCAATTTTTTGTATGCTTTTTAAGAACTATTCTGAAGGTTTGTAATGCCCTTTGAAGAAATTCCTGTTTTCCTCTGGAATCATTCATTTTAGGAACACAGTTGGGCTCCTTTACATGCCATATTTGTTTTTTTTTTAAAAAAAGAAATGTGAGCTTTAATATTGGGTTCACACCAGGGGTGGGTTCTACTTACTTTTACTACCGGTTCGCAGCGGGGCCGCACGCACGTGCTTCTGTGCAGAAGCATTTTGGTGACGTCAGGGTCGGTGGATGGAGCCTCCCGCCGGTTTTACTACCGGTTCTATAGAACCGGTGCGAACCGGGGGCAACCCACCACTGGTTCACACATTGTGCTTAGAGAGAATGTGTTTCAGTTTTGATTTAGTACAATGTGTGAAGTTACCCATAATGAAAAAAATCAATGAAAAGTCAAGAAAAATCTTGACTTAATAGAATGTCTTGAGGCAATCCATATTACGTTGTTGCTTGCCTTTTCCTGTTTCTTGTATATTTTTTTCTTCCGTTTAATTGTACCTGATTCTCAGAGACTGATTTGACAAGTCCCTGCAGTTTTCTTGGCAAGGTTTTTCCGAACAGCTTTGCTATTGTCTCTTTTCTAGGGCTGAGAGAAAATGACTGGCCCACTTAGCTGGCTTTGTGCCTCAGGTAGGACTAGGACTCATGATATCCCAATCTGTAGCCTGATGCCTTAATCACTGTAGGTAGTTCTCACTTAACTACTACAGTTGAGTCTGGAATTTCCATCATAAATCATTGGAGTCATTAAGCAGATGTGTCCTCATTTGATTTTAAAATTGCTCGGATTCGGGAAGGCTTGGACTCCGACTGGGTGAGTCCGGGGGAGGAGACGAGGGTAGGTCTTGAGAACACTATCTGGGAGGAGTTTGATCCTGTGACTCTCAAGGATATGGACAGGGTTCTGGGTAGGATTAGTGCTGCCACATGTTTATTGGACCCGTGTCCCTCCTGGTTGGTACTGCCCTCCCGGGAGGTTACACGAGACTGGCTTCAGGGGATTATAAGTGCTTCTCTGAGTGAGGGTGCCTTTCCCGCTGCCTTGAAAGAGGCGGTGGTGAGGCCCCTGCTCAAGAAGCCTTCCCTGAATTAGCCAACTATCGTCCAGTCTCCAACCTTCGTTTTGTGGCGAAGGTTGTTGAGAGTGTGTTGGCACGACAACTGCCCGGGCACCTGGATGAAGCTATCTATGTGGACCCGTACCAGTCAGGCTTCAGGCAGGGATACAGCACTGAAACGGCATTGGTCGCGTTGGTGGATGATCTCTGGAGGGCTCGGGACAGGGGTTGCTCCTCTGTCCTGGTCCTGTTAGATCTCTAAGCGGCTTTTGATACCATCGACCATGGTATCATGCTGCAGCAGTTGAGGGGGTTAGGAATAGGGGGCACCGTTTTGGGGTGGTTCTCCTCCTTCCTCTCCGACCGCTCGCAGTTCGTGTTGACAGGGGGGCAGAGGTCGACTTCGAGGCGCCTCGCATGGGGAGTGCCGCAGGGGTCGGTCCTCTCGCCCCTTTTGTTCAACATTTATGTGAAGCTGCTGGGTGAGATCATCCGTGGTTTTGGGGTGAGAGTCCATCTTTACGCTGATGATACTCAGCTGTACATCTCCACCCTAGACCACCCTAATGATGCCCTTGATGTGATATCCCGCTGCCTGGAGGCCGTGCGGGTCTGGATGGGGAGAAATAGGCTCAGACTCAACCCCTCCAAGACTGAGTGGCTGTGGTTCCCGGCGTCACGATATAGTCAGCTGGTGCCATCGCTGACTATTGGGGGTGAGTCTTTACCCCACACAGAGAGGTTTCGCAATCTGGGTGTCCTCCTGGATGCACGGCTGTCTTTAGAAGAACACATGACGGCCGTGGCCAGGGGGGCATTTTATCAGGTTCGCCTGATCCGCCAGTTGCACCCCTTTCTGGATCGCGATGCCTTGCGCACAGTCACTCACGCCCTTGTCACCTCCCGACTGGATTACTGCAATGCTCTCTACATGGGGCTCCCCTTGAAAACACCCGGAGGCTCCAACTGCTCCAGAATGCGGCCGCGCAGGTGGTTATGGGTGCAACTCGTTGCGCCCACATGACACCCCTCCTGTGCGAGCTGCACTGGCTCCCGGTGGTCTTCCGGGTGCGATTCAAGGTGTTGATCACCACCTTTAAAGCGCTCCATGGCATTGGACCTGGAAACCTTCGAGACCGTCTTCTGTCACCAGTAGCCTCCCACCGGCCAGTCCGCTCCCACAGAGGTGCCATCGGCCAAATTATGTCGGCTGGCGACACCCAGGGGGAGGGCCTTCTCTGTGGGAGCCCCTGCCCTTTGGAATGAGCTGCCCCCAGAAATTCGTAAAATCTCTGATCTCCATGTATTTTGCTGTGCCCTCAAAACCTTGTTGTTCTGCCAGGCTGGGCTATCAAGGTAAAGATTTTAATTGGGTTTTTAAAAATGGGATTTTAAATTTGGGGTTTTAAATTGAGCCTATCATTTAACATTTTAATTATTTTTAAATTTTGTTTGTCTTTGTGCTTTTAATCAAGTTGTATACCGCCCTGAGTCCTTTGGAAGAAGGGTGGTATAGAAATAGAATAAATAAATAAATAAATAAATAAATAAATAAATAAATAATCATTTTCTGATGGTTTTAAAGTGAGCAACTGCAGTGATTAAGAGAATCACATGGTAACTAAGAAACCACATGGTGTTTAAGCAAATCCATTGTCCCGAAAGCATGTTTTTTGACAGAAACCCACAAAACCACCAGGTCACCCAAATCATGGTCATGTGACATAGGGTACTGCAACTGTTCATAAATGCGAGCTGGTGGACAAGCACCCAAAATGAGATCATGTGACTCTGGACACCTATGGACTGTGTGTGGCAGTTGTAACTTTTGGGGAGTCCATCATAACTTTGAACAGCCATTAAACAGTAAACCTTTACACCAAGATGAGTCCCATTTCTTATTTTTAAGTATGCTTAAATGTAAAAATAAAACTTAATTTTTGCCTTTATTGTTCTGTTACATGTTAAATACAGAATTGATGTATGCAATTACTCATTCCAAGAGAAGGTTAAAAAGACTGTTTATAGAAGTTAGAATTTTGAAAAAATTACATGGTGCTAATTTAGGAAAAAAGATTTCCTTCATTAAATTTAGGAACAGCAACAGACTAGGAAAAAAATATGGCATGTAAAATATATTTTTCCTGTGAAATGCTTATTCTAGAAAGTAATTTTGGCCTGCGCTCCTGAAACAAGGCTTCATCTTTCTCTTCAGAAAGGTACTTAGGCGAGGTAATATGTATTTGCAATCTCAGCAGGAAATAATGGAATACAGGTAGAAACTGTGAGATTATCTGGTTCTAATAAAGGCACAGAAAAATTAAAGGGCAAAAAACTCTACCCCTATTGTCATTTCTGATGTTTTTATTAAATGAATTACATAGCCACCCAATCAATGTGCAAATTAGGGCAGTGTGCACCAGTAACCCTTCTCCCCCCATCAGAAGTATAAATCAGTATTTTAATGATAATAACACTTAGACTTATATACCACTTCATAGTGTTTTACAGCCCTTTCTAAGCGGTTTAGAGTCAGCATATTTCCCCCAACAATTTGGGTCCTCATTTTACCCACCTCAGAAGGATGGAAGGCTGAGTCAACCTTGAGTCTGGTGAGATTTGAATTGCCAAATTGCAGGCAGCCCGCAGGCAGCAGAAGTAGCCTGCAGTACTGCACTCTAACCACTGTGCCACCGCAGCTCATAATACAGAAATATAAAATGCTAAGAGCAATCTCTGAAGAAAAATAAGACAGAATGATTGTCTGTGTCTGCCATAATTATCGTAGGTGTATGCACAATAAATTAATAAGTTACTTTCTTTTTATGGAATAATGAGAATGAAAATATCTTAATGGAATTCATTTTTTAAATTTTAATTACAGACACAAATAATGGGAGTCTCTTCCTATTAACTTTATGTAGAACAGTATGAACATGTCTCACTGAAATCAGTGAGGCATAATATGTTTTTTCAATTGATAAATCTCCTGATAAATTTCAGGGATTTAAATCCAGTTGCTTTCAGTAGATAGTGCTTTCGTTGTTGTAGTAGGAGTAGGAGTCATGTGAGTCATATCATATATTTAAAATGTTTGCATAAATATATCAAATTTGGAGTTTTTTAAAAAAATAAAAAATAAATAAAAATCAACTTTCAAGATGGCAAGATGGTGACAGGCAATAGGGAGGAAGCTGAACTATCTAATTCCTACTTTGCATCATGTCTTTTCACAAAAGGAAAACAAAAACAAAAACAGTCCCAACTTGTCAGAGCGACAGAGCGAGTGGGGAGCAGAAGAGAAATAGAGATCAAAATAGGTATGGAATTGGAGAGAGAAGATCTGGTTCAGGGGTGGGTTCTAAATTTTTTTACTACTGGTTCTGTGGGCGTGGCTTATTTTGTGGGTGTGGCTTGGAGGTCATGTGACTAGGTGGGCATGGCTAGCTGGTCAGTCATTTCTGGAAGGTCCTCACACTTACGACCAGTCCTCGCACTTACGACCCGACTCATTTGTTTGCTTTTAACACTGATCAGCTGTAGGACGGCCCTTTGAAGCCCCCCAGCAAGAGTTTAAACAGTTTTTTTCCCTCTAGTCATCAGCTGGGACTCAGGAGGCAGCAATAGATTGGGGGTGGGACCAAATAAAAGGTAAGAATAACGTGGGTGGGTGAGTGGAGAACCGGTTCGGTGATGTCATATCGTCACCGCTACCGACTCGGCCGAACTGGACCGAACCGGGAGGAACCCACCACTGATCTGGTTACTTCGGAGGAATTCGGATCCCCTGGACTGGGTGGATTAAATTCCAGGATATTAACAGAACTCAAAGCTACTGACTGGAATCTTTGAGAAATCTTAGAGCACAGGAGAAGTGCCAGAAGATTGGGGAAGAGGCCTTGCTGCTCCAAGACTTTGAAAAGGGGTGGGGGGTGGAGGAAGACTTAAGAAACTATAGCTTGATATCAATGTGAAAGACTCTATTACAATAGAATAGAATAGAATAGAATAGAATAGAATAGAATAGAATAGAATAGAATAGAATAGAATAGAATTCTTTATTGGCCAAGTGTGATTGGTCACACAAGGAATTTGTCTTAAGTGTATATGCTCTCAGTGTATATAAGAATTAAATACATTCATCAAGAGTAAAAAGATACAACACTTAGTGATAGTCGAGGTTACTAATAAGCTATCAAATTGTACTAGGAAACAAATAAAAACAGTATAAATTGAAAGATACAAGCAACATGGTTATAGTAATAAGTGGGAAGAGATAAATATTAATAAGGAAGAGAATAATAGTAATACAGTCTTAGTAAATTATTTGAGTGTGTTGTGGAAATTATTCGTTTAGCAGAGTGGTGGCATTTGGGAAAAAACTGTCCTTGTATCTAGCTGTTTTGGTGTGCAGTACCCTATAGCGTGTTTTTGAGGGGAGAAGTTGAAACACTTTATGTCCAGGATATGAGGGGTCTGTAGATAATTTTCACAGCCCTCTTCTATTTAAACTATTATTGTAGTGAATCTCAATCAGGTTTGCGAGATTTTGTTATGATAGCCAATTTCAATAAAAAAAGCTTTAGCCTTTCTCTGGAATCGATTTCCTGTTCTGGTTTACTGAATGGGTCTGACAAAATTGTCCTAGGTTGAAACCTTATGCCATCATTAATTTTTGTTATTTCATTGGTTGCTATACATTTTGGGGTTTTACATTTTTGGTCTCTCTGTGGATTCTTTACATTTTTCATTATATGCTCTAGAATAGATTAGCCATCAAGATTTATTAGATTGTAGTGATAAATCTAATCACTGTTCATTCTTTCGTGCAATTATTTCCTATCCTAAAATGAAACACAAAGTTGTCATGAATAACACACCCATCTACCTTCCCACTCCCACTAATATATCCTAATAGGAAAACTAAGGGACTGTGTGCGTTATGTATTTTCATTGTCAAGTATAGTTGAAAAATCATGTGCTCATTTGGAAACCTGATTTCCATTTTGGCAGGTGAGAGGAGGATGCTCAATCAGAATAGAGCTGGAAGAGACCTCTAATCCAGCCCGCTGCTCAAGCCATTATACCATTTCAGACAAGTGACTGTCCAGTCTTTTCTTAAAAACCTCCAGTGATGAAGCACCCACAACTTCTGAAGGCAAAGCTGTTCCACTGGTTAACTGTCCTCACTGTTTGGAAGTTTCTCCTTAATTCCAGGTTGCTTCTCTCCTTGATTAGTTTCCATCCATTGTTTCTGGTCTTGCTTTCTGGTGCTTTGGAAAATAAACTGACACCCCCCCCCTCCTCTTTGTGGCAGCCTTTTAAATCCTGGAATGTTGCTATCATGCCTAGCAGAGCTTTATAGAAGAGCTCATCTTTTTTTTAAATTGGTGGGAGCGAGAGAGAGAAAGACACCCAGGTGTGCAAGGCGAAAGTTCTTTCTAACATTCATTCACCCGAGAAAAAGCGCCGACTTTCGCCCCGTGAAAAGAACGCAAGGGAGACGACTCTCCCCTCCGCCCGGTGATGACTTAATATGTTTAATCTCTAAATGTATGTCTTCGCGTCCACCGTCAGGATTTTAGGGACAGCCGGCAGCCACCAAAGCCTCAAGTTTCCTCCGGTGCCCGGCTGCTAAAACTACGCCCCGCGCCATTTAATAAACCTGCCCGCTCCAAGGTGTCGATTTGATCCGCTGCTTCAGTCCCCCCCCCACCCCTCATGTGAATATCTTACCGTCGGCGCACGCGCAGTAGCTGGGCACAGCGAACGTAAGTCTCCATTTTGTTGCCATTTCTCTCCCCCCCCCTTTCTGTTTCCCGCCCAGTGGTGCTGAGAATCGGGACGTGGGTGGGAGGAGCAGGAATGGGTGGTGGGTTGGATGTTTGCGACGGGGGGGGGAGGAAAAAGTTTCTCTGGGGGGCCAGACGTGCACTCATTCCTCTCCTCCGGGGAATGCCCGGATTATGCTTTGCAAAAATCAGGAAAGGGATCCGCCTCCCCTTCCTTTAAAGGGTCGCCTTCCCGTTTGCTCACCTGTCATTATCCAGGCGGACTGAGATGCGCCTTGACCAGTCAACGCCTTTTGCTTCGAAGCACGCAAAAGGACTGTAGAGTTAGCGGTGGCATAGCCACAAACCATTGCTTGCTAAAACGGTGAAGGGTGTGCGTGCGTATGAATCACAGAGAGAGAGAGAGAGAAAAAAAACCCCCACACATGACTTTTGCAGCTGTGTGGTGGTGTGTTTAACCACCCTTACTGAATAAAGCACGCCGGCTGGTTTGCACATTTTAAAAACCACATTTTTAACCGCGTGGGCTTTCTGGACGTCTTAATGTATGAACCCTGATGATCACAGCACCCAATGTAATCCTGAAGGACGCTTGTAACCATGGCTGTCATTATAGGCTACACTTGGCTTTATTCCCACAACGCCCTAAGCCATTAAATACAATTTACAAACCCTTCAATGCCAGAGTTTACATACTAAGCCAAAGCTAATCAAAGCATATTATGGTTTAGAACAGCCCTTGGCTGCGAAATCTTTCATGCTATCACAAACCGCATAACTCGGGCATAATTTTGCTCTTCTGAATTAATTGATGTAGATTCAATAATGCTATACAGTATTCTTGAAGTCTGCTACCATTGCTTATTGGGCATGTATTCCAAGGTTTGATTAATGTGGTTTGACTATTCTCTGCGTAGAAGTGAGGATTATTAAAAGATGATGAGCTCTTTCTCTCATGAATAAGCTATTCATCTGTGAAGCAATTTCATCTTCTGGTCCCAGTTTTTGCTTCTGGATCTTCCTAAAACCTGCTTATGTATTGCTTTTGCTTATGCTCACATGGTCTTTTTAAGAAGAAGAAAAATAGTTGTTATCTTGGGGGTTGTACACAAATATCCTCATATTTCTTTGTTCTGGTTTTATTTGAATAGGGGACACTTCCAGATTCTCCTGACATCAATTTTCAAAACTCCAAAAAGTCAGGTGTTGGATGTTGGTTTATTAGATTTCCATGATAGACTGTTAGCAGATACCCAAAATAATACTGTAGTTAGGATGCAGTTAATCAGATTTAAGGAAGTCTAAATAAAAATAATTTATTTGTACTGGTAGCTGACAGCTGTTCAATTTTGACCAAGAGTTGTCATTAACTGAAAAATAATCAAGTTTGGTTCTAAATGAATTTCTATTTTTTATATTTAGAATTGTCCTAAGTTTCCTGTGTGTGTATCAGTGTCCTGCACATGCCTCAGGCTGATGGGATGTGGGCAATTGTTTGTTGGTTCACAGGATGATTTATAGACTAGAGATTCTTTTGTTGAGGTTCAGTTGCTAAATCATGTCTGATTTTTTGTAATCATAATCATAAGTTTATTTGTCAAGCATATATAAGATAACAGGTAAAAGTATAAACATAATTTGAATACATGAAAAGAGTAAGTAAAAAAGGAATATTAGGACAGGGACAGTAGGCATGCTGGTGTACTTATGTATGCCCCTTACAGACCTCTTAAGAATGGGGTGAGGGCAACAGTAGACAGTTTAAGGTTAAAGCTTTGGGGGTTTGGGGAAGAAACTACAGAGTCAGGTAGTGCATTCCAGGCATTGACCACTCTGTTACTGAAGTCATATTTTCTGCAATCGAGTTTGGAACAGTTTACCTTGAGTTTGTATCTATTATTTGCTTGTGTATTGTTGTGATTGAAGCTGAAGTAGTCATTGACAGGAAGGACATTGTGGCAGATAATTTTATGTACTATGCTTAGGTCAGACTGAAGTCGGCGTAGTTCTAAGTTGTCTAAGCCCAAAATTTGGAGTCTGGTGGCATAAGGTATTTTATTGCCTTATGTGACCTATATTGTATGACTTATATTGCCTCTTTGTGACCCTATGGACCGTAACATGTCAGGCTCCCCCATCCTCCACTGTCTCCCAGAGTTTGCCCAAATTCATGTTTATTGCGTCAACAACACTGTCTAACCATCTCATCCTCTGCTATCCCCTTCTCCTTCTGTCTTCCATCTTTCCCAACATCAGGGTCCTTTCCAATGACTCTTCTTTCTCCTCAGGTGGCCAAAATATTTGAGCTTCAACTTCAGTATTTGTCCTTCCAAAGAACACAGTCAGGGTTGATTTCCTTTAGGATGGACTAATTTGATCTTCTTGCAGTCCAAAGGACTTTCAAGACCTCCAGCACCACAATTCGAAAGCATAAATTCTCTGGCGCTTGTATTTCTAGTGAAATATCCTTGGTGTAAATCTGGGTTTTTCTTCAATTTGTTTTATATGCGTCAAAATGTGATAAAAATTGATTGATGCTCTTCTTATTATAATCAGGGAATGCTATATCTGGCATGAGTATGACTAAGACTAGTAACCTAATTGGCAGATTCCTATATTACTGAAAAACATCATGTGAAAACCTCAGTTAACCAAAGCCTAATGGTTCCCACTGATGACAGCCATCATCTAGGGAGAATTGTGACACACGGTGTAAGAATTATCAGTATGAATAAATGGAATGAACTAAAGCAAGATAGGCACATTGTAAATTCATAAAATTAAAGAGAAGAATGAAATAGTAATTAAAGTGGTGTGACATCATGGAACAGGGAAGAGAAAATCAGTGTGGTGCCAGATTAGAAACATGGAGGCTGAGTTGTTGTTGTCCTTTCTTAGGAATGAAGGTATGATATACCTTGGGGCAATCTCTCTCTCAACCCAACCCACCTCACAAGGTGGTTGTTGTGGGAAAAATAGATCAGCCTTTTGTATACTGTCTAGAGTTATACAAAATATAAGGTATGGATATAATAATACAGTACAGGTAACTCCTCACAATTGGAACCAATATGTCTGTTGTAAGTCATTGAAGTCATATGTTGACTTGGCCCTCATTTTACAACAATGTTTATGGTGATCCTTAAGTGAATCACCATGGTCATTAAATGAATCACATGGTAGTTAAGTGAATCCCCCTTCCCAAATGGATGTTTTTTGCTGGAAATCTGCAAAAACGGTTGCAAATCATAACCACATGACTATGGGATACTGCAACTGGTTGTAATCACAAGCCGGTTGCCAAGCAACCAAATTGCAAACACATGACCACATGGATGATGCAATGGTCATAAGTGTGAGTACAGGTCATAAATCATCTTTTCCAACCTCATCATAACTTTGACCTGTCGTTAAACAACGTAAGTTGAGAGTAACTGTAATAAATCACAGTAGTGATGGTATAGGTATGAATGAAATGTATGTACATCAGAAAGAGTGATTGGGTATTAGGTTGTTAATAAAGCATATGAAAGCAGGAATCCATGAATGATTATAGTTACATGTTGTACTCCAATAAATGGTGGTAATGGAAGAACCAGTATTCTGAACAAATGAGAAATCAAACAAAACATTGTCTTCCACCATGAATAGAGAGATGGAAATGATGAGGGTGAAGGTTTGTTCTCCGAGCTTGTGGGTTGGTTTCCGAACATTTCGTTACTAGGCTAGGTAACATCTTCAGCAGAGTCTAGGAGAATGGAAATGACTTGACCAAAGGAAAAGAAAAGGTTTCAAGATCCAGGGATGAATTACAATTTTCGATATTCTCCAAAGCACCTGAGGGCAGGACAAGAAGCAATGGGTGGAAACTAATCAAGAAGAGAAGCAATTTAAAACCAAGGAGAAATTTCCTGACAGAACAATTAATCAGTGGAACAACTTGCCTCCAGACGTTGTGAATGCCCCAACACTGGAAGTTTTAAAGAAGAGATTGGATAACCATTTGTCTGAAGTGGTGTAGGGTTTCCTGCCTAAGCAGGGGGTTGGACTAGAAGACCTCCAAGGTCTATTCTATTCTATTCTATTCTATTCTATTCTATTCTATTCTATTCTATTCTATTCTATTCTATTCTATTCTATTCTATTGAATTATAATGGTAATGGCTGAGTATATGCTTTACAAATGCCTGTTGTTTCAGTTACATGATTAGAGGCCCTGTGTATTCATATCTACAGATGGCAAAGGAATAAAAATACATCTAAAAGCATGATCACTTTGATAGTGTATTAATGAAAGATTGGGAGAATTATTGAAGGAAACTAGGGTGATGAGAGGCAAACCATGGGGGAATGCCAAGAGTGAATCAAGATCGGACAACAAGAAACATGGAAGAAAAGGGAGTAAGAGGAAGAAGAGTGAAAGTACAAAGGCTGCAGAAAGAAAAAGTATGAGAAGGTAATTTTCCATCAGAATGGATGGCGTGAAAATGCTACAGAAAGACAAAGAAGTGTGAGGAACTAAGCTAATGTAAAGAATTAACAAGTCGGGAAGCATGCAAAGCTTGGCTTCTTTTGAGTCCCATTACTTGCAGCCACTTAAAAGCATCTCTATTTCCTTTTGTACAATAGAGATTCCTATTGTACCCCTGCACTTCCTCACTACGGACCTGGGCAGCCTTATCAATGTAATAAATATTTGGATGTTTTGATTAAATAGGATGTCAAGAAACACACACAAATGGTATTCCCAAAAATGTGAGCTGCCACTAAGAAGGTTTGCTACCCAGTCTGTACCATGAATTTCACAAAGATGTATGGCCTTCAACAACCCAAACTAGATAACTATGATGACTCGTTTTATGATTATCGTAAAATGGCTGTAAAATCAAGGTCAGTTGCCTGATTTGACTTATTACTACAACTTGCAAACCAAAATTGCAGACTCCATTGTGACCATAAGTCGAGAATTATTGGTGAGAGTATATTTTTGCTCACTTTGTTATGTCACAGTGAGATTTGGATGTAACGGGAGAAGCAATTTAGTCCACTGCAGTGGGAACGGGGTATTAAAAAGGCATATGGGCAAAAAGAAGAGATAAGAGCAAGAATGAATAAATATGAAATAACGAATGTGGACTGAATATAAAAGTATCCAGTACAAAAGAAGTATATCGAGGTGGGCTGGTCATAAAAGAGAATGAGTTACAAATCAAATATATGAAGGAAGGCTAAATGGGTCAAAAGGAAGGGAAAAATTAAGGTAGTCATGGTTGGATGGAGTTGATGAGATCCTGGAAAAAATGAGAAATGAGACATATAAAGAATTCTACCCCCAAAGCAGTGTATCTCAACCTTGACGGCTTTAAGGTGTGTACACACTCTAGGGCCAGAGTGAGGTGGGTTATATATTTTATTTATATTTTATAAATAAAAGCGTATGAAGTAATGCCTGGATGTAGTGAAAGCTAGAATGATTTGCAAAGATAGAAATGTATGGACAAATATTGTGAATTATTTGGTTTTTAGCTGTTTTCTAATATCACGCTTTTAATTTCTCCTGCTTATTATTTTTTACTCCCTTTTTGCTTTTATGTAACTTTTTTTTTTTTGCTTGAATGAGAATAATAATAATTGCTCTGAAATGTTAGTCAAAACCTGTACTACATGCCAGCGGTGAAATCCAATTTTTCTTACTACCGGTTCTGTGGGTGTGGCTTGGTGGGCGTGGTATTTGGTGGGCATGGCTAGGTGGGTGTGGCAGGGGAAGGATACTGCAAAATCTTCATTCCCATCCCACTCCAAGGGAAGGAAACTGCAAAATCCCCATTCCTCCCCACTCCTTGGGGAAGGATATTGCAAAATCTCCATTCCCACCCTACTCTGGGGCCAGCCAGAGGTGGCATTTTCCACTTCTCTGAACTACTCAAAATTTCCGCTACCGGTTCTCCGAACTACTCAAAATTTCCGCTATTGGTTCTCCAGAACCTGTTGGAACCTGCTGGATTTTACCCCTGCTACATGCTAAATATAAACCAAAAAATATTTGTAAAATATTGGTGCTCCCTAGGCTCTTCTCATGGCCTGGTTATCTCTAGGAATGGATTATTGTAATGTGCTTTATCTGAGGTTGTCCTTGAAGAGCATCTGGAAGCTTCAGTTGGTGCAGAATGTGGCTGCAAGGACTTATACAGGTAGTCCTCAACTTGGCAACAAAAAAATTGGGTTCAATTGTGGTTGTAAGTGTTAAACATCTTTACAGTTTAAAGTTTAACATCTGTTAAATGAATTTTGTCCCATTTTATGACTTTTCGTGCCATAATTGTTAAGTAAATCACAGCAACTTTTACGTTGGGAGCATGGTTGTTAAACGAATCTGGGTTCGCCATTGACTTCGTTTGTAATAAGGTCACAAAAGGTGATCACATGACCCTGGAACACTGCCACCATCAATATGAGTCAGTTGCCAAGCATCAACGTTTTGATCATGTGACCATGGGAATGCTGTGTGAAAAACGGTCATAAGTCACTTTTTTTTAGTGCCATTGTAATTTTGAATGGTCACTGAATGAACTGTTGTAAGGCAAGGACTACCTGTATATGTCCCTAGGACTGTGATGGCGAGCCTATGGCACATGTGCCACAGGTGGCATGCGGAGCCATATCGGTGGGCACGCAAGCATTGCCCTAGTTCAGCTCTAGCGCTCATTCACGCGTCAGCCAGCTGATTTTCGGGCATTCCAGGCCAGGAAGTCAGGAAACAAGCTGTTTCCAGTCTCCTGAGGCCTCCAGGGATGTGGGGAAGGCCGTTTTCACCCTCCTCAGGCTCCTAGAAAGCCTTTGGAGTCTGTGGAGGGTGAAAAATGGGCTTACCAGGCCCAACGTGCCATTGCGTGCCAAAAACAGGGGGAGTGGGGGGGGTCACATGCGCATGCACAGGGTGGTGGTGGGGCGTAATGAATTATGGGTGTGGGCACAACCGCCCCACGTTCCCCCCGCCTTTGGCACGCGACGGCAAAAAAGTTAGCCATCACTGCCCTAGGAGAACACATTTTACCAGAATGGGACAATTCGCCCCATTCCAACTTGCTATGGCAACTCACTGTGGCCATTTTGGTATGAGACAACTTGTTGCAGGACAATTCAATGCAGGACAACTTAAGACAGGAACAAGTGGAAGTGCAACTCCTCCAATCTTGAGGATTTCTAACATGAGAACGTTCAAACATAAAGCAAGAGAAGGCCCATTGCAATTCACTTGTCCCTCTCTTAAGTTATCACTGGGTGTCCTCCTGGACGCACGGCTGTCTTTAGAAGAGCATATGACGGCCGTGGCCAGGGGGGCCTTTTATCAGGTTCGCCTGATCCGCCAGTTGCAGCCCTTTCTGGACCGGGACGCCTTGCGCACGGTCACTCATGCCCTTGTCACCTCCCGGCTGGACTATTGTAATGCTCTCTACATGGGGCTCCCCTTGAAGAGCACTCGGAGGCTCCAACTGGTCCAGAATGCGGCCGCGTGGGTGGTTATGGGCGCAACTCGTTGTGCCCGCGTGACACCCCTCCTGCGCGAGCTGCACTGGCTCCCAGTGGTCTTCCGGGTGCGATTCAAGGTGTTGGTTACCACCTTTAAAGCGCTCCATGGCATAGGACCCGGGTACCTTCGAGACCGTCTTCTGCCACCAATAGCCTCCCACCGACCAGTCCGCTCCCACAGAGAGGGTCTCCTCAGGGTGCCATCAGCCAAGTTATGTCGGCTGGCGACACCCAGGGGGAGGGCCTTTTCTGTGGGAGCCCCAGCCCTGTGGAATGAACTGCCCCCGGAAATACGCAAGATCTCCGACCTCCGAGTGTTTCGTTGCGCACTGAAGACCCTGTTGTTCCGCCAGGCAGGGCTATCAACTTAATAATTTTAATTGGGGTATTTTAAATGTTTGGGGTTTTAAATCGGCCAAATCTATGTAATTATTTTAATTTTTAATTATTGTTGTGTGTTGTGTTTTTAAATTGGCTGTACACCGCCCTGAGTCCTTCGGGAGAAGGGCGGTATAGAAATAAAATTATTTATTTATTTATTTATTTATTTATTTATTTATTTATTATTTATCACATGTTGAATTGTCCCATGGCAAATTGTCCCACAGTGAGTTGGCAACAGCAAGTTGACCTGTGGTGAGTTAGCTGGGGTGAGTCAGATGGGGCAAGATTGCCAGGGTGAGTCAGCTGCAGCAAGTTGTCCTAAACCAGTGATGGCTAACCTTTTTGCCGTTGCGTGCCAAAAGTGGGGGGAGTGCGGGGGGGTCACACATGCGTGCCCACACCCATACGTCAATGTGCCTTGCCCCCCTGCACTCCCCCCACTTTTGGCACGTGATGGCACATGCCCTACCCAGGTTCCAGAGGCTTTCTAGGAGCCTGGGGAGGGCGAAAACAGTCTTCCCCACTCTCCTGGAGGCCCTCGGGAGGCCGGAAACGGCCCGTTTCCTGACTTCCGGTGGGCCCGAAAATCAGCTGGTGTGCTCACCGATATGGCTCCATGTGCCACCTGTGGCACGGTGCCATAGGTTCGCCATCATGGTCCTAGACACTATGTTACACCTCTGTTGTGTGAGTTGCTTACTCCTGATTATTTATCCGTCACACTTCCAAAAGCTGGTAAAAAAATCAGCTTTACTGGAAGGATTTTTGGGAATGATTAGAGTTCCCTGTAAAGGAAACTCCCTTTAAAGCAATTTTTGCATATAGTGTAATTTTGAATTTATTGTTTTATTTGGTACTATATTTGCATTGTGTTGAATCCACTAAGGAATGATGGGAATAAACAAATAAATAAAGTAATAAACGATTGCTGTGGTAAAGAAATTGGCCCCTGGAATCACATGGTATTTTAGATCCATTTTTTTCCTTCCCTCCAGCGAGGGCCACATGGAAAAAGAAAACCCTGACAAATGCAAAGAAGAACCAAGGTATATATTTAACAGGAGAGGTGAGCTTCGTCCTTACATGTTAGATTTCTGAAAAAGGAACAACATTGCAGTACATGCACATTAACTCCCATTTTAATGATATCTTCTCTGATGTGTTTAGACTGTTAGTTGGCATGTTTAGGATTGCTGTTTTACCTTAATCTCTAGTTTAATGTTTCAGTTTTAACAGTTATTTTCTAAATAGCAACAGGGACTCAGCACTACTTACTGTGTGTGTGTGTGTGTGTGTGTGTGTGTGTGTGTGTGTGTGAGAGAGTGTGTGTGTAAAAGAGAGAGAGAGAGAGAGAGAGAGAGAGAGAGAGAGAGAGAGAGAGAAAGGGAGATGTGTCTGCCTGCTTTGATCTTGCTGCTTTTTCTTAAAAAAATTTTTTGTGTGTGTGAGAAAAGGGAATTTGAATCCTAAGAGAAAAAATATCTCCATGTACCTAACCCTAGCTTGAGGACGCTTGGCTAACCATTCTTGAAGGACACCTCTTCATCAGGGCTGAAATCCAGAAGGTTCTGACAGGTTCTAGAGAACCGGTAGCAGAAATTTTGAGCAGTTCGGAGAACCACCTCTGGCTGGTCCCAGAGCGGGGTGGGAGTGGAGAATTTGCAATATCCTTCCCCCAGAAGTGGGGTGGGAATGGGGATTTTGCAGTATCCTTCCCCTGCCATGCCCACCAAGCCACGCCCACAGAACCGGTAGTAAAAAAAAATTGGATTTCACCACTGCTCTTCATGAAGCAGCCTTTATTCTTCCACGGCCTATAGGCAAGGTCAGCTGACTTTATGTTTCTTCCAAACTGAAATTGAAGTGCTGCTTTCCACCTTCTCCTGACATAAACCTTGCTCCTTGCTTAAATCATGCTGCTTTGGTAGCAGTTGAGCTGATGTGATGGAAGGTAGGATGTGCCTAACTCCTATTGGCTGCTTCCCTCTAATCACCTGTAGTAGTCAGATCATGCAGTTGTAGGTGATGCAGTGGAGCGAACATATTCTTCCCCTTCCTCCAAATCCCCCATGTCTCATGTGGGTCAGCAAATGGTTCAAAACAAATGGATCTGGTATAGAATAGATCCCCTACATGGGATGTTGGTAGCTATGTTGGCAAGTTGTGGGGGCTGCTTCAACCAGCACCATTCCTTCTCCTTTAGCTGGCAGGTCATGAGGATATCTAGGAGGAGATCTGCATCCTTGATTATCCCACTCCCAGATGATTAGAAACCACAGATGACTCTGGAGTAAATTACCATGCTTAAAATTAGGCTAACTTTCCATAGCCGGATATATTAGATTACATTTTCAATTCAGCTAACATGATTAGGGTAGGCTGTGTGCAGTAGGTTCTCACATCATAATAAACTATATATTTATTTATTCAAATTTATTATCGCTCAACTCCAGTGGATTTTGGACTAGAATTATTTTAACTATGGTTTATTGAATAAGTCACAAATGCTTGGAAGCTCTATAAAACAACTAGACTGGCTAAATTCACACAATACATTAAGCCACAGGCAAGCAATAATATTTCGGATTAGGCTGTTCTGTGAACTCAGCTCATTACCAATTTCACACAATGTTCAATATACTCAGGTAAACTGCACGGTAGTTGGCTTTTTTTAATGTGCTCCCTGTTGTTTACAAAACAGTTTAAGAATTACTTACAGTCTCACCACAGGAAATTTGGAGAGAGTAACTTTTAAAAATTAAATTGTAACTCTAGCACATTTTGGCTATTGGAAAATTACTATGGGTGATTTCCATTTCATATGGTGCTTTGAACATTCCCAATCAATCCCTATATCTGATTCAGAGCAAGCATACCCGGCACTCAGTACAACTAACAAAAAATATTTTTTTAAAAAAAAAATATAGCTCAATTTTGCTTGTTTATTACACATCAACAAACACTTGAAGGCAGGACAAGAAACAATATATGGAAACTAATCAAGGAGAGAACCAATCTAGAACTAAGAAGAAATTTCCTGATAGTTAGAACAATTAACAGCATACTAAAAAGCAGAGACATCACCCTGCCAACAAAAGTGCGTATAGTCAAGGCCATGGTTTTCCCAGTTTCAATGTATGGCTGTGAAAGTTGGGCCATAAGAAAGGCTGAGCGCCAAAGAATTGAGGCCTTTGAACTATGGTGCTGGAGAAGACTCCTGGGAGTCCCTTGGATTGCAAGGCGATCAAACTGGTCAGTCCTAGAGGAGATCAACCCTGACTGCTCTTTAGAAGGCCAGATCCTGAAGATGAAACTCAAATATTTTGGCCACCTAATGAGAAGGAAGGATTCACTGGAGAAGAGCCTAATGCTGAGAAAGATTGAGGGCAAAAGAAGAAGGGGATGACAGAGAATGAGGTGGCTGGATGGAGTCACTAAAGCAGTAGGCGTGAGTTTAAATGGACTCTAGAGGATGGTAGAGGACAGGAAGGCCTGGAGGAATGTTGTCCATAGGGTCGCGACGGGTCGGACACGACTTTGCAACTAATAACAACAACAGAACAATTAATCAGTTGAACAAGTTGCTTCCAGAACTTGTGAGTGCTCCATCACTGGAGGTTTTTAAGAAGATATTGGACAACCTTTTGTCTGAAATGATACAGAGTTTCCTGCTTGAGCAGGGGGTTGGACTAGAAGACCTCCAAGGTATCTTCCAACTCTCTTATTCTGTTAACCAGCAAAAATGAGACAAAAGGAAAGCAAAAATGGAAAAAGAAGGGAGTAAACAACAGGCACAAATTTACATTATCTATGAAACTATCAAAAAACACAGAACTTTATGGCCTCTGGAAATGGTAATTAGCGTGGGTAATTAGCGTGAACAATCCCAAGGGAATGGGTAATTAGCATAAACAATCCCAAGGGAATGGCCTTTGGTTATTCCAGACCTGGAAAGTAGGACAATAGGTGATCCCTCCTCTGTTCTGCATCATGAAAGAAGCAAGTTAGGTGGATGAAGATGTTGTCTCCAACATTTGTGAAGTTCAGTCATAGTTTATAAGAAGTTTTTTTCCCCTCTTAGAATAGGGTTGTCAAACTCATGGTCTGCAGGCCGGATATCAACCTCCGAGACAGTGCACCGTTCAAAGTGGCCACAATGAGCCATTTCGGAGTTGCCACACACGCATAGGAGGAGGGGAATGCATGGGGCCACAGATGGGTTTGGGTGATGGGATTCACGGTGGGAGAGGAGCCAGGAAGGCAAATCAGCTGCGGTCGGTTCAGAAGCCATCCAGGCCTGAAGAGTACTTGCTGAAGCCAGCCAGAGAGCAACCAAGCTCGAAGAGTGCTTGCTGGAGCCGGGCCAAAAGGACTTGCTGGAAACAGCCAGGGAACAACCAGGAACAGTTGGGCGGAGCATGCTGAGTCCGTATAGCCATCTGGCTAGCAGAAGCCAGTAATGCTGGCTAAAACACCCTTTTACTCTATTGTTCACCACGTGCCAAGATGAGACTCCAGTAAAGAGACCTGTCCTACTCACAGTGTGGCCCAGTGGTGGGTTTCAAAATTTTTTACTATCGGTTCTGTAGGTGTAGCTTGGTGGGTGTGGCAGGGGAAGGATACTGTAAAATCTCCATTCTGTCCCCAATCCAGGGGAAGGTTACTGCAAAATCCCCATTTCCTGCCAATCACCTGGGACTTGGGAGGCAGAGAATAGATGGGGGTGGGACCAGTCAGAATTTTTACTACCGGTTCTCTGAACTACTCAAAATTTCCGCTACCGGTTCTCCAGAACTGGTCAGAACCTGCTGAAACCCACCTCTGGTGTGACCTCCTCTTTTGCTGGCTTGGTTTGGAACCGTGACAGGTAGCCAGCATTACTGGCTTCTGGCTATACGGACTGAGCACGCTCATACGCTGGCCACCCCCACGCCTGGTATAACGAAGGGGGAAAAAGTTGTGATATGTCACGTGACACCCCTGTCTTAGAATACAAAGTTTGTGTCTTTGAAATTAACTAACTAGAAAAAGTTATAGAATATTTATAATGATGCAAATGAAAAAAAATTAAAAAATGTCACGATCACCGGTGGCATATTTGCAATAATCATTATAGAGATCTGTTATAATTAGGTAGAAGAAAGTCAATGTTCATAATATAATAGTTTAATTAATTTAATTTAATAGTTTAATGTAACAGTTTAATTCAGGCCTCTATTAAATTTATGTATTATAATATATTAAATATATTATTTTAATCATATATTATTACATCTGTAATATAAAAAAATAAATACCTTAAATTCCAGTAGTATTTCTTACTTTTAAGTGGATTTCCTTAGTAGTAGAAAGTAAAAATATGTCCTTAGTAAGTAATTTTCAATATTTGAAGTTGATGATTTAAGTGAGATATTCCAGTCTATGTCAAAGGATTTTAGCCACTTAAATTTCAGTTTAAAAACTGAAATGGCTAATGAGAAATTGTAGTGAATATCTCAGGGTTTTTTTTCTCTAGGTCTACATTTTAACGAAGTCCAACAGATACAAATTTCCTTGACTTCATAATCTGCTTTTCACATTTCTCTCCCATGCATTTTAATATATTCAAAATACCTTTAAATCTTCCTTGAATGACAGATGAATGCTAATCACAATTTTTAAAGTTACATTCTGGGCTTTGTAAAAGAGAGTGAATTTCCGCATGGCCTTTCTCCTTTAAAAATTGAATCTAAATGGAAAATCTGGAGTGATTGTGAAAACTGAATGCAATTAGTTCATCATTCAGCACCTTTGGGACAAGCACTTGCATCAAAGTAGACATAGGAATAGCTACTATCCAAGCATATGTATTGAATCTTGTTTTGTTTTCTTATAAGAAAAGTCTTTTGTGTAGATACATTTCAAATATGAAGCACATTGTTAGTTTTACTGACAGTCTGAGTAGTAGATACACTTTTTTTCCACCTTTGGAATACAATTTTCATTTCCATTAAACTCCAATATTGTAGCAGTGCATTGAATTTTGATAGGAGTGGCATTGAGTTAGATTATTAAACTACATGTATTTGTGTTTTAAAAACCAGTCATTTAAATTGATTTACATCATGGATAAAATCTGAACATCCAGACTCCTGTTTTGGAAAGCTTTAGACTCCAGAAAGGGTTAAAGATTTCTGTGTGAATCATTTTACGAAGGAGCAAACATAACATTTAATGTATTGTAGGAAGTTAGCACCCACCCCTCTCCTAGGAAAATGAGATATTTTAGGAAATATTAAAAGGGCAGAATATTTCCCCTAAAAGGGAGGTAGAAACTCAGCCCCTCCCCCAACCTTTGTCAATGGGCCATTAAGGCCTAGGCCAGTCTATTCTACATAACAAAGATCTACCTCCTTCAGGCAGAGCCATAGTAGGAATTGCCAGAAGTCCTTTCATTACATCATCACCCAGCAAGAGTCAACCAAGCTCAAAAAAACAACCTACAAAGTTACCCCTGCATGGTCCCATGGGAGTCTGACAATCAGAATACAAGCTCAAATTCAAAGCCCAACAGAGGGTATAAATCTCTCTCTCTCACACCCATGTGCCTTTTTGCCCAGGACCTCAAAACCATGTGCTCCTGTCCACCATTAAACCATCTTTTCAAGCAGTCTCCATGTTTCCGGTGTCTTTCTCCCCTCTTGGAACTGAACCCAGATGGACATTTCTTCCAACAGTATCTAATTGAAAGTTGACATTCAGAGACCAGGAGGTTGCATTCTCATACTGACTTTTAAGAATCAATAGCAGTAGCACTTAGACTTATATACCGCTTCACAGTGCTTTACCGCCCTATCTAAGCAGCCCTCTCTAAGGCTTTAGAGTCAGCATATAGCCCTCAACAATCTGGGTCCTCATTTTACCCACCTCGGAAGGATGGAAGGCTAAGTCAACATGTCTAAATCCTAGCATTCTTGTTTACCAGTGTGGTTTTGTGTGTGTGTGTGTGTGTGTGTGTGTGTGTGTGTGTGTGTGTGTGTGTGTCTTTGAGCTAGTCTCGAGACCTAAGAAGCAGAATGTGAATGTTGCCTCCTTTTCTTTTTCCCCATAGTAAAAATACAGATCTCTACCAGAACAAGAATAAAAATGAAAATAGAATATATTTGATAAAAGCAAAAGCTTTTGAATACATGAGTAAAGAATAACTACTTTTAACTAAATGCATTTTGAATTAAACGTAAATATAGTGTTTTTCCTGGTCACACCCATTCATTTGTGGAGTACAAAGGTAAAGTCACTGGTGGGTTGCCTCCGGTTCGGACCGCTCGCAAGAACCGGTAGTAAAACTGGCGGGAGGCTCCGCCCACTGACCCGGACGTCATCAAAAGCGATCTGTGCATGCGCGGGTACGAGTAAAGGTAAGTAGAACCCACCCCTGGGCAAAGTCTATCTCTCAGTTCCAGTTCAGAAGATATTGAACAGGATAGTGGTGTTTTTGAGCCATCCTTGGAATAAAACCTGACAGAATCATGTTTGTGGTACTTTGGTGGTGGCAACCCTGAAGCCGTAAAGATGGCCTCAGCCATCTCAGTAATGGGTGCATTACATGGAACATTGACAGGCTTTTTTCAGGAGGCAACTGGACTGTCTGGTTTTTCTTTGAAGACGTTTCTCTTCTCATCTAAGAAGCTTCTTCAGCTCTTGAAAAAGCACCTTTGGGACAGCCACGACCCTGAGAATCTCCATAGATACTTTGGGGGCAGGGTGGATTTGATTTAAATCGAGTTGATTTAAATCACAATTTAAATCATGATTTAAATCACTAGTAAAAAGGCTTGATTTAAATCAACTCGATTTAAATCATAATTTTTAAAGAGCAACTGTCATCTCTGCTACTCCTTTGACCCCACCGATAGTCCCAGTGTTGCAGAATATACAGCCTCATGCTACATAACTAAGCTCCATTTCATGCTGAATAAATTAAATTATTTATGTATCTTAAATAGAAAACTATCTTACGATAGATTTTTACCCCAAAAGTTTTTTATTAAAATAAATTAGATAAAAATAAAAAAAAATCCGATTTAAATAAAAAAAATCCGATTTAAATAAAAAAAATCCGATTTAAATAAAAAAATCTGATTTAAATAAAAAAAATCCGATTTAAATTAAAAAAAAATCTGATTTTGGGGATTTTTTTTAAAAAAATCATTGATTTTTATCCACCCTGTTTGGGGGTAATTTAACTTTAGAGGAAGCTCTTAACAACAGATGCTACCTTGACACCATCTTTCAGGGCTCTCCCATCAGTACAATAAAATCAACTCCTGGTGACTGTCTGGACAAATCCTTGCTATTTTCTTGGGAAATTTTTTGAAAGTAGTTTTCTGTTCCTTCTTCCTACAGCTCAGTGGGCCCAAAGTCACCCAATTAATTGTCTTAGTGCCTAAAGCAGGGATAGAATTGATGTCATCTTGATTCTTATCCTTGTGCTTCTAACCACCATGCCAAGCTGGCTTTTGAAAGTATGAGAAAAGAACAATTCGTTTATTTATTTATTTATTTATTTATTTTATTTGATTTCTATACCGCCCTACTCCCGAAGGACTCAGGGCGGTGCACAGCCAAACAATAAAACAATAACTTTTAACTCAAGGTATTTTGAATTAAATGTAAATATAGTGTTTTTCCTGGTCATACCCATTCATTTTTGGAGTACAAAGGCAAAGTGGATAGTGGATAGTGGTGTTTTTCAGCCATCCTTGGAATAAAGCCTAACAGAAACATGTTTGTGGTACTTTGGTCCCTAGGGTGATAATGCATTCTTACATTAATAGTTAGTCTTTCAGCTGTTACGTGAAGTGGTTTTCAATCCTTATATGAGTCTTGTTAATGTTTCTCCATTTCCTCCACATTCATTAATTCAGAGGTTGGCTATCTTTTTAGGTTCTAGTACTATATAGCCCATGGTCCCCTTCTATATATGTGGGAGACAGAGTTGTGATGTTTCTCCTTTGTCTTCCAGGACCAGTTGCTATTATTGTTAATGGGGGGGGGGGGTCCTAGTCCTTGAGGTTTTTTTTGTGAGGTGTGTCAGGCCTCAATCCTCCCCTTTCTCCTGCATAATATCTACATGAAGCTGTTGAGTGAGGTCCATTGGCATGAGGTTAAGTATCATCACTGTTAAGGATATTGTTGTTGTGTTACCAACCAGCAGAGTAAATGCACAAGGAAACGTTGCTGAGAGCAATGAATAAGAGATATGCAAACGTTTATCAAAAGCTTACTTTATAGTAGAAAAACAGTCTCATAGTCTTTAAACAAATTCCAAGTCTTTGCCAGTAAATCAGTCCAGTAGTTACAGAATCTTCTTACCAAACAGACAGTAGTTGGTTAGAATAACAAACTCACTCTGGTTCACAAACCACGATGGTTGCAGATCCATCAAACAATGATTAGCAGATAACAACTCTTCTCAATAGTAGCTTATCATAGCAGCTTCATCATCTCATCATCTTCATACGCAATGGCAGCATAGCATAGCAGCAACTGAACATGTTACAATACCTTGCTTAAATACTCTCACAACCAGTCATTACCTAATTGCAGCATGACTCAGCATTTAAGTCACATAATACATTTACAGATTAAAGTTATAGTACACTTATATTACCTGGACAACATAGTTAGGCTCAAACCATATCCTAACAATCACTACACTGACTTAGTATCTGAAGGCTACGGATTGAGAGGAACAGCCTCAACACTAGCAAGACTGAGTGGCTATGAATTTTGAGGTTTCCTGTATCCAGAAATTTTCCATCTTGGATTATGAATAGGATTGCACTCCCTCTGAGAAGCCACTGTACAAATTGGTGGGGGTAAGGGTGCTTTTAGACTCATAACTGCTGCTTGAAGAACATTGGCGGCTGTTGAGTCTGAGAACCTTTGCACAAATCTATCTTCTGTACTCTTGGGAAGACCTAATCATAATCTTGTCTGAATCGTTGCAATGCGACAATAATCTCTTGTCTGAATCGTTGCAATGCGAGCTACTTTAAAACCACTTGGAAGCTACAGATACTCTAAAATGCATCTGTACAGGTCAGTACAACTATATTACACATTGCTACAGTTGTGAATGAGTTCTGGATGAAATTCAAGACCTGGTTGTCTTCCTTAAAGTCCTTCAGGTCACAGGGACTGATTATTTGCAAAACTGCCTGTTACCAATTATCTCTACCTGTCCAGTAAAATCCAGTATGGTTGGCATAAACTAGGTCTTATAATTTAAGCAATGTCATGTGGTTGGAGTCCCTAGAAGATGGCTCTGCTCACCTGCTATGCCTGGAATAATATTCTCTCCCAAGGGCCAAAGGGCCAAAGGGCATATAAATCAATTTTTTTAAAAAATGGTCCCAATGTTGGCTACTTAGAAGGCCTGGTTTCTCCCCCAAGCTTTGGGTTATGAGGCCATATAAACCTGTCAGGATTGATTATTTAGGGTTGTTGATTTGTCTTGGGTGCTACTCGCTTTATGTCTTGTGAGTTCATAAGAATGGTGGCAATATAAGTCTTTAAAATAATAAATGAATTAATAAATTTATTATATTTGATTGTTAACAATATTGTTTCAATCAAATATCACTCTGAGTTGTATGTTGAGTGGGTGTTTGAATAAATTGTCGAAATAAATATCTAACTAATGCTCTTACTCTGAGCTCTTATATAAGGGCACTGCTATCTTGGATGACTTTGCATAAGAACTCATTTAAATTATTGCTAATTTATATTTATTAGTTTAGTTATAATTGGGGAGATTGATGGGTACCATCTTTTTAGGGTGGTATATGCTTTGATGTCCATATGTACTGTGATGTTAATATTAAAATGTATTGGTATACAAATTTATTAGTTTTAAATAATAAACAGTAATTCAGTATATCTGTTCACTAATGTCATTAACGCTTCCCAGTTAAGCTTCTTTAATCCTAAGGACCTCTCACTAACGATCAAATTCTGTAGTGGCAATTATGTGGAAAATGATTCATTTCCCCCTATAATTTGGCCTTGATTATTGCAGGTGTTTAGTAACTCATGGGCATCTCGAAAGCCCAATCATTTTTTACAGCTAGACAGGTCGAACAAACAAAAGATAAGTGGAATGGAAGAAGTAAAGCAAAAAGCGCATACTATATTTTGTACAGCATGGACAAAACGTAACATTTTAATAACATTCTAGAAAATTCCAGGGCATTGTGGTCTGTCCTCAGCCAACAATGTTTTTTCCGGTTCCAGGGTTTTCTGCAAGTTAAGCCTTTGAACTGGAAGCAGATAGAATTTGAAGCTGGACCAGATGCAGAACACTAAGAATAACTTAGTTTGGATCAGGGATAGTTTGGATCGGGGTCTCCAAACTTGGAAAATTTAAGACTTGTGGACTTCAACTCCTAGAATTCCTCAGCTAATTTGGATCATTACCAGTGGTGGGTTTCTACCAGTTCACCCCAGTTCGGGCAAACCGGTAGCGGTAGCAGTGGGAGGCTCTGCCCATTTGCCCGGACATCATCAAGGACGCTCTGCTCATGCTTAGAAGGTTCTGTGCATGCACAGAAGCACCGCGCGTGCGTTCACAGTTCTGAACCGGTAGCGAAGGTAAGTGAAAGCCACTACTGATCATTACCCTTCAAAAAGGCAAGAAGAGGATATTTACGCATTCCTACCACTTTTCATTGAGGATATTCAAATTTAGAATTAACTGCATATGATAAGAAGAATTAAACAAATATTTTATAAATGAATTTTTTGGAGGGAGAGGCTGGATAGCAAGAAACATAGTGTCTTCTACTTGTTTTATACCTGAATTCCCATCAACCCTGACTATTATCCATGTTGACTATAAGATAAACTTAAAAGGAATTCAGAATATGTGAGAACAAAGACACATAAAAGAAGGGAAGAACAGTGCTTCAAGAGGATATTCTTAGCTGGTTGAAGATGATGGAAACAAAAGAATGGGGTCATAAGCTGTACTATATTGAAATATCAAGGCTAAAAAACATTAAGGGAGCAACCTTATGAATTAGTGTAAAATGCATAGGTTTGGAAAGACAATGTGGAGGAATGTAAGAAAAGGTATTGATTGATGAATGCTTTTGGCATCAGAACTGCCATGCTTTATTGATGACTTACTAATGAAAATGAGAAAAGTTACACAAATTGTTATTTTAGCACATGTTCGCAGAAGTAATCCGTATCCTCTTTATTACAGAGCTAATCACTGCATTATCTTAAATACATTCATCCCTAATCTGTTTCACTAACTGTATTATATATACCTGATAATGCTATGTCATTTCACTTGCTTTTTATGCTTATATTTTCTGTCCTAGCTTCATTATGAAGTAATATTGCTAACTTTTCAGTATATAAAATTAGACCCTAGGGACATCTTTCCTAACTAGCCTTGCCTAGCAAATTTTCATGAATAATCCATTAACAACCGACTCATTTGTAGACCTATGTGGCAGGTGAGTATTTCCCCAGGTTTTTCAACAGAATGATTTTGAAATACAATTTCCATAAAATATACTGGTACCAAGGGTGAGGTCCATTGAAGTTTATTAGATTCTGCCATTCTCTGTTCAATCTGTTTTTGCTCACTTCTGTACTGTATTGCTCTGTTCCCAGTATATAGACAGACAGGAAGACCAGATAATGTGGCTTGCCCTTGCTTCCTTCTAGGGCTGATAGAGAATGACTGGCCCAAGGTCACCCAACTGGCTTTGTGTCTAAAGCAGGACTAGAACTTACAGTCTCCTGGTTTCTAGCCTGGTGCCTTAACCACCTCAGAACCAAACGGGCTCTAGCATGAATACTTGAAGCTTTAATTATGGCAGTGTAAAAAAAAAATAAACAAATAGGTTAACATGATACAGCAATGAAAGAATATTCAAGAATCCCAAAGAATGTAACACAACAGAAGATTGAATAAAAGAGCACTCAAGAACATAATCAATTTTGCAAGAAGACAATGGAGTCCTTATACCAGTGGTGGTATTCAGCGGTTCTATCTGGTTCTGGCGAACCGGTAGTGTCGATAGTGGGAGCTTCTGCCCACCTGCCTGGATGTCATCACGTCCCATTTTTGACACTCTTTGCATGCGCAGAAGGTCCTGCGAGTGAAGTGAGCGCACGCTCACATTTCCGAACCGGTAGCAAAGGTAAGTGAATACCACCCCTGCCTTATACCCTCTTCTGCCAATCAGGAAACCCCCAAGAGATACTGGCAGGTGGGCTCCATCAAATCCAACGTATAAGCAGGACCTTCCCAGGTGGATGTGCATCAAGATTTCAGCTTCTTAAAACTATCTTATATAGACTGTGAACCACCATGACTCACACCTGTTTTCATAGTCTTGTCTCGCTGGAGATTGCCAAGAATAAATTTCAAGGACTCTCATTTCAACCCTGAACTACAATTTTTCTCCTTTATTGGCACAATTGAGATTCTTTTCCTTCTTTTAAAGGTGTAGCGATAGCAATAGCACTTAGACTTCTTTACCACCTCCATAATGCTTTACAGCACTCTGTGGGCGGTTTTTTATTGCCGGCATATTTCCCCAACAATCTGGGTTTTCATTTTACTAACCTTTGAAGGATGGAAGGCTGAGTCAACCTTGAGCCAGTCAGGATCAAACTCCTGGCTTTGGGCAGAGTTTGTCTGCAATACTGCATTCTAATGCTGCACCACTAGGGCTCATGTTTTCATAAAAGTAACAATTTTCTCTCTCATTTCTGCAAAAAGTGTGTGAGTTGATGGCATAATGGCTAGGATTTAATACCTTGTAAGTAGCAGCTGGCTGCACTGCAACACCATGAGGAAACTTCTTACTCATCATTAATGTTAAGTTTGGTACATTTTGGGAACATTCAAGAGTGTATGTGGGAAGGGGTTTAAAAACATCAAGATAGCATCTATGACAATACAACCCATGTCATGCCTGTATTTTATTGCACCACACAATGCACATAAAAGATGGGGCAAAGCTTTCATTGTGTCACTGAGGGCTTCATCTTGACTTTTCTTCCCTTCCCTGGTTGATAATTTATGAAAAAACAGAGCAAGATGGATAAAATGGAGTGCAGACAATTTTAAATGTCTTCAGTATGGACTGGATACATCTATTGTGGTCCGCCGGCAGCCTGCGGAGCTGGCAGTGGAGTCGGACAGCGATGAGACTGAGGAAGAACAGGGGCCAGTCCTGGAGGCTGGGGAAGGCCCGGATGAGGGCTCTGCGTCGGAGGAAGAGATGGGGACAGGGCCACCGGGGAGTGATGTGCAGACTCCAGAGCCTCCAGAGGCTAACAGTAGAGAGGCAGAGGAACAGGAGAAGCCTGTTCTTAGTGCAAGTATGAGAAGAGCTGCCAGAAGGCAAGAGCAGCTACAGCAAAGAGGACGACTCGGGAGTAGGGCCAAGAGATGATTGACCCCTCCCATAAGGCTTAAAAGACCAGCAACAGCTCTTGGGCTCTTTGTCGGAAAACAAAGTTGATAGACTTGTTCTTGTCTTGCTGCACTTATCTCTTGTCGGCCTCTTCTGCTTCTGAACTTTTGCCAAGAGAAGCCTTTGGCAGTTTTCCTAATTATACCAAGGTTGGTGATTTGACTGAAGAATTTGTGTTATGAAGAATTTGTTTTAATTTAGTTTGGACTACACTGAGAATGAATTAATTCTCAGCTGTTCTAATAAAGTCTGTTCGTTTTGGAACTGTTTGTGTCGACTACTACCTACTTGGGCCTGGGTCACAACAACATCAAAGCTGGCGTTTCTGCAGAGACAGTGTTTGGAAACTGAGAAAAACAGATGGAAAATATATTGTATTTAGGGAATCTTGAGCAGAACAATGAGCTTCTGCCTTCTCTTAGGAATGTTTTGCTTCCTTTGATATCATAACACACTTCAGTTGTTTCAATTCCACATATTACTTATAGCTAAGCTTAGACTTGCAAACACAAAGGAAGTGAAAGATACCTAGGAGCCTTGATCACTCAAAACTTTCTAGTATAATTCTACAAGCATCCCACTTAATGTAATTCAGCTTAATCTAACCCAAAGCAAGTAACAGATGCTACACTGATCAACTACGATAAATATTAGTGCAGTTTTTTAATTTTCAAAAAGCATTCTATGCAGTTTGCATGCATATGTATCTGCTTTCTATTCTTCCTTCTTCATCAATTTAGATGAACACAAAATTAAAATATTGGTGGTGTCTTCAGAAGCAGGACTATCTTGATGTCATAATAAGACTTAAATTGTCCTTTTTGATCTTGGTTTTATAACCTGAAGAACTGACACTGCTATATTTAGGATATTTATTTAGAACTAAATTATTCACAGTAGATAGTGCAATCTTCCACCTCTTACAATACTAGACAGCACAATATCAACAGTAGAGTCCTTCAAATTTCTAGGTTCTATCATATCTCAAGACTTAAAATGGACACCTAACATCAAAAACGTCATCAAAAAAGCTCAACAAAGAATGTTCTTTCTGCACAAACTAAAAAAGATCAAACTGCCCAAAGAGCTGCTGATTCAGTTCTACCGAGGAATTATTGAGTCTGTCATCTGCATCTCCATAACTGTCTGGTTTGGCTCTGAAACCAAACAAGACAAACACAGATTTCAACGGATAATTAGAATTGCAGAAAAAACAATTGCTACCAACCTGCCTTCCACTGAGGACCTGTATACTGCACGAGTCAAAAATTGGGCTGTGAAAATATCTTCAGACCCCTCACAAACCCCAAAAAGTATAATAACCAATGAAATAACAAAAATTAACGATGACATAAGGTTTCAACCTAGGACAATTTTGTCAGCCCCATTCAATAAGCCAGACCAGGAAATTGACTCCAGAGAAAGGCTAAAGCTATTTTTATTGAGATTGGCTATCATAACAAAATCTCGCAAGCCTGATTGAGATTCACTACAATAATAGTTTAAATAAAAGAGGGATGTGAAAATTATCTACAGACCCCTCACATCCTGGACATAAATTGTTTCAACTTCTACCCTCAAAAAGACGCTATAGGGCACTGCACACCAAAACAACTAGACACAAGGACAGTTTTCCCCAGAATGACATCACTCTGCTTAACAACTAATTCCCACAATACTGTCAAATAATTTACTAAGACTGTGTTACTAGTATTTTTCTCTTCCTTTCTAGTATCTATCTCTTCCCACTTATTACTCTAACCATGTTGCTTGTATCTTTCAATTTATATTGTTTTTATTTGTTTCCTAGTACGATTTGACAGCATATTAGTCACCTTGACTATCACTAAGTGTTGTATCTTTTTATTCTTGATGAATGTATTTTATTTTCCTTATGTACACTGAGAGCATATGCACCAAAGACAAATTCCTTGTGTGTCCAATCACACTTGGCCAATAAGAATTCTATTCTATTCTATTCTAAAAATATATGTAAATGCCCCACTAAATATGCATAAAGATGCATTGAGTAAAAGATGCCTATGATTGTGCCTCTATTTTTTGAGATCTCTCCACTGGAATTTTGGGATTATTTTGGTACAAAGTCTATGGTGGGAGGGAGTAAAAAAAGAAAAAGAAAACAGGATAAATAAATAGGAGTAGGTCAGCTATTGCAGCCTTTTTCTTCAAGCAGGATTATCCTGCTGTCATACAAGTGATAAGCTTGTGTATACATGAAAAGATTTGGTATTTTATTTTGTTCGTGTTCAGTTTGTCATCTGCTCTCTTCTAAATCCTCTTCTGTACACTTATCCTTACAGACTTTTTCTTTTCTATTCTTTAGTAATTTTTCTTCCAAATACTCTGAATATACAGGGAAGCAAATAAAAAATAGGGTTTTTGTAGCGCATTTAAGTGGCGGGGGTGGTTTTTTTTGTTAAATACGCAATTTGGGAACTGCCTGAAAGATGACCCTGAACTGAGTCAAATTTGGCGGCTTGACATTACATGATAGTTTCATGGTAATTACTACTACGGTATTATTATCATTAAGTTGAATTTATGCTGATAGTAATGATTTTCCATGATTTTGATCAATACTGATTGTTGTAATCTATGTATTCCAGGTGGTGCTACAAGACACTTCGAGTTGTATGACTGAAGTGGCAGAGAAGCCTCTCTAATAAATAAATGACTATTTTCCCAAAAGGAAGCCATTGATTTTTCAAGCTGCTTTCCCTGTAATCTGATATTTGTCCATGACAAATGATGGAGCCATAGTTTACTAAGTTGCTTATTTTTTTTAACAGTATGAATTGATTAGTTATTTTTTTCCCCCTTGCACAAAAGTGAATTAGTAAAAGATCTGCAAGTGTGAAAGAAGTACTCGGGAATTTATGTCAGGTATAATACATGATTCAGCTCATGGGCATTCATAGTCATTCATTTTAATTCCTTAGAACTGAAGTGAACCATGTTCGATTGTACATGTGTATCAGTGGTGGGTTGCCCCCGGTTCACACCGGTTCTATAGAACCGGTAATAAAACCAGCGGGAGGCTCCGCCCACCTACCCTGACATCATCAGAATGCTTCTGTGCATGCGCAGAAGAGCATGCATGCAAGCGAGCAAAGCGCGCACGCACGCATGGCCCTGTTGCAAACCGGTAGTAAAGGTAAGTAGAACCCACCCCTGATGTGTATGTATATGTAGGTGAAATATATTAGAATATCTGTATCTATACATTTTAACCACAGCAGCATAGTTTCTCATTACAGCTGGTTCTCAACTTACTATCACAGTTGAGGCCAGAATTTCCATTGCTAAACAAGGTGGTTGTTGAGTGAGTCAAGCCCAATTTTATGACCTTTGGGGCTGTTAAGTGAATCGCTGCAGTTGTTAACTGAGTCATGTGGTGTTCTGCCACAGCTACGGACCCCAAAGAACGCAGCACACACAAACTCTATACAAAGCTTATTGTACTCAAATAACTCAGTCTTTATCAACCAAAGGCTGTTAATAAACTGTTTTAACAGCCTACAAGAATTCTAAGATAAGGTAATTACAGTCTTACTAGAGTTGGCAGAAAGCCCAGAAGCAATTTTGCAGAGAATTCAGACCGAAAGAGAGTGAACTAAAGTTGTTCCCTACAGCTTGCTGTAAGCGGCATTTCTCCTTAAATAGGCTAAGGGAGCCCCAATTAGCCCCAAGCCTTACTCTCGAGGAGACCTCCTCCTGAGGAGCCACTCCTGCCTTTTGGCAGCTCTGCACGCCCATGCATTGAGAAGAGGCTCCTCCTCTTCGTCCTCTTCACTTAAAGGAGCTTCTGGAGGTTCTGAAGGCCCTGGCTGAATCCCTGCCTCTGGCACCACATTTTCTCCAGCCTCCTCACTGTCCGACTCAAGCACCAGCTGCACACGCTGCTGGTGCAGCACCACACCAGCCTCCTCGTTGTCGGAATCACCTACAATCTGCACAGGCTGCGGATGGGCCACAACATGTGGTCGTAAAGTGAATCTGGCTCCCTCCATTGACCTTGCTGATCAGAAGCCATCTGGGAAGGTCATAAATGGTGATCATATGACTCTGGGACATTGCAATCATTGTAAATACATGCCAGTTGCCAAATCCCTGAATTCTGAGCATGTGACCAAGAGAATGTTGTGACAGTCATAGATGTGAGAAATGGTCATAAGTCACTTTTTTCAGGGTTTATTGTAACTTTGGTTGCTAAGCAACTGGGTATAAATTACGTACTACTGGTTGCAAGTCAAGGTATATAGGAGTGTTAGAAGTTGAGGGCTGGGTAGCCATCCCCATTTTATTTAGCTTCACAATAACCATTTGCAGGCAGGTGCAAGGTGATCCAGCAAGTTTACCGATATAGCACAGCATTTTGCTGCAAAAGAGTTCTAAAGTACAGAGGTCCTGTGAAAGATTCACAGCAGTGACTTGTATAAGACTAAGTCAGGATTTTGGTTTGTGAAAGCTACATGTTTTACATGGCATGCTAAAAGTCAAAAAGTTCAAGAATCGTAATATATGGATTAATCTTATGTGTGAACCAGACCACTTTTAAAAGAAGGCATTCTAAAGCATTGTATATAAATGAGCATATCCTTTATGGAAATATTGTCACGCTAAAGCATATTTATTGAGTTTATTTTTGAAACAATTTCCAAAGTGGAAAAATAGTGAGTACATTGAGTTATATATGCCAACCCTGCTTTAATTATGGAAAGCTGAACTTCTTCTACTACCATGTTATTTCATTTGGAATAAAAAATATTACAAAAATATTAATATGTGCATTGAGAGCTTATGCACCTAAAACAAATTCCGTGTGTGTCTAATCACACTTGGCCAATAAAGAATTTATTCTATTCTGTTCTATTCTATTCTATTCTATTCTATTCTATTCTATTCTATTCTATTCTATTCTATTCTATTCTATTCGTATAAACATTTTTTTTTTGTTTCCTACAAAACTCTCCTGCCTGTTTCTCTGTTCGTTATCTTCAATTGGGTGAAATGGTGCATCATAGGGAAACAATTTTTGAATCAAAGTACCTCAAGAGGACTAATTTAAAGAATGCATCCAAAATCTGGGACCCATTTCTCCTGGGGAATTGAAATTTCAAGGAACTTCAGATCTTTGTATTAGCAAATTTGTGGTCACTGCAGTGCTTTCCCACCGCAGTCACGTGATCATGATTTCTGGTGTGCTCTGCCAGCTTCCCATAAGCAAAGTCAATGGGGAAGCTGGCAGAAAGTCAGAATTTGCTCCTCTTCCCACTGCTGTTTTGCCCACCCATGGTCGTTCTATTTATCATGATCATTCTGTTATCCTGGGTTGTATAGTTTATTCTGAAATCTAAAAAAAAAAAAAAAAAGATTGCAGAGTGGAAAATCAAAATTTTAAAAAATTATATTGTACCAAAAGTTAGGAAAGAAGCAACCTAGAACTAAGGAGAAATTTCCTGACAGTGAGAACAATTAACCAGTGGAACTGCTTGTCTCCAGAAGTTGTGAGTTGTCCACCACTGGAGGTTTTCAAGAAGGGATCAGACAACCATTTGTCCAGAATGGTATAGAGCCATGATGGCGAACCTGTGGGCACGCGCACTGTCACCACCTGTTCTTCAGCCAGCTGGTCTTCGTGGGTGCCAGAGTGCTGAAAAATGGCCAAAATGGCCCCAAACCAGGCCATTTTCTGGGCTTTTTTCAGGCCTTTTTCAGGCTGTTTTCAGGCTGCTTTTCAGGCTGTTTTTGGCACACTGGCCAGCTATTCTTCGCTGGCCAGCTGGCGCTCCGGCATGCACGCATGCATGCGTGTTCCGGTTTAGGCACTCGATGCCAAAAAGGTTTGCCATCACTGCTATAGAGTATCCTGCCTGAGCAAGGGATTGGACTTCCAAGGTCCCTTCCAACTCTGTTATTCTGAGCTATTCCAAAAGGGATGAGATGCAGAGATTCAGGGACATTTTTAGCAGTGGCCCCAGGAAACCTTGTTTCATAATACAATGTGCAATACACAGACTTGATTCAAAACACTACAATATAATCTTGTCATTTTATTTTTGGTTTAATGCAAAACATGAAACGCATTGACTAGGTTTACTCAATCCAACCATTGTGTTTTGTGAATCAAGTTTTGTGTTTTACAGGAGCCTACAAATTAAATTTCGTTTATAAGCCATGTGTCAGACCTGGAAGCCAACTTTTACATTTGGGCCTTCAGGCCTGCCACATTTTCTACTGTGGGAAAATGGGAGGGGGGATTACATAGAGCAGTGATGGCCAACCTTTTTGCCGTCGGGTACCCAAAGTTGGGAGAGTGCAGGGGTCGCGCGCTTGTGTGCCCACACCCAAAATTCAATGCACCCTGCCCCCCGCATGCGACCCCCTCACGTTCCCCCACTCTTAGCCTGTTTTTCGCCCGCCCTAGGCTCCAGAGGCTTTTTTGGAGCCTGGGGAGGGCAAAAACGGCCTTCCCCACACCCCCAGAGGCCTTCCGGAGGTCAGAAAAAGCCAGTTTCCCAACTTCCGGTGGGCCCGGAAGGCCCGAAAATCAGGTGGCCACTGCGCGCTGGAGCTGAGCTAGGACAATGCTCGCGTGCCCACAGATATGGCTCTGTGTGCCACCTGTGGCACGCGTGCCATAGGTTCGCCATCACGGACATAGAGTATGGGTGATATGTAGTTAAAATAATATTCCTTTCTCAGAGAGTCAAGGACGCCTTGCCCTGGCACCTGGAGTCTAATGACTGAGAGGTGTCTTCATTTTGGATGGTGGATGATTGGACCATGTAATGGACATGTGGGTGCTGGCAGGGACTTGAACTTTCACTTGGGTGGGGAAAACCTGGAAACTTTCAGATTCGGGTTTTCCCAGATGTGCCAATATGACTTCTCCAATAAAAAGGAACTTTGAGGGAACTCAAGCCTCGGAGTCTTCTTTCATTGGGGGTGTTACTTGGAACCCTGACATTAAACCTGAATCTTGACACCATGATAAAAGCAAACTATGATTTAATGTGCTTTGTGAATTCAGATATTCTGATTTTGCTTGTCTCTCAGCTTATGAGATGCTAGAAAACATACCCTTTTTCTGGAGCAGAGGATGCAAAATAATTACCATTTGGGAACAGAAATGGCAATTCTTCTTTTATTATTATTGTTTTATTATTGTTTTATTATTGTGCAGAATTCCAGACTTTCATAGAAAATAAGGACGGAAATATAGTGGCACAGAAGTGTAAGTATGGGTCATGAGTAAATAAGATGAACAATAGAGAGTCACAAATTAGAGGGCATTTCTTACATTTTCTTTGATTCTAGTTTGTGCTCCGAGAGACAATTTTCATGGAGACTCTTGACTTTTCCTCTTCTGAGATTTTTCTCGGGTTAAAACGTGCTCCGTCTTTTCACTCCTACGAGAGTGATGTGCAAAGTTTGCTCGCAGTGCTGTAACTGAGTAGATTGTGATTACCTCTCTGTTTATACCTGGCGTTGCCGTGTACATTTGCAAAAGTTGTGTTAGCATTGCAACCTTGTTAGCAGCTTTGCCGTAAAAAATAATGAAGTGTTATCATGCATGACTGGATCTCAACCGTCAGTATTGATTCTTGCTTGCTGAATGTGGAGTCTTTTTATGAAGAGGTTTAATAGGGCTACATTGCTTAGATCATTTTAAAGCACTAACCAATTAACTGGATGGATAGGCTATGCAAATGGAAGGCATTCTGATTTGAAGTCTATTAGTCTGCACCAGTGCTAAGGAAGGAAAGTCAGCAAGTAACACAGATCAATCACCTGTCTTTTTTAAGGCATATCTGAAGGAAACGGGTCATCTTCAGGCAAGCCGTTTGATGGATCATGTCTTGGTAGAGTTATCAGCATGAAAGAAAGATATAAAACGAGAGAGCAACAGACGAGCTTCAGGGTTTCGCAAGCTCTATCTCAGGAAACAAAGCAGCCTTTTAAGATGATGGCAGTGCACTATGCAGAGGGATGCTGGATGCTGCATTTCTTTTCCTGGCTCACTTAAAATCCAAACAAAAATGGTGAAGGTGTTAGTGCCGGAGGTCAAGTGTCTAGGCAACTGCCTGTGTCTAATTGGGAGCACTTAACTTGATGCTTTTTGAAGTACCCGACTTTTGAGAGAAGAAAGCCTCTCTCTAATGATATGAGACATTTTGGAAAGGCTAAAATTGCTCCCTTTTTTCATGATACAGACACAAATTCGGCATTGTGTTTTTATCGGTGGAAACAGGATTCCCTGAATGAGAATTGATTTTCAGCACTCAGAGTATTTTGAAAAAAATAGGGCTGCAAACCAAGATAACATTAGAAAAAGAAATGAACTAAAAAGGGATAGTTATGGACTTCCTGTCCTGGATATATAAAGGATATTTTGCTAGTAGAGAAGAGTATCATTAGCAAATTATTAAATATCCTCTCTTCCTCCTTGATGTATATTCCATCACTCTTACCACATGTGTACTACAAATTTCTCCTTTGGATCTGGAGTCTAGCCAAAAGAGTCACATATTGTTGAATGTGAGTAATGAGGGAGATTGTCAGTTGTCTAACTAACAATACCATTGCAAGACAACTAAGTATTGTGTCTGGGTACCTGGAGAACAAATGGATGTGAATTGCTGTTCAGTCCCAATTCACTCTTTTTAGCTTTGTTTTTTTTTTTTGTTACATATAAAATGTTTCCTAGCTGTTCGGTATTAAAATAGCCTTAGCTTAAACAAATGCTAAAAATATTTTTCACTGAAGTATTTTTGACTCCCTTTTTTCTTTGAACTTGGGGAATTGGCTTCTTTTCTAAAATCAAAAACTACTGATAGTTTTCATTTCGTTGTGTGAGAAGGTACCAACAGAAGAGAATATTTGTAACTCAGGGTTGAATTGTGGGGTTCTTCATGTTCTCTGAGCTTGATTGCGTGCTTGCAAATGTTTCATTACCAAATTAGGTAACATCATCAGTACTAGAAGAGAGTGGGGTTTACTCTTGTTTTATCAATAGCTTGCACTATCAGTGTTGGTGAGAGTGTTCTAGGTAGTTCCTTGATTAGTTTCAGTTTCAGTTTCAGTTTATTTAGATTTATATACCACCCTATTCCCGAAGGACTCAGGGTGGTGAACAGCCAAGATAAAACACATATAATATAAAATTTAAAAAACAATTTAAAACGTGTTAAATAAATTTGGCCCATACTAAATAAAATACCCCTATTTTTAAAACAAAGTAAAATTAAACAATTAAAAAGAATTAAGCCAGCCCAGCTTGTTGAAATAAAAAAGTCTTGAGGGCGCGGCAGAAGGTGCGTAAATCCGGGATCCTCCGTATCTCCGGGGGGAGTTCGTTCCACAGGGCAGGTGCCCCCACAGAGAAGGCTCTCCCTCTGGGGGCCGCCAGTCGACACTGTTTGGCTGATGGCACCCTGAAGAGCCCCTCTCTGTGGGAGCATACTGGCTGGTGAGAGGCTACCGGTGGCAGAAGGCAGTCTCATAGATATCCAGGTCCTGAGCCATGGAGCGCTCTAAAAGTAGTAACCAATACCTTGAAGCGCACCACCGGGAGCTAGTGCAGCTTGCGTAGGAGAGGTGTTACATGGGAACGCCATGTCGCTTCCATAACCACCCGCGCGGCCGCATTCTGGACCAGCTGGAGCCTCCGGATGCTCCTCAAGGATTAGACTGTTGTTTACTGTTAACTTGTTTGTCTGGGTTGGGAGTTCCTCAAGTGAGGTATTACTTTTTTAACTTCTTAATTGTTGATCTAGTGCAGTGATGGCAAATCTTTTCAGCACTGAGTGCCAAAAAAGGAGCACTTTGCGCATGTGCGCTCGTCTGGGCCGCGACAAGGAAGAGGAGCTGCCCATGGGGCATGTGCATGCCGGAAAATGAACTTCCAGCTTCCGGCGTGCACATATGCACTGGCCAGCAAGTCTTCCGGTTACTGCTGCGCATGTGCACATGCCAATCAGCTGGCTGGTATACATTGTTATGCCGGAAAATGGAAGGCCAGCTCTTCCAGTTTCCAGCACTGCCGCATGCACAAAAACCAGCTGATCATCGCATGCGCATGTGCGCCAGATACCCAGAAGAGGAACAGGTGATGTTGTGCAAACGGGTCATAGGTTCGCCATCAGGGGTCTAGTGTTAATCTCTTGCTTGTCTAGGTGTTGGTTGCTGGTAAGGAAGTGTTTTGGGTTTTTTGTTTCCTTTTTGACTTTTTGATTGTTTCTTTTGAAAGGCATGCACATGTTATTTTATCTCTATGTGTTTGTTGATGGCTGATTTGTCTTCAATGTCAGGCTTCCAGGAATTCTCTAGGGTTTGGAGTCTTGGCTTGGTCTAGGAGAGTTTCTCAGTTGAAACTGTGTGTCAGACCTGCCGCCAAATAATCATTTAGGAAAGCAAACTCTTGACTCCAATTGGTTGAAGTGAAAAGGACTTTTACTAAAGATGTTGGTTGCAGGAAGGTGAGTCGGAATCTGAAGTTCCCGCTCACTGATACAATTATCGAAACCCAATGTTCCCCGTCCCTTCTCCCAATATCCGGTCCGTTGCCATCTAATCTGGGATTGCTGTGATGTTGTGGGAAACTCTGGGTTGTTTAGACTACTGGAATTTCACATCCAGGGCAAGTGGCCTTGAAGATGCCCAGTATAACCAGTAGAAATAACTCTGACCTTCTTCACATGTCAGCTCCCCTTCCCATTTCCCACCATTAGATACACAGGTTTGCATTGCCTCAAATGCCTCCGCCCCTCCATTCCCTTCCCCTTTGATGTCAGGACACCAGCAAAGCACCAGGCCGATGATGGAGATCCTGACACTGTGGTTAAATCTGTCCACGTGTTGTGAAATTAAAGAGTTTTCAACATATCTTCTAACTGCTAGTTCCTGTTCATGGATGTACTCTGCTAGTCTTCAGCCTGTTTGTTCTACATAGTGGTTGTTATAGTCCTTTCTCTGTGTGTTGTTGATGACTCATGTTTTCTCTTCTGGGTCTGCTAGGTCTTTTGGTTTAATTAGGATGTTTTGGAGGGCTTTAGTACAGAGGTGGGTTTCAGCAGGTTCTGACCAGTTCTGGAAAACCGGTAGTGGAAATTTTGAGTAATTCGGAGAACCAGTAGTAAACATTCTGACTGGCCCTGCCCCCATCTATTCTCTGCCTCCCAAATCCCAGCTGATCAGGAGGAAATGGGGATTTTGCAGTAACCTTCCCCTGCCATGCCCACCAAGCCATGCCACGCCCACCAAGTCACACCCACAGAACTGGTAATAAAAATTTTTGAAACCTACCACTGCTTTAGTAAAGTTGGTTTATGCGCTACAATGATGCCATGTGATTGTAATAGTTTGTTGGTGGTTTTTGAGATGTTTTGGATGTGTGGCAGTGTTATCCTTTTCACAGTTTGTGTTAGTTGTGTTATATTGGGTTGAGTGGCCGGACACTTTTTGATGAAGTTGCATGGATATCTATTTCGTTGGAATATGTTAAATAATGGAGTCCTTGGTATTATTTTTTAATTTGATTTATATGCCGCCCTTCTCCGGAGACTCAGGGCGGCTTACAATACGTTAAGCAATAGCCTTCATTCTTTTGTATATTTTATACAAAGTCAGCTTATTGCCCCCACAAACTGGGTCCTCATTTCACCTACCTTAGAAAGGATGGAAGGCTGAGTCAACCTTGAGCCTGGTGAGATTAGAACCAGCAGAAATTGCAGGCAGTTGTGTTAATAACAGGGTGCACTAAACCACTGTACTATCAAGGCTCTTTTGCTGAAGTCCAGGATTGCTGCAGTGTGTTTGTGTTCATCTAAGTAATGTTACACAGCTTCTCTTGTGGGAAGTTGGGTTGCGTTACTTTGACAATGTGGATTATGCTATGATAGACTTGTGTTTCTAATTTGCCTTTTCATGCCGTTGCCGATAAGGATATCTAAGAAGGGTAGCATGTTGTTATTTCTTCTTCCATTGTGAATTTTATTCCTTTGCAGATGTGTGAGATGGATATCATTTATTTATTTATTTATACTTGAGAGTTGTACATAAAGTAAAAGGCAAATCTAAACCAAACCTAAAGAAAAAGAAAAAAACAGAAAGAAAAATAAAGAGAGAAAAAGATGCAGGAAAAGAAAAAAAGAAAAGAAACTAAAGCTATGAAATGTATTAACTTCCATCCTTTTCTTACAAATCTATTTAGCCCTCACTTGATCTACATTTTTTTTCAATCCTTTCAAACCCACATATCATCATACCATTTTTTCTTATGTCAGCAAAACCTCCCAGTCTTTCAAAAAAAATAAAAAATAAAAAATTGAAGTCATCTTATTACTAATGATTTCTTTTAAATGCAAGTACCAATAATTAACCATTTTGTTCTGTTAACATTTGCTGAATATTAAGAATCCCTCAGGGCCAGAAATGTGCCAAGTTCTACTGAAATGGAAACCAGTGATGTGATGAGATTTGATTCCGTTTCCTTTATCTGGATAATCCGAAAAACTGTTTGGCTCACAAACACAAACAAACAAAGGGAAATAGCCAGTGATGAGTTTCAAATTTTTTTTACTACCGGTTCTGTGGGTGTGGCTTGGTGGGCATGGCATGGCTTGGTGGGTGGGGCTTGGTAGGCGTGGCAGGGGAAGGATACTGAAAAATCTTCATTCCCTCTCCACTCCAGGGGAAGGTTACTGCAAAATCCCCATTTCCTCACGATCAGCTGGGACTTGAGAGGCAGGGAATAGATGGGGGCGGGGCCAGTCAGAATTTTTACTACCGGTCCTCTGAACTATCAAAATTTCCACTACCAGTTCTCCAGAACTGGTCAGAACCTGCTGAAACCCACCTCTGGAAATAGCTTCCTGTTGGCTTGAATCTGGCTGTTATCAAGCCAGGATACGGAAAACACAAGATTCCTTTCCTGTGGAGCCATTTTAAGCACCTGCTCCTAGGACTTTCCTAAAACCCCACAGTATAAATCACCATGAAAAGTGAAAACTTCAACTACACGCACTTATGTTAACCATACTCTCTCTTTAATGTGTTATTTAGGCATCACCTCAACTAGATCTTCAACTGGAATTTTGGTTTAGCATTAACTGTAGGCTTTCGGTATGCAGAATACTCGTCTTGTATTTTAGGGCTCCGAATTTTGCCTTGGAATGCTCCACTGTGGCTGGGAATTTACTGGAAAGTTGTAACGATAAAAACAGAATACAGGTGGTCTTTGACTTACAACAGTTCATTTAGTGACCATTCAAATGAGTGGTGCGGCGACCTAGAGGTGGAGCTCTCATCTCACAATCAGGAGGCTGTGAGTTCGATCCTAGGTAGAGGCAGATATTTTTCTCTGAGCATAGTGAGAATATATCTGCTGAACAAAACTCTGCAATGGTGACAGGAAGGGCATCCGGCCAGTAAACACTTAGCTCCATTCAATTGCCCATACTCCATCGTGCAAGGGATTATGGGGTCATTAAAAGGAGATGATTTAGCGACCATTCAAAGTTACAACATCACTTAAAAAAGTGACTTATGACCGTTTTTCACAGTTACAACCTTTGCAGCATTCCCATGATCACTTGATCAAAATTCAGATGCTTGGCAGCTAATTCATATTTACGACCCTTGCTGTGTCCCAAAGTTATGTGATCCCCTTCGGCAATCTTCTTACAGACAAAGTCAGTGGGGAAGCCGGATTCATTTAACAACCACGGTTACTAACTTATCAACTGCAGTGATTCATTTAACAACTTGTGGAAAGAAAGGCCGTAAAATGGGGCAAAATGCACTTAACAAATGTCTCACTTAAACAACAGAAATTTTGGGCTCCCTTGTGGTCGTAAGTCGAGGACTATCTGTATAAGGAACATGAACATGGGGAAACTTAGCCCAGTCAAAGAAGAAATTAATCAACTACGCCTTCCCATTTTAGGCATCAGTGAATTGAAATTGACTGGAGTTGGACACTTTCAGAAGATCATATTACAGGTACTCCTTGATTTACAACAGTTTGTTAAGAGACCATTCGAAGTTACAACAGCACTGGAAAAAAGTGACTTAAGACTGATGTTCACACTTATGACCGTTGCAGCATCCCCAAGGTGATGTGACCAAAATTCAGAAGCTTGGCAACTGGTTCATATTAATGCTGGTTGCAGTATCCCAGGATCATTGCGACCTTCTGACAAATGGGGAAACCAGATTCACTTAACAGCCATGTTATCACTTAATAACTGCAGTGATTCACTTAACCATGTGGCAAGAAAGGTCATCAAATAGGGCAAAACCAGGGGTGAAATCCAGCAGATTCTGTCCAGTTCTGGAGAACCGGTAGCGGAAATTTTGAGTAGTTCGGAGAACCGGTAAATACCACCTCTGACTGGCCTCGTCCCCATCTATTCTCTGCCCCCTGAGTCCCAGCTGATCAGGAGGAAATGGGGATTTTGCAATAACCTTCCCCTGGAGTGGGGAGGGAATGGAGATTTTACAGTATCCTTCCCCTGCCACACCCACCAAGCCACACCCACCATGCCACGCCCACAGAACCGGTAGTAAAAAAATTTGAATTTCACCACTGGGCAAAACCCACTTAACAAATGTCTCGGCAACATAAATATTGAGTTCAGTTGTGGCGATAAGTCAAGGACTACCTGTATTTGCTACCCAGGATAGAAAAAGTAAAGAAGAAAAGGGACTACTTTCATAAGTCTGAAAGATGTAGCGAAGGCATTATTTGGATACAATGGAGTCTGTGATCAAATAATGCCAGTTCAACTCTTTGATATCATGGTTATCGAAGTTTATACTTCATCCCTTGATGTAGAAGAGGAGACTGGAGAATTTTATGATCAAGTTCAATGTGAAATCAATGCGACATGCAAGCAAGATGTGTTCCCCATTACTGGAGACTGAAATGCCAAAGTTGGAAAAATAATGAAGCAAAGAGAAAGTCTTATCAGTTTCTGCCAATCAGTTATTATATACAGAAATATATACCAGATGGAGTACACAGAAATAAAATTTAGTATTGGTACAAGCTGGGGCAAGAGCACAGCAAAGAGACGGCTAAAGACTGACTCTGGAACAGATTGCAAACTGTTTACATGCTTCCCCTATATCAGTGGTTCCCAACCTTTTCTTCATCATGGTCCCTCTTTAATTACCTTTTGTGGTCACGGACCATGGCCACAGACCACGAAGATTTAACTCAAGAATTAAATCATAACATTTCTTCAAGACTTCATGGACCCCCCTGTGATGACATCATGCCTCCCCCCACCCCGGACCACAGGTTGAGGTTCTCAACCTGTGATCCAGGGGTTTGTGGATCAAAGGTTGAGAACCACTGCCCTATATAATAACCAGTAGAAATGCTTGGGGAAAGGGTAGCAAGACCCAGGATCAAGTGCATCCATGCTCACAGAAACTACCTGGGTAATTATGGGCCAATCATTCTCTTTCAGTCCAATCTACTTCACAGGGTTGCGATGGACAAAAAGAATGCCATCTTAAGCTCCTGAAAGAAAGTTGGGATATAAGTCTAGTAAATATTGTATGGGTAGGTAGATCTGTGTCTGTCTGTCTGTCTGTCTGTCTCTCTCTCTCTCTCCATCCATCCATCCATCTATCTATCCCTCCCTCCCTCCCTCCATCCATCATCTATCTATCATCTATCTATCATCTATTTATCTGTCTGTCTGTCTGTCTGTGTCTGTCTGTCCATCCGTCCATATATCTATCTATCTATCTATCTATCTATCTATCTATCTATCTATCTATCTATCTTGATTACAATGCAGAAGAATTGCTTGCATATTGCTCCCCAACAATCTGGGTCCTCATTTTACCGACCTCGGAAGGATGGAAGGCGGAATCACCCATGAGCCCTGTCAGGGTCAAACTCCAGGCTGTGGGCAGAGTTTGCCTGCAATATTGCATTCTAATTAGTATTCACAATTTTGGGAATAGTCCATTTGCTCTATCACATACTCTTAAAATACGAAGTGTGTCCTCAACTCACAAAGCTGGTTGTAAGGAGCTTGAAGAGTGGGGCTACTGAAACAGTCAGTTGTTCTGGGAGATAGTTGAGGATGGCGGTGAATGAAGCCGGGCCTAAGTCTGCCACTCTTCCTGATTTGCTGTCTGAATGAGGCACTTGTCACTGACTGATGGCCTTGTAAATCCCCATTGTTTGGTCTGTAATGCTGTAAAGAAACCTGATGTTTTTGACAGAAAGTTGTCATTATAGATTAAGCAGCTGAGGTGCTGCTGTGGAGTGAAAACTCGAGTCAAAAAGTATGTCACCAGAGTAATACTGATTTTATTAGCAAAGCGATGACTTCTGACCTAATACCCATAGTGTCAGGCCTCATCTAACCTTAGGCAGACCTACCAAGGGAATGGAATCTCTGCTGCGTAGGCACCATAGCCTACACAACGTGCTTAAAATGTTTTTGCTTTAAAGATTATACCTCGCTTTCTCCTATGTTTATGAATGTTTACTAAGCTAGACAAAGGTCAATGCAGAGGTTAACATTATACAAATCTGATTAAAATTAGTGGTGCTGTTTTGAAAGGTCAGGTGTGCTCTGTGAATTTTCTTAGAGATTATTTTGTTTATTCTGCATATGTGTACATCTCAAAACTCCTGTAAAGGTCATAGGGGGAGCTTTGCGGAATTATAAGAAAGGCAATTTAATACCTTAATAACCTTTATTGTGCTGAAACAATGGTCAAAACTAGTTATCTTGGCGCAATGTGGGACTTTGTGGATAGAATACATAAACCTGAAACACTTCTTTCTCATTTGTCGAGTGCACATGTTATTAAAGGATGCTGCCCAATTTACTATTCTAACAGACTGGTGTGCTGCAAAATGCAGATTGTTTGTTATAGCATAGTGAATCTGAGAAGTACTTCTTTTTGGTAGTACTAAAGAGGGCTGTGAAAATATTTACAGACCCCTCGCATCCTGGACATAAATTGTTTCAACTCCAACCCTCAAAATGACGCTATAGAGCATTGCACACCAGAACAATTAGACACAAGAACAGTTTTTTCCCAAACGCCATCACTCTGCTAAACAAATAATTCCCTCAACACTGTCAAACTATTCACTAAGGCTGCATTACTATTAATCTTCTCATTGTTCCTACCACCCATCTCCTTCCATTTATGACTGTATGACTGTAATTTTGTTGCTTGTATCCTTATGATTTATATTGATTGTTACCTAGTATGATTTGATTGCTTATTTGTATCCTATGACTATCATTAAGTGTTGTACCTTATGATTCTTGACAAATGTAGGAGGCATGCCAGAGATTAAGCTGAGTCACTGGACCATACCCCACAGGAGATAAAAGGGTGTGTGGTGGCCATTAAGGCCTTGTGACAGACAAAACTGAAAAGCTAGCAAGTCATACTGCATTTCTGGAACTTCGTTATATACCCTCCTTGGATTATTTATGGACTGGACTTGACAATTCTTTGGCTTTGTGGACTTATTTTGGTTTATCGGACGGAGGAGAAAAACCTCCCTTTGTGAGTAAAGTTTTTGGCAGGCAGCTACTGGGTTGCTGCCAATTCTGTTATCTCAAAGGAATTCCTGACTGCTGGTTTTATTAACTCCTGGCTGACTCTTTGTGTGCGTGTGTGAGACGGGGACAGAACACTGTGTAACTTTATGTTCCTTTTTTTTACTGTAGAACTTGTCAAATACCTGCATTAAAACTATCATGCAAGTACTTAAGACTCAACTGTTAACTGAGTTCATGTTAAGTTATAAAAACTATTTTAATATTTAAGACATCAAATCGAGATCCGAAGCCGCCTCTCTTGTATTTATAGGTGATCCAGCTATAGCCTCTGAAGGAGAATCCAAAAAGCCCTCTATAACTTGTCGTTTTTCCATTACCTCCAGTTGGCACCAACTGACTATATCAGGATGTCGGAAACCACAGCACTCAGTCTTGGATGGGTTGAGCCTTAGTCTGTTTCTCCCCATCCAGATCCGTACAGCCTCCAGGCATCGGGACATCACTTCAAGGGCATCATTGGGATGGTCTGGGGTGGATATGTACAGCTGGGTGTCATCAGCGTACTGGTGGTACTTCACCCCGAAACCACGGATGATCTCACCCAGCTGCTTCACAGAAATGTTGAACAGAAGGGGTGAGAGGACCGACCACTGTGGCACCCCACATACAAGGGGCCTCGGGGTCGACCTCTGTCTCCCTGCCAAAATAGACTGCGACCGGTCGGAGAGAAAGGAGGAGAACCACTGCAGGACGGTGCCCCCCATCCCCAACTCTTCCAACCGGTGCAGCATGATACCATGGTCAATGGTATCAAAAGCCACTGAGAGGTCTAATAGGACCAGGACAGAGGAGCAACCCCTGTCCTGAGCCCTCCAGAGATCATCAACCAATGCGACCAATGCTATTTCCGTGCTGTACCCAGGCCTGAAGCCTGACTGGAACGGATCCAGATAAGCCGATTCATCCAGGTACTGAGGGAGCTGTCGTGCTTCCACACTCTCAAGAACCTTCGCAACAAAGCGAAGGTTGGAGACTGGACGGTAATTAGCCAACACTGCCGGGTCCAGAGAAGGCTTCTTGAGGAGAGGTCACACCACCGCCTCTTTCAAGGCAGTGGGAAAGACACCCTCACCCAACGAAGCATTTATAATCCCCTGGAGCCAGCCTCGTGTAACCTCCCGAGAGGCCAGCACCAACCAGGAGGGACACGGGTCCAATAAACATGTGGCAGCATTCAGTCTACTCAGTATCCTGCCCACGTCTTCAGGAGTCACAGAGTCAAATTCTTCCCAGATAATATTCTCAAGACCTGCCTCCATCCTCCCCCCTAAATCTACCCCATCAGAGGTAGCCAACATGGTGGCTAAATGCCATCAAAACTGATACCAGGCAACAACTCAAAAAAATAGTGCAAGATCAGAAGATGTAGAGAGACCTGTCCCATAAAATCACCAAGAGTTGGACTTGATTGAACAATATCATCATCATCATCCACCCATCCATGCAACAACAAGAAATCATTCCAGAAAATCTACATGGTGTATCTTAAAATGTTCTGACTGATTATGTAACATGCACTGAGATTCTTCAGCATCCTAGGTGGGTGGTGTCTAAGCAGAAGTTCAGAATTCAACACCTTCATCACTTTCCATTGTTAGGCTGGGTTCACGTAATATGTAAACTAGACATTTTATGAATTATAGTGGTTGAGTTTACAGGGGTGGGATTCAGCCGGTTCGTACCAGTTCGAGTGAACTGGTAGTTGTGACCTGCGTGTGGGCCTGCCCACCTGGCCCGGTGCTATGCTGTCCTATTTAGCGGTGTTTTTTTAGCCGCGCGCACGCATGCAAGCATGCATGTGAGCAAAGTGCATGTGCAAAAGGCCATGCGCGTGCTCTCACATTTTCAGTGCTGAGGCGAACCGGTTGTTAAATTATGTGAAGCCAACTTCTGGTTTACACACTGCACTAAAGCATCATGTGTCTGACTATCAGTTTGACTTAGAATGTATTCATTGGTCAAGGACTGAACAAAATACAGTTTGCTGTGATACATGAAGTTGAATGTCCTCTTTATAAGAAAAGAGGATATAGGAAGGACAAGGGGTATTTCAAAATATGACACACAAAGAGCAGCTGGACCTTTCAGTCATGTCTGTTAAAAAGGCCATTAGCCCTTGGGTTAAGCAATCTAAGAGAACAACATTTGAGGAAGTAACCCCATCCTAATGAAATTGCTGGACTTTCAAAGATTCTGCATCGTCACCTCTTTTCTCCTGGCATTTCACCTGATCTATGAAACTCTTTTAAGTCTGGTTTCTCTGCTCACATTTTAATGTTTAGGGGCTTATCATGGATTCTTTAATTCAGAAGACAGCAACTATCTGGGTATACAGAATCATGCCTATTAAGTGTGGTAATGGGATACTTCATCCAGTTTTGGTCACCAAAATATAAAAAAGATGCTGAGATTCTGGAAAGAATGTAGAAAAAGATGACTGAGGGGCTGCAGGTGAAAACATATGAAGAATGGTTGCAGGAAATGGGTATGTCTAGTCTAGTGAAAATAAAGTTTAGGGGTGACATGATAGCAGTGTTCTAATATTTGAGGGTCTGCCACAAAGAAGAAGAAGAGAAGGTAAAAACTATTTTCCAAAGCACCAGAAGGGAAGGCAAGAAACAATGGATAGAAACTGAAAAAGGAGAGAAGCAACCTAGAACTAAGGAGAAATTTCCTTACAGTGAGGACAATTCATCAGTGGAATGAGTTGCCTCCAGAAGTTGTGGGTGCTCCACTGGAGATTTTAAGGAAGAGATTGGACAGCCACTTGTCTAAAATTATATAGGTTCCCTTCAGGGGTGGGTTCTAAATATTTTTACTACTGGTTCTGTGGGTGTGGCTTATTTTGTGGGTGTGGCTTGGAGGTCATGTGACTAGGTGGGCGTGGCTAGCTGGTCAGAGTCATTTCTGGAAGGTCCTCGCACTTACGACCAGTCCTCACACTTACAACCCAACTCATTTGTTTGCTTTTAACACTGATAGCTGTAGGATGGCCCTTTGAAGCCCCGCGGCAAGAGTTTAAACAGTTTTTTTTCCCTCTAGTCATCAGCTGGGACTCAGGAGGCAGCAATAGATTGGGGGTGGGACCAAATAAAAGGTAAGAATAATGTGGGGGGGAAGGGGGGGAGAACCGGTTCGGTGATGTCATATCGTCACCGCTACCGGCTCGGCCGAACCGGACTGAACCGGGAGGAACCCACCACTGGTTCCCTTGCTTGAGTAGAAGGTTGAACTAAAAGACCTTCAAGTTATCTTCCACCTCTGTTATTCAATAGGACATCTTCTCCCAAAATAGATGTAACATAAGCACCATTCTGGTGCCATAGTGCCACCTTAATGAAAGTTCTCCTTGAATGGTTGGTCCAATTACAAAAGGATTGATATGGAATTTGTCATTTCTTCCCTATTTTTAAATCATAACAATAATTCTACAATTAGGGTACCATTTATAAAGGGTCTGCAACATCTAGCATTTAAACTGCCGTAACTGAACATCTCCCCTGCATACATATAATTTGCATTCATTTGTTTGAAGGATGAATTGACAGAATTGTATTTTCTTTTCCCATCTCTCAATTTACAAATGTTAGTCAGAATGTGTAATACTCATCCTCATTAAAATGCAGGTGAGCTAATAAAATCTTATGAAGGTGCCAGTAGGAACCAGTGAATTATTCTTTTTCCTAAGCATTTGATGAACAATAGACCAAAATCTATCTCCACTTACCATAAATTAATTCTTTGGGACAGAGAGGTTGGGACCAAAAAGACGTGTGTGTAGGGGGGGCAGGTGGAGAGGGGGGAGTGAGTGTTTCTGAATATTAATGTAGTTGGGTTTGCTATAATTCTCAACCGGCTTATCTGAAAATGGATGAGGCTTATTTTTGAGTAGATGTGCCTTGAGATATACTTTCCCCCATGAAAACAAGGAGCCAGTTACATTAATTTGGTGTGCTGCATTGATATTTTGCAATTTCTTTGCTCTGTGATGTAGATTTTTGGCTTTAAAGAGTGAGAGATAAGGCCCTGAATGGAAGAGTTTCCAAGACTAACTATAATGGCTCTTTGGATTATGGTTAATGGATTTTGAAATGTTTCTTTTAGAATGTTTAAAAATGGATCTACCGTTGAATGTACCAGAACAACCACATTTAACCTTCTTCATTAAACTTTGTAAAAAATGAAACGTACTAGCACAGAGTGATGTATTATTTAAACCCAGTTCTGTGCATGTCTACTCATATATAATCTACACTTCCCTTTAGTATATCCTCCTGTTAAATCAGGTTGGCCAGATTTTCACTCATGTGTGGCCCTTAAAGATCTTTCCTCTGGTTGGTTGGGGGTGAGCTGTGAAGAATAGGGGGATTTTTTAGGCTCCTTTCCTCTGCATTATCATCCCTCTAGCCCACCACATAGCTATGCTGATTAAGAAAATTGTTCCTTTGCTCCTAACATCAGAGGGAAACAATGATTTCAGGTCTATTGACTTATAGCTCTCCATGCAGGCAAAATAGTATGGAGAAGACTTTGTGTTTGTAGGCATCTGCACATATTTGGTCCTTGATCCCTCATCTGGCCCTGCCAGTAACTCTCAGGGTTGAATATTGCAAGGCTAGGCATTTCTGGGTTAAACTCTGCTTCAGGAATGGGGTCAAAACCTCTTTATTTTTATTTTTTTTAAAAAAGGAGGATTTGCATGATGTTTTAGTAGATTTCTGTAATTTAAAGCTCTAATTAGTCCATGGTTAGAAGACCAATGAATATTAATATTTGACCTCAAACAAAATATCTAAAAATAAAAGCAAATAAACACTAATTAAATAGTGCATCAAAATACAAAGTATAAAGCTGTAATTGGACTATCATCATTTGGTAAGCCTTTTCAGTATTAGCCGTTTTTCTATATAACCTCTGAAAAGCAACACAAAGACTAACAAGAAGGGGGTTTTTTAAAGTGTAATTTGAGGAGGGGAAAGGAGAAGAGAAGTAGCATACTGCACATTAAGCTATGCCACACTGAAGTATAACGAGTGTGCCTCACAAATCTGTATTTCTTCTGCAGTGGCTTGAAAGATTACTTTTAGTATTTTAAATATTTCAAGGGATTTAGTAATGACTTGTATAGGATTATCTGTGATAAATCAGTATTCAGATACTTCCTTCAACTGTACTGCTAAAGCTTCTATACTAGATTGTATCTGCTTGTGGTGATTTTTAATGGAGTTTTCAATTTGGAAGAATGTTCAGTTTTATAAATGCTTCAATGGATGTTGTTCTTCGTGATGGGTTGTGTGGAGATTGATGGCTCTTAAATATAAAATGATTGGGGGAAAATGGGCTGCATTTCATGAAAGATTGCGCTATAATTTTATGCCATTGATACAAAGATATAGATATTGCATCTTGGAGATTGTGCATAATCTGTCAGCATCTGATGATGTTACAACACTGATGAAGTTACTTAGCTGAGTAATGAAAAGTCTGCAATCAAACAACCAAGCTCAGAAAGTACCAACCAACACCATTGTCAGTATTTTTTTTATGTATCCCTCAGTCTTCCCAGAGAAGGCAGTTTTGCATTTGGGGAGGTAAAAAATGAGTTCTATAAGCTTATAAGATGTTTAAAATAGTTCCTTCCTCCTTTGAAACAACTCTCGTCAAAGCAGCTCCTGGCCTCACCCACTTTGGAACATGGCCTTCAATATATTGCAGAAAGCAGGAACTGGGTATGTCTAGTTTAATGAAAAGAAGGACAAGGGAGACATAACAGTGTTCCAATATCTCAGGGGCTGCCACAAAGAAGAGGGAGTCAAACTATTCTCCAAAGCACCTGAGAGTAGGACAAGAAGGAATAAATGGAAACTAATCAAGGAGAGAAGCAACTTAGAACTAAGGAGAAACAGTTAGACAGTTTCTCTGACAGTTAGAACAATTAATCAGTGGAACAACTTGCCTCCAGAAGTTGTTAATTCTCCAACACTGGAAGTTTTTAAGAAGATGTTGGATAACCATTTGTCTGAAGTGGTGTAGGGTTTCCTGCCTAAGCAGGGGATTGGACTAGAAGACCTCCAAGGTCCCTTCCAACTCTGTTATTCTACTCTAAGCTTTTATGTTCCATGAGATGTTTTACTAGAATCTAAAGAGGGCTTGACATTTTGATAGTGTTTCTGAGCATATGTAGAAGATGATGCTGATATCCCCATCCCTTTTATAACATCTTTTCTTGCCAGTGCTATTTAGAGTTGCTTGACAATTCCATGCTTGGTTTTCAAAGGGAAGTTGTCCCTGGAAATAAGAGTCTTCCCTTTGGGCAATCTTTCAGAACCTTTAAAAAGAATCTGGAGAAGAATTAGAATCAGCTTTCAAAAAATGAGGGGTATTTGTTTTCCTTAAAAGTAATTCAGAGCCTATTTTCCAAGCTGAATCATGTTTTTTAAAGCAGCAGAAAGTGTTGTCATCCTTGTAGACATCATGAGGAATGACTTGTGGAGATGAGGCATTTTCTTTTGTCAAACACAGATTTCAACAGAAGGTGCTCTGAGAAGCTGGAATGATTTTTTCACGCATTAGAATGAAAACATGATATCAGACGAATAACATACAGAAAAATAATCTGTGGCTGCCACTCTGAAGTTGCTTTTCCTTCCGTCTGATTCTTTCAAACGCTCATTGAAAACTCTTCATTTGATTAGTTTTCTGTCTTGTGAAATAGAAGCCATCAGCCACATTCTTTTTGTTCATCTTTTCATGATGGAATCAGGTTCCGTTTGTCACTCTGAGCCTTATTGTTCAGCTGATTTTTTTGTGATGCCACAGAAATTACCTCATCATCGCCATTCTTCTTTCATACTTATTTATTTGCAAAAGCCGAGAGCTTGTTAACATGAATCATTTCATCACATTGTTTAGCTTGATATGTATGTTTTGTCAGGACACGGGGAAAAAAATTGGAATCAAATTACACATGGTTGCAAATAGGCATTAATTATATAGCATTTGTATGAATCTGAAGACAGCTTCAGATCATAAACTTTATTTCCCTTTCTCTTAATTCTTTCAGTTTGCATTTTCCTAGATAATCGTCCTTCCAGAGATCAGATTAGCTCCAACTCTGCTGGACTTTCATCAAAACCTGAAAACAGTTCCGTGCCCATGCCTGGGCCCCTGAATATGTGACTGTGCCCATCTCCTGGCTATATTAATGGTTGTTTTTATGATTCCCAGATGCTGTAAGTTTTGTATTTTAATTGTACGTGTTTTATTTATTTTATTATAAGCTGTTCAGGGTCATGTATGTGAGATGGGTGGCTGAATCAAATTACTCAAATCAACACATCAATCAATCACTTTAGATTGCCAGAGGAGCTAAGGTAGACTGGTGTTTCTTCTCATTCAATTTTTGATGCCCCAAATCTGCAGATGTGCTATATGGCAATTGTATCAGAACAGGACTAATATATACATATATACAGAATGTGACTATTTGGACAGTAATGAGTGTATGCTAGTATGCATGGGACACCCATTGCGGAGGGAGTGGCACTGGTTGCCAGTTGATTCCAGTTGTGATTCAAGGTTTGGTAGTTATCTTTAAAGCTTTGTAGGATTCAAGAGTCAGTTATCTCAGAAGGCTGCATTTCCCATGTTGTTCTGCTTGTCTGATAGGTTAACTCCTATCCCAGTAACTAAATACTTAAGTTTTTTCTTTAACTCTAATCTTTAGTTCCTTCTACTTCCTTCTGGTGTCTAATCCTCAAAGTCCCAAATTATCATTTTTTTAAAAAAAGAATTCAAAACAAAGGTGTTTTCTCAGGGAAGCATTGTTATAATTAATTCCAAAATCTTATTTCAAATTTATATGGACCTTTAGTCTATTTGTAACTTTCTAAAATCAAAGTTTTAAACATCCTTTCACTGTTGATTCAAGATTTTTTTTTTAAAGAAGTCCTTAAACTTGTATTTAAAACTTCTTTCGCCAAGAAATGAATGAAACTCACCTGGTGCTGGAAAATTTGTCTATCCAAAGTTCCTTAATAGATGAAAAGTAGTTAACAAGCAATATCTGAAAGTGAATACAAAAGGAAGAATGTGAACCCACTGTCTTTAAAGGCACCTAATGGGGTTGAGTAAAATAGATATTCACTCATCTCCCAGAGCTCTAAACCCACCAGAGACCACTGTTTTGCAGTCTCCTTGAAAGGATCAACTGTATGGCGCACTTGTGGGTGATCTCAGGTCTTCTCCTAGCGGAGCCATCTTCAGTTCACCATTTCTGCCTCAGAAGTTCCCCTCTCTAAATATAGGTATTTTCTATGAGATTGTTGGCTGCCTAGAGACTTCTGTGCAAGTTGAGTAATATTTGTGAGTTTTAGAGTTCTACAAAATTCTTAATCTTCTTCATTTTATTACAAAAAATAGAGAGAAGGAAGATAGCTATAAAGGAGAATGTTTGAAAGGAAGGAACAAATAAATTATGATTAAAAATAGGTAACTGTTTAAAGCCATTAAATTTGTAGTATTAAGATTGTTAGTTCGGCACAGGACATAAGGACATAACAAAGATAGTTCAAATACAACATCAGCTTGATATAGACAGTTCAACTCTCCCCAGATCTGAAAGCAGAAATTACCAGAGCAAAGCAGAAACACAGAAACATCACAAATCTTATACGTATGTACAATGCCAGAGAACAGTTCAAATCAATTAACACTAATTGTGTAGTCCTACCTAGAGCTTAAAAAAAGATTAGATCTCAAAATATTGGATCCTTCTCTAGAGTGTATAAAATCCTCTTCTTCTGGACATAAAATCTATTCTTTACTGTGTGGGCGGATTTTTATTTTTATTTTTTTGGTAATGTCTCCCTCTAAATTTGTATGGATTTTATGGAACTTTTTTCTCTATGGACCAATACAGCAATGATTGCTTTTTATGTTGCTAGAAGAACAAAATCAAAAGACTGCCTTCGTCATCCAAAATAATTAGCATATGCCCAACCAATGAATCTCTTAGGTTCTACTCCCTAAGCATATTTTGGCAGAAAGCAGAGGGACTTACTTCCAAGTTTTGTTTTGTTTTTTTTGAAAAATGTAATTAAGATCAGGATGTGTGTCTCCCAGGAGAAATTCACATCCATTCACAATTTCCCACATACAGCCTAATTGCTTCAATCCTTGCTCTCTTCCTCCCTCAAGCTGTATATACCAACTAGTTATTACCGCTATGTTGAGTTTGCTAGAACATCATTTAAGTAACTCATTTTGAGTTCACCGTGGCAGGAAATGAACTTAAATGCACTTTCTTTGCTGCTGATGCTTCATCGGATGAGGTTTTGTCACTGCTGAGCAATTGTGGCATATGGAAGAACCTGGAGTTGGTCAGATTGTAACAGGGAGTAGGCGGGAGAAGAAAAAAAAATCCCCCACTGAATTTTAATTTAGTTCTGTCAGGCATATAGGAGGGATGTTGTGGAACACTAAACAAAATGTAGTGTCTTCTTCTAGCCAATCCACTTAGATCCTATATTGCCATTACAAGAGTCTTCATCAAAGTGGAGAAAGAGAGAGAAAGTGAAAAAGAAAGAGATCAAATACAGTATAAGTCTGTTAGACTTCTTCTTCTTGTGCCATATCTATCATCGGATATTAGCGATCATGTTGGCGGTTCTATTTTTATCAACAGCCACATGAAAAAGTGCTGTTGAGTTTTGTCCAAACCAGTCCCTTAGATTTTGAAACCATGATGGTCTTCTTCTGCCTGGACCTCATTTGCCTTCAATCTGTCCTTGGAGGATTAGACTGTTAGACTTAGAAAAGCTAAAGGAGAGAAGCAAGCTGGAACTGAGGAGAAACTGAGGAGAAACTTCCTAACAGTGAGGACAATTAACCAGTGGAACAGCTTACCATCAGAAGTTGTAGGTGCTTCATCACTGGAGGTTTTTAAGAAGAGACTGGACAATCACTTGTCTGAAATGGTGCAGGGTCTCCTGTTTGATCAGGGGGTTGTACTAGAAGACCTCTGAGGTCCGTTCCAGCTCTGTTCTGATTGATTGATAAAGATATAAAAAATAGTAGCAAAATAAAAATGCCCCTATTATAAAAATGAGGCTCTGCTTGCTTATGCAAACAAACGAAAATCAAATTGTTCTATAAATAGCTGGTTTTGCAGTTTCACAAATGCATTCATTCTCTGTAGTTTGGATGTCAGAGTTGTAATTTACTATGTTATAAAAAATTACATTTTAGCAAATTCATGCCAATTCAAAACTGTTTATGAACTTTGCCGATAACCCAATAGATGATGATAAGTGGGATTGGCTGAATTATAAATTGGCTTTTTACTGATCCTTTTTGACTATTATTATTGTAAAGGCCAAATATGTGTATTTTATGCCTATTTAAGACACTTTCACAGTTACCGGACAACCTGTGACCTGTTGGGTCATCTTTTTAGAGATATTTGCTTACCTAAACAGAGAATCTGAATAGCCATGGGAGGATTGCTATTGTTTTGGTTTTAAAATTAAAATTTTATTAGAAAGACGTATAGCAAGACAAATTTAGATGTTTTTTTGTTTAACAAAGGACACTTTTATTGACAACCTTTGTGGTTGATTTGCCATTCTTTAAGAATACATTAACATTTTGATTTCTTTCTCTTGGCTTAAAGCAACATACAGCTGACCATGCTGGAATACCAGTTTCTCCAGAAAAATCAGCACATTCCCTATGGTTTTTCCTTGTGCTTTATGTACAGTGAGAGCAAAGCATTAGAAATTGCTGAGATGGGTCATCTTCACTTTCGGATAAATGGAGGGCAATTTTTGGAATTATGACAATGTCACTTTTGAATGCACCAGTGTTTATCTTTGCTACAAGGGGATTCTTGTGGAGTTTTCCCACAATCATCTGCGTTCCATTGCAAAGCCTTGGAAGATCCAAGTTCCTCATTAAATTGATGGGAGATCCTATCTTCTTTTCCAGTTTATGTGAAGGCCAACCAGAAAGTTCAATTGTTGGAATGATTATCGTTAGCTCCTTGACTGACAGCACTGAAGGAACAATATTCTTTCATCATTAAAGGGAAGCATCTAATGCAGGGGTGGACAATTAATTTTCCCAGGGGGCCACATGAGAAACTGGAATTGTTGTGGACTGTGGCCAACCTCCTGTTGCCGTTTCCATGCCACCCCCAGCTGCTGCCTCGTTGCTGTCCCCTATGCTGTCTGCCACCATTGCCCCTCATTGCAACCATCCTCTTGCTGCCACCACTGCTGCCACAGCCAGGAGAGGGACAGTCAAATCTGTCAAATGCCCAGGTTTGATTTCACTCCCCCACTCATCACTCATTGACAGTAACCAAGACAGAATTCTTTTAGAATAGTTCTGCAGAATTATCAAAATGTAGATGAACTCTACATTCTTCCATAGTCCTTGCTGGAAGAACCATATCTTCAGTTAGTACTATTTTATCATTTAGATTTTTCTGAACGTTGCCTTCTCCAACATCCAGTAAGAACTAGGAGCATCTTCTTTCTCCCTGACCCAGTCACGTGTTTCTCCTCAATTAAAACTTGGCAAAGCTTCTCCATAAGTATGATTTTCCTTTTGATACATGAATTCTCCACATCAGCATCGCTTCCCCTTTTCCCAACTGGTGGAACGGATGGAAATCGCCACAGCAAATGGTTAAATGGTTAAAATTTTCCTTGAAGGGCAAAGAAGAATCAAGAAGAATCTAGTCTACAGAGTCAAAGCTCTCTCTCCTAATCATGGGGCTCAGAAAATAAGCCTTGCACATCAAGCAAATATGCAGAATTTAAATGCCCTTGCAATTAAATCTGGCCAATTATTTGGCTGCTGATTAAAAAAAAATACTGTTCTATTTCTGGCCAGTTTGGATTGCATATCACTGTAATGAAAAATGAGACATTGCCATGCTTCCGTATATACATCATGACATCTTGACATAGTACCATCATATATCTTGACCAAGAAACAAATGTTGAACAGAGGATGATGTGCCTTCCGATGTTGCTAAAACCATCATCATCCTTCATTGGATCAGTTGGCCTCTGTATATTGTTGATCTCAAGGTTGCTTGATCCATTTGTTTGCAACTCAGCCTCTCATCTTCAATCTTAGTAGTCATGTCATCCAAGAATAGGCCTTCTCCTCTTAGAAGTTTATTAAACTGATTCCCCTCATTCATTTTTTGATATGCATAGTAACTCATTGCTGTTAATTTCTTACTGTTTGTCATTTGGAGCTGATGATTCCAGCCATCATCTCCAAGAGGAAAGAAAAGTACCATATTTTTCGGAGTATAAGGCACACCAGAGTATAAGACGCAGCTTAGTTTTTGGGGAGGAATATAGGGGGGAAAAAAATCTGCCTACCAGGTATTCATCTGGCTAGCGTCCTTAGTCTGGTCAGCTTCAGCACATTAGTTTGCTGGTTTTTTTATCCCCTGCTTGGGGATAAAAAACAGCTTCTAAGGCACAGCTGAGAGGAAGCAGCAGTGAGAAAAGCAGGCAAAGCACAGGGAGATAGCTTCACTCGGCTAGCGCCTAGTTAGGGCTGAAAAAAGGCTTCTAAAGAACATCAGAGAGTCGGAGCAAAGCATGGAGATTGCATGGAGAGGAGCCTGAGTGGCACAGTAGACTAATGCTACTGTTAAAGGTGGTATTTAGCTTGCAATTACTGCGAGTTCAATTCTCACCAGGCTCAAGGTTGACTCAGCCTTCCATCCTTTCTAAGGTAGGTAAAATGAGGACCCAGTTTGTTGGGTCAATAAGCTGACTTTGTATAAAATATACAAAAGTATGAAGGCTATTGCTTAACGCCTTGTAAGCCACCCTGAGTCTTCGGAGAAGGGTGGCATATAAATAAATTTAAAAAAAATTGCTTCACTCGCTAGTGCCTCATTAAAGCACAGCAGAGAATCAAGGGAGCAGGCAAAGCTGGGAAGATCGGCTTCACTCGCCAGCACCTCGTTAACACCTCGTTAGGGCTGAAAAAAAGCTTCAAAAAAGCTACATTCAGAGTATAAGATGCACCCAAATGTTCAGCCTTTTTTAGGGGGGGGAAAGGTGCATCTTATACTCTGAAAAATACAGTAAGTGCAGGTAGTTTTACCATCATTCGAAATTATGATGGCCATCCAGCCAAAACAGATTGGCCCAAGGTTAGCAAAGGACTGAGACTATATGTTGTCCCTTATTTATTCTACCTGTATACCTAATATAACATGAAAATTTGATTTAGAAGAAGAGGAGCATGGTTTTGAAATGGGAAGAAGATATATCAATTACCTGTTCTATTCTGATGATACTACTCTGGTAACTGAAAATATATAGATTATCTGGAAGCTTTACTAATGAAAGTCAAGGAGCATTGTGAAAAAAATGGTTCTACAATTGAATGTAAAGAATGACAATGGGAAGAACAAGTTGGCTTAGAACTGGCAACGAAGGTAGAGAAGTGGTGGATATAGCTTCTACCTTTTAGGATTACTCATCAACAGTAAAGCAACAAGCAGGCAAGAAATATGATATAGATTAGTCTTAGGTACGGTAGCAATGTAAGCTGGGGAAAAGATATTCATGTGCTATGATGTGTCAATATCTTCAAAGATAAGAATCATGTTGGCAATTCAAATCATTTTCCCTCTGAAGCTCTATGGAAGCAAAAGTTGGACTTTGAAGAAGCAGTCTAGACAGAATATTAATGCGTTTGAAGTAAGGTGTAATAGAAGGTTACCAAGAATAGTATGGTTAACTAAGAAAACAAGCAAATCAACCCAGAATTCTTATCTGAGATCCTATTGAGAGGCTCAGATTATCACACTTCTGATACATTAGGCAAATACCTAAGGTTTTGAATAAGTTTATAATCTAGGAAAGCTTGGAGAAAAGAGAAGAGTATGACCAGCAGCAAAATGGATAGACTCAGTTACAGTGGTGATGGGTACACTGTTGGAAAACCAAGTTGCAGACAGATTGTCCCAGAGCAAAGGTAATCATTAAGAATTGACATTGACTTGATGGCCAGCATCATCGTCATCAACCATTGTTCTGATAAATTTCCTCTGATAAATCCTCTGATAAACCAGTTTTGTAAGAATGGCAATTACACTTTTACTTGGCTTGTTATCCTTGAAAAATTGTGGAGGGAAAAAAAATGCTGTAGTTTTCAATGACTCTGGTAAACTTTGGGTTGTTAAATGCCGAAATATAAACTTTACTGAAAGGAATATGCTCATTTGCAGTGGTGAAATCTCTCCAGTCCAAGAGAAGCCTAACCATCTTCTTTCTCAGATCATTAGCACTATTATGTGGAACATTATTGCCTATTATTTAGCTATTGAAGGTATCACATAGGAGCTTAAATTTTGAGCTGGTTTTATATCATTAGTTCCACTGGATCCTAGTCATGATTACTTTTTGTTAAGCTAAGTGCAGAGCAGCCCAGGAAACCATTTTGCATTAACTCTGTGGAAATGTACTTGTTTGCCCTCTCACTCATTCATACAAAGCTTTGCTAAATTCTGACCAAATTGAGCTTTTACATTTTTCTCTTGAGCTTTTTCAATAGCATTTTCTATTCTATCCTCTGTCCCCATCATTCTTTGACATTCCACTATGACTGATTTTGGTTTGGCGGTCTGTCTGTCTGTCTGTCTGTCTATCAGCTATCTATTCACCTATCTATCCACCTATCTATCCATCCATTCATTCATCTCCCTATCTACCATCTATCAATCATCTATCTACCCATCCATCCATCCATCCATCCATCCATCCATCTATTCTATCTATCTATCTATCTATCTATCTATCTATCTATCTATCTATCTATCACCTATCTATTCACCTATCTATCCACCCACCCACCCACCCACCCATCCATCCATCCATCTACCTATCTACCATCTATCAATCATCTAGCTACCTATCCATCATCCATCTATGCATCTATAATCTGTAATCTATCTATGTATCTATGTATCTATGTATCTATGTATCTATGTATCTATCTATCTATCTATCTATCTATCTATCTATCTATCTACCTACCTACCTACCTATCCATCCATCTATTGTCTGTCTGTCTGTCTGTCTATCTGTCTGCTTGCCTGCCTGCCTGCCTGCCAGCCTGCCTGCCTGCCTGCCTGCCTGCCTGCCTGCCTGCCTGCCTGCCTGCCTGCCTATCTATCTATCTATCTATCTATCTATCTATCTATCTATCTATCTATCTATAAAAAAATCTCACCAATAAATAAATAATATTTATTGAGGTATAATGAGAAGGCAATGAAATATATATCATGAACCAAACCATGAAAAAGCAGATCCTTAAGTTCCTCATATATATTTAATTTCAGATGCTTTCATAGTCCTTTTTCTTGCTCCAACTGTTCAATCCATTTTTCTTTTCTATTCCTCCTCATAGCCTTTGCTCTTAAAGGCACAGATCTTCCCATGGTTGCTAAAATGGCTCACTCATTTCCCTGCAGCTCTGCGCCATAAAATATGTTTTAATCTGCTCATTTTCAGCTGTTTTTTACTCCCAGGTACAGCTGTACGATATATTTAGAAAATCAGCTAGATATTACATCTCACTTTTTTGCGATAGCATCCAACTACAAGCGGCTTACGGAGGAAAAGAAAAATCACCACTCACCAATCTCGTTTCCCTCAAAAAAAAAAAAAAAAGAAAGAAAAAAAAAAAAGAAACCTCAACATGATAGAAACATCACAGTAAAATAGCATGGTGTTTTTGTGCCAGCCAGCTTAAAAGCAGTGAATAGCATCTGATCTATTGAGCTTCCCTGGGCTTTTTGAGAAGCCATTAGGGATTGTGACCTCAGTCCTTTTGAAGGTGTAGTTCCCTCTTTGTTGCTGAGGCAGCCACAAAGAAAGTCTGCTTGGAACTTTTCCCTACTTTTCCGTGCCCTCCGGATCTTTTGGAGGCAAATTATGTCTGAACCTCATGCTTTGGGGGCAGATGCATTCCTCTTCCAATTAAAATAAAAATAAAAAACCCACAACAATACATGAGCAAATAATAGATACAAACTCACTGTAAACCGCTTCAAACTCAATTGCAGAAAATATGACTTCAGTAACAGAGTGGTCAATGCCTGGAATGCATTACCTGACTCTGTAGTTTCTTCCCCAAACCCCCAAAACTTTAACCTCAGACTGTCTACTGTTTACCTCACCCCATTCCTAAGAGGTCTGTAAGGGGCATGCATAAGTGCACCATCCCTATCCTAATATTCCTTTTTTTACTTACTCTTTTCATGTATTCAAATTATGTTTATACTTTTACCTGTTATCTTATATATGCTTGACAAATAAACTTATGATTATGATTATGATGAGAAGCATGAGGAACGCTATTTCATAGTCGTAGTTTTTCACTAGACCATCTTTTAGACTTTGCGGTGTGGTGAAAGTATTACAAGATAAAGTTCTCCGTAGAAACCTGCATCTCTTGAATATTCTGAGGATGCTCAATGCAGATAGTCCTTGACCTACAACCATAATTGAGCCCAATATTTCTGTTGCTAAGCGAGACAGTTCTTAAGGGAATTTTACCGCATTTTACAAACTTTCTTGCCACAGTTCCTAAGAGAATCATTGCAGTTGTTAAATGAGTAACACGGCTGTTAAGTAGGAATCTGGCTTCCCATTGACTTTGCTTGTCAGAAAGTCGCAAAGGGGGAATCACATGACCTGGGGTCATAAATATGAGTCAATTGCCAAGCGTCTGAGCTTTGATCACATTCAGACTCCACCCTCCTCATGGAGGTGTGTGTGTGCTGCAACAGTCATAAGTGTAAAAAACGGTCATAAGTCACTTTTTTCAGTGCCGTTGTAACTTTGAACGGTCACTAAATGGACTGTTGTAAGTCCAGGACTACCAGTACAAACCAGTAGTGAAATCCAATTTTTTTTACTATCGGTTCTGTGGGCGTGGCTTGGTGGGCATTATGTGGTTTGGTGGGCGTGGCTTGGGCGTGGCAGGGGAAGGATACTGCAAAATCTCCATCCCCACCCCACTCCAGGGGAAGGGTACTGCAAAATCTCCATTCCCTCTCCACTCCTGGGGGAAGGATATTGCAAAATCTCCATTCCCACCCCACTCTGGGGCCAGCCAGAGGTGGTATTTGCCAGTTCTCCGAACTACTCAACATTTCTGCTACCGGTTCTCCAGAACCTGTCAGAACCTGCTGGATTTCACTCCTGGTACAAACTCTATATTTGTTTTGTTTCTACTGGTAAGGAGGGTGCAGCACCAGGCTGATGTCCTCTGGCCCTGAAAGCTAAGCAGAGTCTGGCTCAGAGTTAGGACCAGAAAGGTGGGGGGACTATTAGGAAAGACCAGAAATGTAGGTAGAACTAGGAAATAAAGAAACAAACAACAATGTTAAAATTCCAGAAGAAGATCATTGGCAAACGACTCAGTAGAGTTGCCATGAGTGTCAGGCTTGGAAGCCATCTTTTGCATTGGGCCTTCGGGCCTGCCACATTTCGTGCTGTGGGAAACTCAAAAGGAGATTTTACTTATAGGGAAGAAATGAAAAAATATGTCAAAGGTTGGCAACAATCTTTGTGGCTGCACTTCCTGTTCATCCTGGTTTGTTTGCTACCATATTGTAAGCTCCTTTTGTATCCATTATATATAAGGACACCGATCAATGGAAGAATATATATATATATAAAAAAAAACCTTCAAATGTCAATCATGCATCTGTCTGGGTGAAAATTCACAGTATGCATTTTAAAAAACGCTCAGGACGACAGGGAAAATATTTCAGTGTTGGATTAAGGTTGGGAGGCAAGAATTATGTTATATTTTCATTGCTGAAGGCAATAGTGTAGACCCGTAATGTAGTATTTAGAAAGTTGTACTGATCAGCTGTTTACATCCAATTATTCTTGCTGCGAACAGATGCACGGTGTGAACGCTGTATTCTGTACAAGATTTTACCTCCTATCAAAACATAATGGAAACAAAACCTGTGAGATTAACTGGCACAGTTGGAGCGAATGTATTTTTTTCTCCCCCAAGTAAATCTTATCAGCATTGCTTGCCTGTTTTTTTGCACAGATTACGCTCAGATATCTTTGCATTTCACTTTAATGCTAGAAGAAACCCCCCACCTTCCCCCAAGCTTTTCAGGAATAGAAAATTGTCTCTTTATATCCAATAGCTATTCTTGAAAATCTTTATCATTGTTGGGAAGGAAAAAAAGAAGAAGAAGAAATAATTGGAGGATTGTTTGTTTTGGAAACATCTTATGAAAGCCTGATTGTCCTATACAACGAGGCAGGAAAGCCTTACAGAATTAAGGAAGTTGCCCAACATTGTGATTAGCTGGAAGATGGTTTGGAGTGAAATATACTTGATATCTCTAGAGAAAGCCCCTGGAATCTGTCAGTCATGTTGATGTCCCATTCTACCGGTAGTAGATCTTCAGCTCACAGGAGGATTCTCCTAACACTTGTCACATTTTGATCCCCAGCCTAGACATGAAACTAATAGTTTCTAACGGTTTTTTTTTCCCGAGTGGCACCGAATCAAATTACTGAGGGAGAAAAGAACGGTTGACATTCTGCTTTTAAAAGTGACCGTAAGCATGACCCAATTCTACTGTAGTGGTGTCATCACAATTGTATCTCGTCGCTGTAGATTCTCAGATGCTGACAGCTGGAACAAGCTGCTTTAGCTTGCAGTGCTCAGCTGTCATTGAGAACAGCTTGGAAAGTCTTACGTGAATGAAATGTGCGGGGAATTTCTCTCCTCCCAACCTCTCTCCCTGGTTCTCGCTTTCTAAGCTGCCGGTGAAACTGTGATTGCATCGGAGTCAAAATAGCTAAAGGAACGGATATGGATAAACGCATGTCTCGTTGGCGTAAAGGTTGCAGTCATATGCAATATCCAGTAACCACACAAACTTCGAAAGGATTTAAGTGCAATATAAGCAGCTCGTTTCCAGCAGAAGGACCTTAATTATTTTCACGCAGTTTGAGCAAGTAGGAAAAATGCCACCTTATTTGCTCTTGTTAGAGGCCAAGAATGCTGATTTCTCATATTTCCTGAATAATGGCTTCCTGGCTTGAAGCAAGGATGCCGAGGATTGCCACATAATTAAATGCAGGGTATGAAATGAATATTTAGATTAGTTTCTTATAATACAACAAATCACATCACTTCATTAGGAAATAGGTTGACTAACATTTGGAATAAAGTTTCGAAAACTAGTTCTTTTAAAATTACAATCTCAGTATTACGCTTGTTGTTTTAATTTTAAGGTATAGAAAAACACTTAAGGGGAAATTTTTGAAAGCAATATTCCAAAAGAAACTGATCCAGCATGCCAAACCACATGCAATCTAGAAGTGTTAAGCGTCATAGCAAATACATTTTTGTATGACTGTGATTGTTCTCTCTTAAAGGCACAGTTATCCGATTTAGAGAGAATTGCAGGGAACAGAGACAAAATGAATAGCTAAATGGAATGCAAACAGATAAGTTTGCATTCCATTTAAGTGGGGGGTCGAATGAAGAGGCAGGACTCTGACTAGTAACTTCAGCTCTTTATTTTGAGGCTTGGCAAAACTTCTCAGCTGGCTATCCGACAGCTCCCTCTTTTAAAGGGATCTGTCCAGCAGCCCGACCACTGACATTGCTTTATTTTCCCGCCGCTCAAATGGACCAATTAGTGGCGGGTATGCTAATGTCTCTTCTGAGATTGGACCTGAGTAAAACCTTTACTTCACTCCCTATTTGCATATGTAACACCAAGAGGGACAACACAATATAGACTTCCATTTCTTTGAAATTTTAAGATCTTTTAAGTTCTCCTGCTAACGTTTCTAATGCTAAAATATGTGACTATTGGAATTGTAAAGAATCCCTGAAGGAGTCCATGCTTAAATTGGCAGTTCTATATAAAATCAAAAGTCATATTGTGCGAAGTCCTGAGATAGAGATACTGATATCCAAATCGGTGTTATTATCCTTTGGAAGACAAGGATGAATGTGAAAAAAAAAAAAAAAACCTGCCAAAAGGAAAAAAGAAAAACACATAAAAATGAAAACTGAATGTCAAAACAAGTGGAGGAAATGGCCAAGAGGAACAGAAGACACGAAAGACAAAATCTTAGGAAGAAACTTTAACAAAGAATTTCAGAGAGCCAGTTGAAGAGACAAGAAGCAGTATTACAATAATATCTGGAAAGATAATGAAGATGAAAATAGACATAAAAAAGGAAAATCTTCCAGGAGATCTCCGAACAACAGATTCCAACCTTGAGTTGGCATGTTAAAGGACACAAATGGGCAGATCATCCTAAGGAATCTGGTAGCACTTTTCTCAGCTAACAACTATTATTAAAAAATAGCCTAAGTTTTTATGAGTTGTGTTCACTTCATCAGATGCTTAAATTCACATCTGCTTGTTTTAGGATTGTCATATTTGGACTACAGATATCTAGACGATCACTAGATGGATGGGAGCAGGGTTTTCTCAATTTTTTCAGTCCATTGTAATGATTACCTGGATTTCTTGTAGTTCAAAAAAGCAATGTTGTAGATCTACAGAAAGTCTAAATTAGGACCATAGTTTCTTCTTAATTTTCTTCCCTTAGCCCTTCCCTGGTGCTTTTTTTCTGTTAACTTATCTTTAGTCCCAAAGGTGCTTTTTTTATTTTTTTCTTCAAGAGGCAACTGGACTTTCTGGTTTTTCTTTGAAGACGTTTCGCTTCTCATCCAAGAAACTTCTTCAGCTCTGACTGGATGCATTCTTCACCATCCAGTCAGAGTTGAAGAAGCTTCTTGGATGAGAAGCGAAACGTCTTCAAAGAAAAACCAGAAAGTCCAGTTGCCTCTTGAAAAAAGCACCTTTGGGACAACCATGACCTGGATGACTGAGAATCTATATAAACATTTATCTTTACTCCCTTTCTAGGCAGGAAAGCAGACAAAACAATTATTTTATATCAGTTACATTCATTATTTTATCATTATATTAATTATATTCTCTAAGAACCCTTTGTGGCTATGTAGCATTCAGGGGCTTTCTAAGAAATAGAAATAGTTATGAGGGCTTTACATTATGCCCAATTTCTTTTAATTTTATTCAAAATTAAAGTTGTTCTTTAAACATTTGAAAGCGGAATGGGCCAGTTAAATTGATTGGGTGAGCATTATGAGCATTAAATTTGTAGATACATTCGGGCCCACGAATCCCAGCTGTGGATCTCAAAATTGTGCTCATAGGAAACTGCCTTTAAGTTCTTCTGCTCCCAAATATAAAGGCATTTTAGTACCAGCAGCATTTTGAACTGAGGCCAGAATTATATTGAATGTCAGTGCAGTTACTTAAGCAGAAGAGTCAATGCTCTCAGTAATTAAGATGTTCCCTAATGAATATTAATACTCTAGATTTCTGCAAAAAAGTGAGTTTGGCTTACAATAATAATGTTGTATCCATTAAAACCCAGTAGCCAACAAATAAAAGAACATGTATTGAGTACATTGAACTTAAAATTTCAGTTAAAATAAACTCACGGTGATATTTATTTCAAAAAGTAAGCTTCCTCTATAAGAAAGTAGGTTCTCTTTCTTTTCCAGTTCTGGGTAGTTTTCCCAGGCTCTTAAAAAAAAATCTATATTTTGTTTTGTTTTAAGCACAGAAGGAACGACTTGGTAGTAGTCATTCAACTTATGTCTTTGTTAGACTTTCAAAATCCTTTAAAAACACTTAGCTGAATACAATTCTCAAGTGCTGTAACTGTCAGATTGCTTTAACTAATTTATGGAACGGAAGCTAAGGAATGAACAGCAATGCTCCATTTAGAGTTATTAGATTAGCCATTATAAAAACCACAGAAAATATGTAAGCCTTTACTTTATGTTCACTTGAATTTGGCTGTTAAGTTTTGACGGAACTTTCATTTAACCAAATATGCCTTTGTTTACAACAATAAACAGGTTAACTCTTATATCTCTTTAAATTAAGTATGGCAACATCAATATTTGCCTACTTTATTGGCTCATAAGTGTGTACAATCAGTCGAGTTATGGAATCTGATCCTGCAGAGATTTATGTAATGTTCTTTTCTAACATAAACCATTTACACTACAGGCAAAAATATTTCCCTCCCCCTTGTTAAAAAAAAAAAAAGATTAATAGCTGTTTTAAAAAAGTATTTTTCTTCTTTCTTCAGCTTAAGAAGCTTGCAATCTATTCTGGTATTCATTCACTAATTCTAGCTAAGGGAAAAATTTATAATTGTGAGAAAAAAGAGATTGCCATCTAAATCATTTGTTTTTTGCTGATTTCAATCCCTCAATATTATCTAATATAAACTGGACCAAGTTACAGCATAATCACATAGTTCTTCCAGAATGTAGGATACCTTCTCAACCATCAACCATTCTAATGGGAACAACCTTGAATGAGAATTCCAATATGTAGGACAGGGGTGTCCAATCTTGGCAAGATTAAGATTTGTGGACTTCAACCCCCAGAATTCCCCAGCCGGCACGATATAGGAGATAGTGATAGGAGAGTTATTTTTTGTACCCTGCTTTGATCTTGAGGAGATGTTTGCTTTGAAAAAGAAGGTCCCATTGAAATGCAATTGCTTTTTAAAGACAAATGTAAGTAATTATAGTGGATGAGCATTTATGTGAAGGCAAAGGGTTAAAACCTGTATAGTTCTTTGTTTGTAGAGCAAAATTTGTAGTACTGAGTATATGTACTGAGTATATGTAGTACTGTATGTATGTATAACAGAACAGAATAACAGAGTTGGAAGGGATCTTGTAGGTCATCTAGTCCAACCCCACCACCCAAGCAGAAGACTCTACTCCACGGGTGTCAAACTTGCTGCGTCACGTTGCTGTCATGTGATGTTTCGCAACATTTTTCCCCTATGCAATGCTGAGGTGGGCGTGGTCTGCACATGACACATCCGACTCACAGATCACCAGTTTGACACCCCTGCCCTACAACATTTCTGACAGATGGAAGTCCAGTCTCTTCTTGAAAGCTTCTAGTGATGAAACTCCCACAACTTCCGAAGCAAAACTGTTCCATTGGTTGATTGTTCTCACTGTCAGAAAATTTCTCCTTATTTCTAGGTTGAATCTCTCCTTGGTCAGTTTCCATCCATTATTCCTTGTCTGGCCTTCAGGTACTTTGGAAAATAGCTTGACCCCTTCCTCTCTGTGACGGCTCCTCAAATATTGGAAGACTGCTATCATGTCACCCCTGGTCCTTCTCTTCACTAGACTAGCCATGCCCAGTTCCTGTAACTGTTCTTCATATGTTTAGCTTCCAGTCCCCTAATCACCTTTGTTGTTCTGTGCATTCTTTCTAGAGTCTCAACATTTTTTTATAGTGTGTTGACCAAAACTGGATGCAGTATATATGCATACAAGTATAAATAAAAGTGAAAAAATATAAAATGTAAGGGAATTTATATTAGTAATTACGTTTTAAAATTCAAACCGAAATGTTAAAGTATTGTCTTTGAAAATGAAATTAAATACTTCAGCCAAAAGGTGAGCTCAAAAAATGTTTCCCTTAAACATCTAAAGGATTTAATGCAAGCTTGCATAATAAAAAAGAAGCAGAAGCATTACGTGCTATGAAGAAGCAAATTACTCTTCAGACTGCAAGCAAAGGCTCATAGATAGGTGTTGCTTGAAACTTAGCTAGGACTTCACTATATGTGCCAATAAATCTGCATACCATTCACAGCAACTGTAATTAAAACACACAATCCTGATTTCTTTTGTATCTGTAAAGAAGAGAATTTATGAAGTTAATTTCACAGCAGAATTTTTGAAGTCTAAATCAGTGGTGGGTTGCCCCCGGTTCGCACCGGTTCTATAGAACTGGTAGTAAAACTGGCGGGAGGCCCCGCCCACTGACCCCGATGTCACCAAAATGCTTCTGCGCATTGCAGAAGAGCATGCACGCGCACGAGCAAAATGAGCGCACATGGCCACGTTGCAAACCGATAGTAAAGGTAAGTAGAACTCACCCCTGGTCTAAATGTTCAATGTTTATAGTAGATATAAAGTTTTGAGCATTTATAAGCAGGTCTGAGACAATAGGTCTATGCTTGAAAATGAACTGTTGCCTTGAGAAAAATGAAAAGGCTTACAGTACTTTTCTTCTTTTTAATTTGATGATGATAGTACCTGTTTTAACTCTTGGCCTTACGATTGCTATGTGAAGATCTTCCAATCATCCGTTCATCTCTTTTTTTCAGGAAATGTTTGCAATGTAGCTTCAAGATTTGGTCGGCTTTTTTTCCACCTGGCTTGGGAATTAACTGTGGTTTATAAGCCCATCACAGAAGACAGTCATTTATTTTCTCTCTCTCTGTCTCTGAGAGAGAGAGAGAGAGATTAAAATAGAAACAAACTTGAATAAATGGATTAATGCTAGTTGACAGGTGAGATAGAAAAAAATAGTTGATGACTTGAGGCTGCTAAAATTGTGATGTTTTCTGAAATCCTCATGCAGCTCTTGCTCTGACAAAGATGTGCAAATACGAGCCAAAATGTGTGCCATTCTGACAGATAATAGGACAAATCACTACAATTGATTTCTTGCATACTGTGCTGGTAAATAACTATGATCATTTCTGTGATTAATAATAATGAATGATCCTCCATGGCACGAGAGTCAAACTGGTGGTGTCACGTTGTCGTCACGTAACATTTCTCGACTTTTTTCCCGTAGCGGAGCTGGGGTGGGTGTAGCCTGCATGTGAAACATCCAGCCCATGGGCCGCCAGTTTGACATCCCTGCTCCATGGGGTCACACAAGAATACAGTCCTCTGGAGTTTCCCATTTAGAGAACAACAACCTTATTTTTTTCTCCCAAACTTCCCTTTAATCAACTTAAGAAGCTGATAAGCATATATCTCCAACAGTCTAGCACATTATTAGCTCTTCTCTCATAGAATAGGTAAAATGATTCAACTTCAGATTGAGTTATTCAATATAGTTATTAGCAATAGCAATAGCAACAGTACCTAGACTTATATACTGCTTCATAGTGCTTTTGCAGCCCTCTCTAAATGGTTTACAGAGTCAGCATATTGCCCCCAATCATCTGGGTCCTCATTTTACCGATCTCAGAAGGATGGAAAGCTGAGTCAACTTTGAGCTCTTCAGGCTTGAACTGCTGCCAATCAGCAGGCTTAGCCTGCATTCTAACCACTGTGCCACCATGGCTCTCTAAACCCAGATGACACCAAGATAAGCACTAGACCCGTGATGTCGAACCTATGGCACAGGTGCCACAGGTGGCACACGGAGCCATATCATTGGGCACGCGAGCATTGCTGTAGCGCAGTCCAGCGTGCACGCGTGTGCCAGCCAGCTGATTTTTGGGCCTTCCTGTTCTGTGCCCGTAACATGCACGCACACCCACAGACGGCCCAGAGTTAATAAGCCACACGACAAAACTCTTTGATGATAAAGCTGGCAGCAACCCAGTGACTAGCTGCCAATTCAGACTTTACTCACACAAAACAAAGATTAGGCTGCCAGCATTCCGATAAACCAGGCAGAGTGTCAACAATACAAGGATTAATCCAAATGCAGTCCGATAAAGCAGGCAAAGTCCAGTAACACAGAGATCATGGAGTATTTCCAGTTTTTGCTTGTCACAAACTGAACTGGCCACCACACCCACATTTATACCCTGTGGGGTGTGGCCCAGTGACTCAGCTAATCTCTGGCACGCCTTCCCTTCTGCTGTGCACGCTTCTCCCTGCGCCTCTGTCGCGGGTCCAACCAGCACTTATCTTCTTCATCACTGTCCACCTGTGGCTGCGGGGACATGCTTGGTTCTGAGCCTATTGTTTGCCTTCGGTGTCCTCCGGAGGCATTGTCAGAGAGGAGGGTCCTGGAGAGGGAGGCCTTGCCAACTCCTCCCCCTCACTCTCAGAGTCTGCATCTGTCGATAGCCCAGGCTCAGGCAACGGAGCCACAACACTTTCGATCCCACCGGAAGTTGGGAAATGGGCTGTTCCTGGCCTCCGGAGGGCCTCTGGGGTGGGGGGGGGAAAGCCTCTGGAGCCTTGGAAGGGTGAAAAATGGACCTACCGGGCCCACAGGGCCATCACGTGCTAAAAGTGGGGGGGACGGGAGGTGCACGCGCATTCACGGGGGCAAGGCGCATTGAATTATGGGTGTGAGCACGCACGTGGGCGACATCCACGTGCTCCCCCCGCTTTTGGCACGTGGCAGCAAAAAAGGTTAGCCATCACTGATGGCTTGATAGTACAGTGGTTTAGTGCACCCTGTTATTAACACAGCTGCCTGCAATTTCTGCTGGTTCGAATCTCTCCAAGGCTCAAGGTTGACTCAGCCTTCCATCCTTTCTAAGGTAGGTGAAATGAGGACCCAGTTTGTGGGGGCAATAAGCTGACTTTGTATAAAATATACAAAAGAATGAAGGCTATTGCTTAACGCATTTTAAGCTGCCCTGAGTCTCCGGAGAAGGGCGGCATATAAATCAAATTAAAAAAAAAAAAAACTGCACTAGACCAACAACCAAGTTATAAACAACACCCCTTTTAAGGAATTACCAACTCGGAGAAACAATCCAACAGTAAACAGCCTAATTAAGGAACTACCAAGAATACTCCCATCAACAGGGCAAGCCACTTGAATATCAAGAAAGAGCAAACCCCACTCCCATGTAGCACCTGGCAGTGAGCAGTGAATTAGCCTGCAATACTGCATTCTAACCACTGCGCCATCAAACAGAGAAGAGGAAAAATGATCAACTTAAATTTTTATTAAAATAAAACTCTGGCTTAGCTTATTGCAGGAATTTAGATAAAATTAGTGTACAGCAAAACCGTTCACTATAACTTTCCATCATATATTTTAGTAATTTTTTTGGGTAGAAAATGCTGCCAAATTCACGTTCTAGTTCTGTATCATGTATCTATAATTTGCAAACATTCCCCCGTGTGTCTTTGTGAAACAGCCTCTTGATCTAAAATAGATTAATTTTCAGATCCATACTCCTTATATTTTATGATCTATATAAAATCTCTTATAAATCATTCTTTTTTTTTTCAGCCAATACCATGGTATCATTTTTATATAAAACTACACTACACATTTTTATATAAAACTACACTATGTCCATCCCCAACCAACTCACTTCTAACTTCACCACGAACAATGCATGTACATTTATCCATAAATATGTTAAACAACAGACCATCAATATCCTTGTCTAACTACCTGGAAAATGTTGAACCATTCACTAAGTGTTCCATTTATTGTTACACATGCTTTATTTCTGTCTTATTGCTTATTAGATTTATATCCCACCTTTATTTTTATACAACCCCAGCTGATTTATATATTGTTCCTGCCTCCTATTTTCCCATAACAACAACCCTGTGAATTAGGTTGGGCTGAGAGACAGTAACTATGAAGTCACTCAGAATTCTTTCATGCATGAGCAAGGAATACAATTCACAGCCTCCTGGTTTCCAGTTGAGCACCTTAACCATAATATCAAACTAGCTCTCATATCAGTTTTATTACATTCCTCAACTAACCTTCAACTCAAGGGCTGGTTCTGCTTACCTTTACTACCAGTTCGCCAACATTGTCCTAAACCATTAGCTGTAACATTCATTTTTCCCATTTATATTTCTCAGTGACTTGCTTGAGAACAAAAATTGGCTGGACTCATTGCACGTCTGAAATTTTTTGGATTGTCACCCTGTGTATGAGGGGTGAAATGCTACAGGTTCACACCGGTTTGGGAAAACTGGTAGTGGTGGCGGTGGGTGGTTCGGTGAATTGGTAGCAGCGGCAGTGTGAGGCTCCGCCCACCCGCCCGGACGTTTTAACCAGGAAGTAACATGTTTTTGCGCAGAGGGTCTAAAATTGCACATGACACATGCACGCACGCACTTCCGAACTGGTAGGGAAGGTAAATAGATTTCATCCCTGCCATGTATCCTTTTAGTCAGAATTTTACCAAATATTTTCCTAGCCATCCTTAACAAACTTACTCCCCTGTAGTATTTTACACTGATGCTTGTTATCTTTCCTGTTGTACAACAACAGCATTTTCCAATAGTCAACCTGAGATATGAACTTTGCATATACAGGTAGTCCTCAAGTTACAACCAAAATTGAATTCAAAATTTATTAATTGAATTTTGCCGCATTTTACGACTTCTTTTGGACACATTTGTTAAATGAATCACTGCATTTGTTAAATTAGTAACACGGTTGTTAAGTTTAATCTGGTTTGACTTTGCTTGTCAAAAGGGAATCGCATGACTCTGGGACATTGCAACCGTCATAAATGTGAGTCTGTTGTCAAGCATCCAAATCTAAATCGTGTGACCCTGGGGATGCTATAACAGTCGTAAGTGTGAAAAATGGTCACAAGTCATTTTTTTCCAGTGCCGTTGTAACTTCAAATGGTCACCAAATGAACTGTTGTAAATCAAGGACTACAGCCATCCATAAGCAAATCACAGCCTGATTTTGACCTTCCTTCAACTGCTCTTACAGCCTTGCCATTTTACAAAAATCTCGCCTCATTTCTGAATTTCTTTTCATCTTGCAGAGCCCACATGCTGTTTGCCTGCCTTCCATTGGTGGGGAGATTTGTGCAAGAAACTGTCACACACAATTATCAAAGGTGCCTTTTGAATGCAGTTACACGTGGACCTCATTTGTCCTAGAGTGCTTTTGACCAGTGCTTTTGACCTGAATAGCTTTTCAGTGATTGAAAGACAAACGATTTCCCCCCCTCTCATACATCTCTGTGCCAATATCCCAACTTTAGTATTTTGATAATGGAGAACAAAAACGAGAACTGGAAAGCGGTCGAAGGGGCTCCATTCTTCATATATATATATACACACATACAGCAGGCCTTTCATTTTAATTTAAAGAAAACCTACACCCTATATATAGTATATAAAAAAACTCAATATCCATCCCTTTTCCCTTTTGCAGCTTTGAAGCAGAGAATTGTTAAGCTGTTGAGAATACTCCGTAAAGGTAAGTGTATTTATTACGCCGCATTGACAAACATTGCCGAGCAACATTGATTTCCCTTTTATTCAGGGATTTAAGCACTTGGATTAATGATAGAGCTGACAGGGCAATTTCGTTCGCCGCACGCTTGTCCTTCACATGAAACGCCAAGCCCTAGTTAGAGGGGGAAAGGGTAAGGAAAGGCAGCAATGTGCTGACCATGGCCGAATTTAGGTGTGATTGCTGACGTGTTTTATTCTTGGCAGCTGAGATATTAACAGGGTAGCTCTATGCTGAGATTAATGCCGAAGAATAAAGAACAAAAGGGTGTTGTGTGAAAGCAGGGCTGCTTTTGGTAAGAGCTGACTATAGCAGGCTGGCACACTAATGTGTTTAAAGTGAGCTTCTGAGGGGAGCTTTAATCTCATTGTGTTGAATTCATTGCAATAGGCAATGCTGGATAGCAGCTGTTCAGTGGAGAGAAGATGGGGGTGGGGGTGGGGAAGGTTTCTGCCTACGTACAGGTAGTCCTCAACTTACAACCATTCATTTAGGGATTGTTCGAAGACACATCAGCGCTGAAAAAAAGCTTCACACTTACAACCACTGCAGAATCTCCCTAGCCACGTGATCAAAATCCGGGCCCTTGGCAAACCGGGATATGTTTGTGATGGTTGCAGTGTCTCGGGGTCATGTGATCCTCCTTTGTGATCTTTTGACAAGCACAGGGAATTGTTAATTGTTAAGCCAGATTCACTTAACAACCGTGTTACAAACTTAACAACTGCACTGATTCACCGGACAACTGTGGCAAGGAAGGTCAGCAATGAGGCAAAACTTACTTTTTTTTTTTTTGCTTTAATTTATATGCCGCCCTTCTCCGGAGACTCAGGGCGGCTTACAATGCGTTAAGCAATAGCCTTCATACTTTTGTATATTTATACAAAGTCAGCTTATTGCCCCCACAATCTGGGTCCTCATTTTACCTACCTTTGAAAGGATGGAAGGCTGAGTCAGCCTTGAGCCTGGTGAGATTTGAACTTGCAGTAATTGCAGGCAGCAGATGTTAATAACAGTACTTTAGTCCACTGTACTAACAGGCTCTTCACAACTTAACAATTGTCTTGCTGAGCAACCGAGCAATTTTGGGCTCAGTTGTGATTGTAAAATTGAGGACTACCTGTGTAAGTTTTGGGAATGTCTGGATACTTAAAAAAAAAAAAAAAATGTCACAGCTCAGAAAAAAAAGACAGAGCATTGTCCCAATGCAGAAGTAATAGTAAAAGTGATAAAAGTAACAGGAATTGTAATGGTGATGGCGATATTGCTGTCCTGGCTGCCAAACGAACGAAATAAAACACCCAACTACCCCACTTTCCAAAATCTTCCTATACTCCTCATCTGGAATGAGAAAAAAGAATTCAGATTCCAATTTTTTTTTAAAAAAAATGGCCAGCAGTGTAGTATTTTTTGAAGAACAGCAAAACATATAGCTCCTTAAAAATACTAAAATATGAAAACTGTTATCCCTTCTTTCTTCAAAAAAAGAAAGATATTAAGAGCGGAACAGAAAAACCTGTGATTATATATTATGGTTAAGCAACAATTCGTTTTTAATGTTTTTTCACATGCTGAGCTTATTTCCTATCAGCCTCCAAAAAGGTAAACATTAGAATTGAGAACTGTGATAATTAAAGCAGCCTAAAGCATAAATGACGGGTTTTTAAGAAACCGAAGATTGTTACATTATGCAGTGATATGTGAGTTATTAAGGCATGGAATGTCATCAATTGTAAACCACTATGATCAATGGCGGAAAACACTGGTTAAACAACAGATTTATGAAATCGTGCTATGGTTTTTGCCTCTGAGCAGAATTTAATATTTTGTTTTTCCTAAGTATACTTTTATTTTATGGTGCACTAAATCGTTTTTTTAAACAGGCTATATGTATAACTGAGCGGCTTTGTAGGTAGAGTAAATGCAAGGGAAACATGATAGTGTACAGAAAAATTGTGTTTCTAGAAGGGGAAAAAAAATCTCTGGAGGAGGAAATGCGCACTTGTGTAAGGAAGGACAGTGATTTGCTTTATGTACGTAAAGAAATTTACAGAACTGGGTCTGGATGGATTGCAGGATTTGACAGTCTATATGTGTTTTCCTTACAATAGCTAATGGTAAATCATTATGAAGCTTTCCAACGGTGTAAAAATGCACTTTCTTTTATAACACAGTTAAACATATGTCTTATTCTGGGAAAAGTGCTTTCAGGAGACCCTCAATGAGAGAGAATTAGACCAGGTGGCTTAACTGGTCCTTCAAACCTTATGCCTTTTCTGAATATTCTTCTTCTTTTTCTCATAATTAATCTCTTCCTGTGTTTCTCATAACAACCTTGTATTATGATTGAAGCAAAGTGAGTGTGACTGGCTCAAGGCTATCTAATATGTGGACATGAACTCAGCTGTCCCTACTCTCAGTCAAAAATATTTTCTTTTCCCCTTATAGATACCCCCCTTATAGATACCCCCCTTATAGATTCCTCCCACCCCCCCCCCCCCGTAGCTCTTGATGCTCTTTGTGCTTGGATGTTTTCTTGCAAACATTTCATTACCCAACTAGATAACATCACCAGTGCTGAAAGAGAGTGAGGTTTGCTCTCTCTTTATATTTAAGTGGCTTGCCCTGTCAGTGCTGATGGGAGTGTTCTTGGTAGTTCCTTGATCAGGTGGTTTACTGTTGGATTGTTTCTCAGAATTGTTAGTTCCTTGAAAGGGGTGTTGAAATCCCAGAGAGCACCACAATTCAACCCTGAGCTACAAATATTCTCTTCTATTGGTAACTAAGCCTTCCTATGTTAGCCTTCAAAAGACATTCAAATTGGGTGGGTTTGGTGCAGTGGCGAAATGTAAGTTTTGTTACTACTGGTTCTGTGGGCATGGCGTGGGTGTGTGTGTAATATGACTGAGTGGGCGTGACCAACTTTTTTTTTTTTTACTTTTAAAACCATTTTTCTACAACCTCTTTGGCTGAAGAGGCTGTAAAAAAATGCTTTTAAAGCCTCTGACGATCCCAGCTGACTTGCCTGATCGGCAGAGGCTTTTTTTCCTTTTAAAAACATTTTTTTCTATAATTTCTTCGGCCAAAGAGGTTGTAGAAAAAATGCTTTTAAAAATAATAAAAAAAAGCCTCTGATGATTGTGTGGCTCAGCTGGGCAATGGGGGGGGGGCAGGGATTTTTGCTACTGGTTCTCCGAACCACCCGCCTCCATCACTACCGGATCTTAGCATCTTAGCCACTGAGCTACCGCCTACGTCCCACCAACTAGAAGGTACAAAAAAAGCAAATTGATACCAGTAAAATCTTTGAGGAAGAATGATTTCAAGACAGTCTGTTTCCCAAAGTAGCTCTTTATCCTAAACACATTTTTTCTTCCTGGCCATCTGGAACAATTTCTAAGCTGTTGTTTGCTGTATGCTTTATTTTCAGAATCCTTTTACAATAGGTTATCAAAAGCAAACAGTTTTGTGTTGATAAGTTAAGAATAGCCCTCTTGAAAGATGCTCTTTTAGGACTTGAATGTTCTTTCACCACGGTGGCTTTTAAGGCTTTCTCATCTGTGTCTCGTGGCTTACACAGGATAGATAAATTTTATCTATCGGTTCTAAATTAGATTGTTTTGAACTGTTTTTGATTTCTGCTTCATTTGCATAGTATTCCTTCTGCCAAGAAGGCAGAACTGTGAACTGCACGTATTTGTAGTTTCATCTATGGCATATGAATATATGTTATATTAAGTTGCACTTCTTAAAATAAAGAATTTTTAAAAAGGCTTTCATGCTTTTTATAGCATAGGGAGACCGATCACTAGTATCAGACTTTCCCCAATATCCGAGTAGTCCTTGAGTTATGACGACAATAGGAACTAGAATTTCCATTGTTAAACAAAAACCAGGCCATGGTTAACTGAGTCATACCTTATTTTTATAACTTTACTTGCCAGAGTTGTTAAGCAAATCATTGCAGAATGCAGATGTTAAGCGAATCACATAGCTGTTAAAAAAAATCTTCCCCCATTGACTTTGCTTCTCAAAAATAAGCTGGGAAGGTCTCAAATGGCGATCATGTGACTCTGGGACACTGCAACCATCATAAATACAGGCCGGTTGCCAAGTGCTTGAAATTTGATCACGTGATCACGTGATAGTTGTAAGTGTGAGGAAGGCACTGCAGTGCCTTTGTAACATTGAATGATTGTTAAATAAACGGTTGTAAGTCAAGGACTACAAGTATTCCACTATTCATTCTCAGTTTGGGGTAAAACTGTATTAAGGCCTTTATCATTTGGACACTGAGCTATAGTTGGATTATAATAACACCACTATATTAAATACAGGTAGTCCTCGATTTACGACAGTTCATTTAGTGACTGTTCGAAGTTACAACACCACTGAAAAAAGTGACTTATGACCGTTTTTCACAGTTGCAACCTTTGCAGTATCCCTACGATCACGTGATCAAAATTCAGATGCTTGGCAACTGTTTCATACTTATGACCATTGCAGTATCCCGGGGTCATGTGCTCACCTTTTGCAACCTTCTGACAGGCAAAGTCAATGGGGAAGCCAGATTCGCTTAACAACCGGGTTACTAATTTAACAACTGCAGTGATTCGTTTAACAACTGTGGCAAGAAAAGTCATAAAATGGCGCGAAATTCACTTAACAAACGTCTCACTCAGCAACATACATTTTGGGCTCAATTGTGGTCGTACGTCGAGCAGCAGCTGTAGTGAAACTGCACAGCATTCAACAGGATCACCTTGTTGCAAGAATAATGCTCTTAAAAGAAACCGATCCAAAGTAATTTAAGGAAAACAGACACACTTAATAATGCTTTTCTTTTCCTCATTTATGTTGGTCTGATCCAAGACTTTGATGTCCTCCTTCGTAGCTCCCTGCTCTTGCTCAGTTTTGGATCTCTTAAGAAATAAGCAGTTGCCAGTCAAAAGATGCAATAGCCGTTTTAGAGGGGATAACTGTGTGCTGAATAAATTTGGACTGCTTTCAGCAAGCCTCTGCATTATTTCTATCTCAGTTTTGTGAAGGTCAGCTCAGGGCTCTTGTGGCTTTCTCTGTTAAATCCAAGGCAAGCCTCCCAAATTGCTTTGCCCCAGCTTAACTCTTCTTCTGTAAGGATCTTTTAAAATGTTACAAAAGAAAGGCTTATGAAGGCACCTACAGAATATACACAACCATGTGTGTATGTGTGTGTCACAACCATGCCTAATCTTCCATTTGTATTCAGAAAAAAAAAACACCCTATACAACAACTGTTAATACTGTTTAGGGACTAAAAATAAATAAATAAAGCACATGTACAGCAATAACATCTGCTTAAAAAGACAAAACATTTAATTTCTTGGCTTGTAGGTTGGCCCTTGTTATTTAACGAAATTCATTTAGAGTGCCACTTTGAAGTGATCTTGGAGACAAGAATTTTCAAGATCAAGATCTCATGAAGTATTAGTACCGCTTTGATAAAACCCTAGTAAGACCACACCTGGAATACTGCAACCAACTTTGGTCACCATACTACACCATACTACAAAAAAGATGTTGAGACTTTGGAAAAAGTTCAGAGAAGAGCAACTAAGATCATTTAGCCTGGAGACTAAAACATATGAAGATGGGTACAGGATTTGGGTTTGGCTAGTCTAAAGAATAGAAAAATTAGGGGTGACATGAGCGCTGTATTCCAGTATTTGAGGGGCTGCCACAAAGTAGAGCGGGGGTCAAATTATTCTCCAAAGCATCAGAAGGCAGGACAAGAAACAATGGTTGGAAATTAATCAAAGAAGGAAGCAATCTGGAATTAAGGAGAAACTTCCTAACAGTGAGGATAATTAACTAGGGGAATAAAAATAAATAAATAAATAACCAGGGGAACAGCTTGCCTTCAGAAATCATGGGTGCTCTATCACTGGAGGTTTTTAAGAAGAGATTAGACAGTCACTTATCTGAAATGGTATAGGTTCTCCTACTTGAACAGGGGGCTGGACTAGAAGACCTCCAAAGTCTCTTCCAGCTCTATTCTATTTCTTATTGAGTAGCATTTGGATCTGAGTTGTCACTGTGCAATAAATGCGTTCAAATCTTTTTATAAGATCCAGTATGGGTTGGTCACTGGGACCAGAGGTTTATTCTTCCGAGCTTTTTGACTCATGCCGAAGTCCATCTCCAGGGAACTGCTCTCTACTGAAATATGTGCTTTGGGCTATTTTCTGCATCGTATTTATGTGATGCCTTCCTATTAGTTGATTGGTGCGTTGACGGCCGGCGATTTAATCGATTCCAGATGGGGCCAATAATTATACAGAGATAAATAGTTCTGAAAGATCTAATAGCATGGTTATTTAAAACATTGATAACATGCTTTTCCAAATGAAATATTTAAAGCAATAGCAATAGCACTTAGACTTATATACCACTTCACAGTGCTTTACAGCCCTCTCTAAGCAGTTTACAGAGTCAGCCTATTGTCTCCAACAATCTGGGTCCTCATTTTACCGACCTCAGAAGGATGGAAGGCTGAGTCAACCTTGAGCCAGGTGAGATTCAATCTGCCAAACTGCTGGCAGCTGGTGATCAACAGAAGTAGTCTGCAGTACTGCACTCTAACCACTGCGCCACCGCGGCTCTTAAAGCAATTACCTTTATTGAACAAGATAACTGAGAACACAATTATATAAATTATATACAATTATATATTATATAGTTGAAACGCATGCCCAGCTATAATCATAAATAAAAAATTTAGTGATTGGTTTATTTAAAAAACAATGTATTTTTTTCATTTCATAGGAATGGCTCTGGGTAGCAACTAGCGAATTAACACCAAAAATATACGCAAAACACTTAACAAAAATACACTTAACTAAAATATCCCAATAATGTGCCTGAGGTCTCACATACTTCTCCAATTATGCTTATTCAACACGTTTCAGTGGTTAAAAAAATCCAGAATGGCAGCCAAAACCACATTAACAAAGGTTGGCTCACTTTTCATAGATTATGCATTCTTTTAAATATGAATGTTTCCATCTTGCATCTTAGCAGAGCAGGACTTCTTAAGGAAGGTAGTTGAATTTTCAGCCATAAAAAAGGTCTTATCCTTGCTTTTAAACTAAATTGTGTGTCTCCATTGTCAGTGAAACTTGAAGAAAGCGGGACATTGAATGTTACAAACCGAACTGAACCGAACCGAACCGAACCGAACCGAACCGAACCGAACCGAACAGAACAGAACAGAACAGAACAGAACAGAACAGAACAGAACAGAACAGAATAGTTGGAAGGGACCTTGGAGGTCTTCTAGTCCAACTCCGTGTTCAGGCATGAAACCCTAAATAAATAAAAGAAATGAAAATTATTTTACCTACTAGTTTTGAGGAAGTTCACTACAGCTGTCAGCCTAGAGAAAGCTGGATACCCCAATTTGAAAGGAAGACAGATTCAGAATGCCAGAATTCTATATGACTTTAAGTCAAGTTTTCAAATACAATTCACTCATGAGAATACTTTAATTTGTCTTGTATAAAAGAGTAATCGTTCCTTAATTAGATTTGCTGTTGCTAGTTTAGCAATGGATTGACATTCATTTAAACAACTGAAAGACAGATTAAAGATGATTTCCAAATTCTTCATATTGTTAACATATTGGTTACATTATTTTGATTATGGAATAAAAAGCCATCCTACATAGCTGGTCTTTCTATTTTTATTTATTTATTTATTTATATTATTTTTATAACACAATATAACAGTACAAGACATACAACATTTATAAATGCACTCTCTTTACAGCTATTGCATGGTGATCTTCGTTATTCACAATTTCCCCTTCTTTCTCTTTATATAAAAAATAGCTGGTCTTTCTAGGTCAGTGATGGCTAACTTTTTTGCCATCACGTGCCAGGAAGGGGGTGTGTGGGGCAGGTTCCCGCATGAGCGTGCCCACACCCATAATTCTATGCGCCCTGCCCCGTACATGCACGCGTGATGACACCCCCTCCCACCCGCTTCTGGCACGTGATGTCCCGGTAGGCCCGTTTTTCTGTCTCACCTGGCTCCAGATCCTCTCTATGCATCTGGGGAGGGTGAAAACAGCCTTCCCCACCCCACCCCCAGGCCCTCCAGAGGCAGGAAACAGACTGTTTCCCTACTTCTGGTGGGCCCAGAAGGCCCAAAAATTAGCTGGCCGGCGCATGCATGTGCGCCCTAGCTGAGCTGGCATGCCAGGCAACATGGCTCTGCGTGCCACCTGTGGCACGCGTGCCATAGGTTCGCCATCACGGTTCTAGGTGATGCTTGTAATATATGATTCTTCATTCATCAAATTTATGGGAATCTTAATAATTTTGTTCTTCTGTTTAACACGTAGAAGCTATCCACTTGGATGAACTTTCTATAGAAAAGTCTGTGTAAATTCCACAGTTTGTGGGGAGCCATCCAGAGTTTGACTTAAGATGACTGGCTATGTAAATGTTTCAAATGAAATAACATAAAATCTGCCTTTCTTGGAGCAGTGGATAGATGTTTATTGGCCAAGGTATTAAAATAATATTAAATGGAACAGAGAGGCTCTGTATATCATTAGATCACATTTTTAAACTTTGTTTTGTGTGCGGCGAAGAGTATATTAAATCTTGGAGAGTATAAAATGCACTAACAATGGACATGAATGTTATTTAAATGTTACAATGTATCTATAGTTGCTAATAGCTGTCAGCTGGATCTTGTCTAAAGTAAAAAAAAGAAAAGAAAAGCACACACACAAATATCATACATTTGTCTATATGTAGAATATGACATTCCTCAAACCAGGGGCGGGTTCCAAATCCCGTTGCTACCAGTTTGCTTGTGTGCATGGTGCTTCTGCACATGCCCAGAAGCATCCGGATGAGTGGGTGGAGCCTCCCACCGCCACCTGTTGCACTCCCTAGGCAAGGGATCGGTGTTCGCTAAGCTAGATCTAGCCCAGGCCTACCAGCAGTTGCTGGTAGACGATGAGACCATGGAGGCTCAGATGATTGTCACACACCGGAGGGCATTCCAGTATCGCTGCCTCCAATTGCCCCGGGGCTCTTCCCAAGCTTGATGGAGCCAGTATTACACGGAATCACCGGGGTCGTCCCATATTTTGATGGTCCCCGGGGTCGTCCCATATTTCGATTGGTCTCGGCCACCAACACACCGGAATTGATGGACAGACTTTGCCGAGTTCTCCGCCAATTTCATAACGCGGGCCTCAAGGTGAACCCGAACTAAATGTCAAATTGCCGTGCCCCAGGTGGAGTTCCTAGGGTTCCTGGTTGATGGCGCCGGCATCCACCCAACACCGGCGAAAATGGCGGCGATTATGGACGCTCCGTCCCCTCGCTGTAAGTCGGACCTCTAAGCCTTCCTCGGCCTTTTAAATTTCATGCGGTTTTCCTCCCGCATAAGGGGTCGGTTGCCGAGCCTTTGCATCGACTGCTAGACCGTGGGGCACCCTGGGTGTCGGAAACTCGGGAGTCTACTGCTTTTCACGCCATCAAATGTCTCCTGGTCTCCAACGCTATCCTAACCCAGTATTGTGACCATCTACCACTTATACTGGCGTGCGACGCCTCCCCGTATGGGGTGGATGCTGTCCTGAGCCACAGGTTCCCTAATGGTCGGGAAGTTCCTGTGGCATATTTCTCCCGCACATTGGTTCCTGCGGAGAGGAATTACTCTCAATTGGACAGGGAAGCCCTCACGCTGGTGGCCAGAGTCAAACGATTCCATCACTATCTCTACGGCCGATCGTTTGACTTGATCACCGACCACAAGCTGCTCCTCGGTATCCTGGCCAGGGACCACCAAGCCCCCCCCAAATATTGTCCCCTGGATGACACGCTATTCTATCTTCTTAGTGGCTTACTAGTACATGTTGCAGCACCGACCTAAAGTAGAGTAGTGGGGGAGTAGAAATCTAAAATATTTTTTTTATATACCTTATACCTTTATATATCTAGATATATACATACATACATACATACATACATACATACATACACACACACATACATACATACATACATACATACATACATACATACAATCTATCTCAGGGGTGTCAAACTCAAGGCCCGGGGGCCGGATCTGGGCCATGGGGTGCTTAGATCTGGACTCCGGAGCTGCCCTGGAAACAAGAGAAGGACTGGCCCGCAGTGCCGCAGTGCCAGCAAAAATGAAGCTCGGGAGGGCCACAGGCAGCCTTCCGGAGCTCCATTCTTGCTGGCAGAGGGTTGCAGGAGGCTGTCACAGCCGAAAATGGAGCTGGGGAGCCTGTTTTCATTGGCAGAGCACTCAGGCCACCACAGGCACCCCCAACACGAGTGATGTCAAGCTGCCCATACCCACACTGGCCACGCCCACCCCATCCCCCCGAGGTCAAACAAAACCCTGATGCGGCCCTCAATGAAAGCGAGTTTGACACCCCTGATCTATCTAGACTGGATGTGAATTCTGCAAGTTGTCCACTGCATTTGGACAGCACTGGGAGTCACTTGTGAAGACTTTTTTCCCCATCTTGTTTCTGCAGTCCTATTTGATTCATCTGCAGAATATTTGTTTAAATATTAGTAGCTTTTAATCACACTTTAAATAGTGGGCTTCAGTACAAACCACTTTCAGTCACTGTAAATTGTTTGCTAGATGTCGAATACCAAAACAGGAGAAAAGAGGTGATGTGCTGCCTTCAATATTTTACAACAATTGTACGCAAGTGAGATGGATGAAACTTGCTGTTTATTCAGACTGTCAGCTCCTTTGAGAATTCTATGGGTCTCCAATATGAACCAATTAGTCCTTTCCCTTCCACTCTTTCATCTTTCATGTATTCATGTATCTTTCATGTATTTCGCTGTGCCCTCAAAACCATGTTGTTCCGCCAGGCTGGGCTATCAATATAAAGATTTTAATTGGTTTTAAATTGGGTTTTTAAATTCGGGGTTTTATAAATTGGGCCTACTATTTAATAATTTTAATTATTTTTAAATATTGTCTGTCTTTGTGTTTTTAATTAGGCTGTACACCGCCCTGAGTCCTTCGGGAGAAGGGCGATATAGAAATAAAATAAAATAAATAAATAAATAAATAAATCTGCTACCTATAATTCTTCTTTTTCTTTTTAGCTTGCTCTGTGCTACCTTTCCACTTGCATTTTCTTATTTCTTTTTGATGCTTTATTGTATACCTTCCTCACCACATTGGAAGCTTGAATTATATTTTAAGCCACCCTGGGATAAATGTTGATGATTGGCTAGATTGAAAAAAATGCCCAAAGATAACAGACCTACATCTCTGGCCTTTTAGAGATTTTAATGACTATATATGAGCATGGAAGTAGGAATAGGATTAGAGGAACCTAGATCAGAATATAATTTGTGTTGATAGTATATTGTAAATTACTGGTGCATAGCTGTTGTATTAAATGATGAAAAGGTATTGTCCCCAGAATTCTCTACATACTGTACAGCCATTTCACAATATATCTGAAGTATTGGAAAAAAAAATTCTCCTCAGGATCCTGGGAAATCTTAGGATCTTTATTATATGATCATATGTTGATTGTCTGATTGCACACTAATGATGAATGTGATCCAAATGTGGAAAAGCAAGGACATCAGCTTGGCAACCAAAATTTAGGCTATTCCACTCTTGGACCTTAAAAAAGCAAGACAGGAAGAAGCTGTAGTGCTCAAGAAAGCTCCTGTGTATTCCTTGGACAGCAAAGGTGATTAACAAGCAAGGTCTGGAGAGCATAAGACTAGACATGTCACTGGAAGGCAAAGTCACAAAACTGAGTCTCGCTTATTTCGGCCTTGTCATGCAGGGGAATTCACTGAAGAAAGCAATTATGCTTGGCAGAGTTAGTGATAAAAGGAAATCAGGCCGTCAAAGAACACGGAGGCCAGACACCATCAGAGCTGACACCAGCTAGAGCATAAAACATCTCAAAGAAGTAGTGCAAGATCAGAAGATATGGAGAGACCAGGCACGTAGAATTGCCAAGGGTCAGACACAATTGAATGGATAACATCATCCTCATGTTGAAAGAATCAGCACTTGGTGAACTTTATCTGGATTCTGAAACTAAGCAAAGCCAGGCTTGGTTGCTAACTGGAGATAGAGTATACCAGGGCTATAGGCAGTGGTGGGATTCAGCCAGTTTGCACGAACCGGTTGTTAAATGGAGCGGCCAGTGCAAGGGAAGGAGAAGGCCACTTTCCCTCCTTCTTGCCCCATCCTGGCTGCTCCGTTGCCCGTTTCTTGATTGCAGCACAGCGCCCAGGATCCACTTTGATGGGTGGGGATAATTAAACAACCAGTTCACCCAGGGTCAGGTTTGCCATCACAGGAGGCTCGTCCCACATGTGCGGCGGAGCTGGAGGATGGGGATTGGCCACGCCTCGCACAATAGCCAACCTGACCCTGGGCAAACCAGTTGTTAAATTATTTGAATCCCACCACTGGCTATAGGTTACACTAGGAAGTTGAATGTACTGTACCTGAGAAGGCAGTGATGACTCATTTCCGTACTGTTGCCAAGAAAACAGAAATCAAGCTGGACTGATTTTTTTTTGTCTAAACCTGCAAATATTTAGAATTCCAAAACAGGTGGTCCTTGATTTATGACTACAATTGAGCTCAAAATTTCTGTTGTGAAGCAAGACAGTTATTAAGGGAGTTTTGCCATGTTTTACGACCTTAAATGAATCATTGCAGTTCTTATGTTAGTAACACAGTTGTTACATGAATCTGGCTTTTTGCTTGTCAGAAAATCACAAAAGGAGATCACATGACCATGGGACATTGCTACCATCATAAATACATGCCAGTTGCTAAGCATCCAAATTTTGATCACGTGAGCACAGGGATGCTTAAGCAGTGGTGGGATTCAAATAATTTAACAACCGGTTCTCTTCCCTAATGACTGGCTGGGTAGGTGTAGCTGGGTGGTCATGTGACTGGGTGGGTGTGACCAATTCAACGTCACTCAACACACCCAACCACGCCTCCTGGCCACTTGCCTCAAAGGGCTCAACAAGGTACAATTTCCTTCTCTATTTATTTACTACTACTGAACATCCAAAATGAGCCAAAAAACAGCCTGAAAACAGGCTGAAAACAGGCCAGAAATGCCCGCCAAAATGTCTGAAAAATGCCCAGAAAATGGCCCAAAACCAGCCAAAGAAATGCCCCAAAACAGCCGAAAAACAGCCTGGAAACAGCCCAAAAATGACCCAAAAATGGTCCAAAATGGCTTGGAAAATGGCCCCCAAAACTGCCCCAAAAATGGTTCAGAAACGGCCCAGAAAATGGCCTGGAAAATGGCCCTAAAAATGGGGGCGGGGCGGGGCCAGCCAGTGGTGGAATTAGCCAGTTCACCAAACTGGGCAGAATTTTAACCAAACCAGCTGACTACCACCTCTGGTTATAAGTGTGAAAAATGGTCACGTCACTTTTTTCAGTGCCGTGGTAACTTTGAACAGTCACTAAATAAATGGTTGTGAGTCGAGACCTACCTGTATGGCAAATGGATTCTTACCTTGTAACACAACCAGTATTGCCTAGGGTAGAATAACAATAGCATAACATGTCATATAACTTGGCACTACAAAGTCAGAAAATTGTGCTCTTCCAATCTTTTGACATGTTACAATTGCTACGGCAGATTGATTAGGAGCCAGTACTATTGGTTTTAAAAATAATTACTTAAAAAATGACCAGGAGCCAATCTCACATTGGAAAGGTTAAGGATTAATGCTTCATGCTACTTGAAAGCAGATTACAGTTTTCAAAGTATAAACCATATTGGTTTCTATTTCCCATTTATAGGGAATCTGCTTGAGGCAGAAATCTGCCAGAATCGGGCAAAGAGAAGCGGATGGGGGAAAAAATTAGCAGTTCTGATGAGAAGAGTTTATTTATTTTACTTTGTTTAGTATCCACATTACTAAGATAACAAAGAAAAATATTCTGTCTTTTTCTGAAATAGAATAGGATAGGATAGGATAGGATGGAATGGGATAGGATAGGATAGGACAGGATAGGACAGGACAGAGTACTTTATTTGGCCAAGTGTGATTAGACACAGAAAACATTTACCTCCTGTGCAGAAACTCGCGGTGTACATGCAAAGCAACAGAGTTATAATTATCAAAATGACACCAACAAGAGGGGGGTAGTAGAGGAGATGAGAATGATAATAACAATAATACTACAGTCAGGGGTGGGTTCTACTTACCTTTACTACTGGTTCGCAAAGGGATCGTGCGCGTGCTCTCGCTTTGCTCGTGCACGTGCCTTCTGCACATGCGCAGAAGCTTCTGCACATGCGCAGAAGCTTCTGCGCATGCACAGATCGCCGATGACAACATCTGGGATGGTGGGCAGGGCCTCCCACCAGTTTTACTACTGGTTCTTGTGAACCAGTCTGAACTGGGGACAACTCACCACTGACTACAGTGCAACATGGGTGAATATACTTAGATATAAGACTGAGGATTAGGTGTTCGGAAGAGTGATGGTACAAGGGGAAAAACTGTCCTGGGGTATAGTTGTTTTGGCATGTAATGCAGTGGTGAAATCTAAAATTTGTTCCTACTGGTTCTGTGGGCGTGGCTTGGTGGTGGTGGGGTAATGTGACTGGGTGGGCATGGCCAATTTTTTTTTTTACTTTTAAAACCATTTTTTCTTCAGCGAAGAGGTTGTAAAAAAATGCTTTCAAAAGGCCCTGAGGATCCCAGCTGAGTTGTCTGATCGGCAGAGGCTTTTTTTCTTTTAAATGCCTCTGACAATCAGGCAACTCAGCTTGGATCTCAGAGGCATTTAAAAGAAAAAAAGCCTCTGCCGATCAGGCAACTCAGCTGGGATCGTCAGAGGCTTTTAAAAGCCTTTGAGATCCCAGCTGAACAAGCGATCATCAGAGGCTTTTTTTTTTTTTACTTTTAAAAGCATTTTTTTGGTCAAAGAGATTGTAGAAAAAATGCTTTTAAAAGTAAAAAAAAAAAGCCTCTGATGATTGTGTGGCTCAGCTGGGCATGGAGAGGGGAGCAGGGATTTTTGCTACCGGTTCTCCGAACCACCTGCCTCCATCGCTACTGGATCGGGCGATCTGGTCTGAACCGGGAGCATTTCACCCCTGATGTAATGCCCTATAGAGCCGTCCTCAGGGGAGGAGTTAAAACAGTTTACATTCAGGATGTGAAGTGTCTGTAGATATCTTCTCAGACCTCCTTCTGACCCACACAATATACAGGTCCTCAGTGAAAGGCAGGCTGGTTGCAGTTGTTTTTTTCTGCAGTGATAACTATCCATTGGAATCTGTACTGTCCAGTTTACAATAGTTGTTATATCAAACCAGACACAAATCTGATGACATTCCCTTTTGCAGGTACAATTCCCAGAAACCTAAGTTGTCCATTTTTAAAAAATCTAAGATGTTTCTATAAATTTAAAAAGAGAGAGAGAGAGAGAATCTTCTAAAATTTAAAAGTAGCCTAATGGTTGAAGTAGCAATTCTCATTCTTTATACTTTCCCTCCGTTGATGCACATATCAGGAAGCAAGAGATAACTGAGCATAATAAGCCTTCTTTTGTTTTCTTGGAAACCTTCTGGACAGGGAAATGCTTGAGGAAAAAATAAAGGATTGTTTTATTGATTTGGCAACAGCTGGCACATAGCCTCTTACCTGTTAAATTGGATGTGGATTACCACTTGACCTGAGTCAAAACACTCATTGTAAGACAGGGAACAAGTAAAGAAGATGAAGAAATGTCCTTCTTGCAGTTGGGAGTATATTTGTAGCACTGACTTTAAACTGGATTAGGATAGTGTCTTCTGTCCAGAAAGGATGCCTGAGAATCTATCGGAATCCTTTTAGCGCAATTTGGATAGCTCAAATTCTTTTCTTTTTCTGGGGCAATGCTTTTCAACCTTGGCAACATTAAGAGGTGTGGACTTCAAATTCCAGAATTCTCCAGCAAATCATGAAACACTACTGTGGAGGGTAATCCTGCTGTTGGATGAATGCCTATCAACTTCATGATTTCTTCTGCTTTCCAACTTTCTCCATAACTTTGTAAACATTCAAAGGCATGTGTTCTTCCATGACTTAGGTCCGTGTGTGAGCCCACTAAGATTTTTCATGCCTCAGCATACCAGGATTAAAATAATATTGTGTGCTATTTTCATAACTTTCCATTCCATAGGGATTCCTTAGTTTTCAATAGGTCACCTTCTATAATGACAGCCCATTTTATTCCTTTTGTTGAGGGATGACATCTTTCCATTTCTCCAATTATCTTCTTCTCTTCTGGAGTTTTTGTCTTCCATTTTTAATCTTCTTGTTAGGTTGCCAGAGAATTTCTTATCGATTTCATAAGCAGCAGCTCAAAGAAATATCTCTTCATTGTTGGGTTAGCATAACTTGAATTTTCTTTGGCAGTTCATAGTTCCCAATCTGAAAAACACAGAATGGAAGTTCCTCATAACGTCTTTGCTGGATTTTATTGGAAGCCAGGAGAACGTCAGACCACGGAGGAGATGATGGCATTGAGAAATATAGTGTCAGGCCCCCAAGACTGCCATGTGAAATTACTTTTGTGTAGTTTCTTTCTTGTTCCTGGCCTACAAACAGAATCTTGCCAGATTAAAGCAATTATCTGCATAACTAGAGATCAGAGGTGGTATTCAGCAGATTCTGACCAGTTCTGGAGAACCGGTGGCGGAAATTTTGAGTAGTTAGGAGAACTGGTAAATACCACCTCTGACTGGCCCCGCCCCCATCTATTCTCTGCCTTCCGAGTCCTAGCTAATCGGGAGGAAATGGGGATTTTGCAGTAACCTTCCACTGGAGTGGGGTGGGAATGGAGATTTTTTTAAAAAAAAATTGATTTATATGCCGCCCTTCTCTGGAGACTCAGGGCAGCTTACAATGCGTTAAGCAATAGCCTTCATACTTTTGTATATCTATACAAAGTCAGCTTATTGCCCCCACAAACTGGGTCCTCATTTTACCTACCTTAGAAAGGATGGAAGGCTGAGTCAACCTTGAGCCTGGTGAGATTCGAACTTACAGTAATTGCAGACAGCTGGTGTTAATCACAATGCTTTTAGTCTGCTGAGCCACCAGGCGCAGATTTTACAGAATCTTCCCCTGCCACGCCCACCAAACCACACCCACCAAGCCATGACATGCCCACCAAGCCACGCCCACAGAAGTTTTTGAATCCCACCACTGCTAGAGATATACTTTGTGAACTGCTGGGGAAGGCCTGTTTTTTCCCCTCTTCCTGCATACCAGATATTCCAAACTCCTCTTCCTCTTTGCCTGCTTGGAGGCAGCCCCTTCTTCTTTGGACTCCAAATTACAGTACATTCCACGACAGGCATTTACACACAGCTCTTTTACACCTTTGCAAAAGCACCACCTAAGTGCCTACCTATAAGCATTTCACCAAAATTATTTTATTCTTTGGAGAAATCTATAAAGCAAATTATTTTTCTTCAGACTGAATGAGAACCCATGGGGGGAAATTGAAGGAGATTTTCTCAACAGAGGAGTGGGAAGTTCACATTTTTATTTCTCTAACAGAAAATGCAGTTGTTGGGGCGTATTTGGGATTTTACCATCAGATAACGATGCAAGGGGCTTCTCCATCCTTATTGGGTTGTGAGAAAAGTTACACAGGGAAAAAATGCCAAGATAACCTTGTTAGCTGAAAAGGGAAAATTTAAATACTACTGCAAATCAATGGGATTTATGGGAGCCTAGCAGAAAACAGTGTTTCTTTTTTTCCCTTGCTTGAAAACACAGTATCATTTTTCAATGTCATATAGTGACAATCTGGTTATTAGGTTGTCAGAGTCTCTTTTTTTGACAAAATTGAGTGTTGGGGTTCCTAATTAGATTGCACTAAAGCCCACTGGGGATGCTCATATTTTTCTAATAATTTCTGGCCTAGGATTTTTATTTTTTTATTTTTTGGTTTAAGGGCACAAACGTATCAGTCACATCCCGATATAAAAGACTGTTATATTCTCTTTAGAATCTTGGGTTCTTGATGAAAACGTAATATACCAAAGGAATTTCTCCAAATCATATGTTCAAAGATGTTAAAAAGCTCAGCTAAGGAAGAATTCCAGTGGTGTTTCTGGAATCAGGGCACTATGTACCAAAGATATTTTTTTCTTTCTGTCACAATTTATTCCAATTTAATTGGAGCTGCCATCATGCACAGGTGTCAGTAAAAAATGTCATATCTGTATCTTTAAGTTAATAAAGCTAGTTTTCAAGTCTTCTCCCACACTTGCTGGTACTTAATGTGTGAGCCATCACTGAAAAGTGTGACCTGCTCATTCCTTTTAACCTTCCAAACTCAATGCTAATGTGATAAGAAGGTCATATAGGTGGCAATTGGGGGGATTGGCAGCTCATAATCACATTTGTGCCTGATGAACAGAAGGGAAGGAAAGTAAAGGTAGGGGGGATAAAGTGAAGGACTTAATACTACAGTTGTCTGACTGATTACTTCCATAAGACTGAAGTGGCATTCAAGTGACATTCAACAGAGCAGCGTAAAGAGATCCTAATAGTAGCAGAGGAAACAGACGTGGGCAAATTCTGTAGGCTTTGTAGGTGCCTTAGTCTCCTACAATAAAAGCAGTGTCACTAATGATAGAGGGGAAGAAAGCCTTCCTGTTTGTTTTGATCCCAAAAATAGTATGTATGTACCTATTGGAATTGTTTATCCGCATGAGAACATTTTGCTGCTTTTCGTACAGCCATCAATTTCACCCTACTTTTCTCTTTAAAAACTTTATTTTTTTTTAAGTTTATTTTTATTTACCTTCAAATAAAAGATTTATTTATCTTATCTAAAATTAAGTTTTCTCTTTATTTTGTCACTCTTTTAAAAAAAAAACCAGAAAAAAAAATCGTACAGAGATATACTATCAGTAAATAAATAGCTGGATTTTCTTGGATTCCGGCCCTGTTTTTAAAAACATTTCCACTTCCAAGGCGTACATGTACATTTGGGTGTATATATATCACACATTGCCCTTAGGCAAATGCCTCCATATGTGAACCCAATCAATAGGTGAGCTGCAAATCAAGGAAGCCAAAATGCAGTTGGAACTGACCCTTTGCTCAGCCACAGTCTCCGGATTTAAATGTTATAGGTTGTTCCGACTGGCAGAATTAAGAGATAAGAGATGTGCAGACTGGCAGAATTAAGAGATAAGATTTGTTTTCAGGGTTGAGCTATTTATCACAGTGACTTTACGGTGGTTTATTTGGGTGTATATGATAGAATATTATGATGGGAGGGGGAATTGAAGCCATTTGCAAGACCGTGGGTTAGACTTTGAACCATTTATCTGTACGAAACTACAGCACTGTTGTGACCCAGGCCCAAGTAGGTAGTATTAGACGCAAACAGTTCTAAAGCAAACAGACTTTATTAGAACAGCTGAGAATTAACTCATTTTCAGCGTAGTCCAAACTAAATCAAAACAAATTCTTCATAACACAAATTCTTCAGTCTAATCACCAACCGTGGTATAATTAGGCAAACTGCCAAAGGCTTCTCTTGGCAAAAGTTCAGAAGCAGAAGACGCCGACCAGAGATAAGCGCAGCAAGACAAGAACAAGACTATCAACGTTGTTTTCCGACAAAGAGCCCAAGAGCCGTTGCCGTTGGTCTTTTAAGCCTTATGGGAGGGGCCAATCATCCTTTGGCCCTACTCCTAAGTCATCCTCTTTGCTGTAGCTGCTCTTGCCTTCTGGCAGCTCTGCTCATACGTGCACTAGGAACACGCTCCTCCTGTTCCTCTGCCTCTCTACTGTCAGCCTCTGGAGGCTCTGGAGTCCACACCATCTCTGCCTTTGACGCAGAGCCCTCATCCGGGCCTTCCCCAGCCTCCAGGACTGGCCCCTGTTCTTCCTCAGCCTCATTGCTGTCTGACTCTGCTGCCAGCTCCGCAGGCTGCTGGCGGACCACAACAAGCACAATTGCAGGTAATCCTTAACATATGACCACAAAATTCGCAAAATTTTCATTGCGAAGCAAGATAGCTGTTAAGTGAGGTCTGCCCCATTTTTTTTTTGATTTGATTTATATGCCACCCTTCTCCGGAGACTCAGGGCGGCTTACAATGCGTTAAGCAACAGCCTTCATACTTTTGTATATTTTATACAAAGTCAGCTTATTGCCCCCACAATCTGGGTTCCCATTTTATGAACCTTTTGCCATAGTTAAGTGAATCACTGCAGCTGTTAAGTGAATTATGTGGTCATTAAATGAATCTAGCTTCCCCACATTGAGTTTGCTTGTTGGAAGCCAGTGGGAAGTGATCATGTGACCCCAGGGAAGTGCAACTGTCAAAAATATATGCCAGTTGCCAAGTGCCTGAATTTTTATCATGTGATCAGGTGGATGCTGCGATGGTTGTGTTAAAACCGTTCATAAATCACTTTTTTCAGTGCTAAATAAATGGTCATAGGTCGAGGACTTACTTGTCACTAAATGAATGGTCATAGGTCAAAGACTTATCTGTACATCCTCTTTGCTTATGGACAAACTCTTGGTTACTGAGGCACTCTATTGAGCTTAAGTTAAAATCACTAAATTATGCAGTGGTTTGCTTGAAAAGTCACATGTAAATCCAGCTATTGTTGCTTGTAAACAGTGGCTTATGGCTGAGAGTTATGTGGGAGTTATGCATTATTCAGTAAATCCATAATTAAACCAAACTGTAGTGTAATGCAAAGTATGAACTTGGCTTCCTGGAGCAGAAAGTTGTAGTTTTAATGTAGCTTCGGTGTTTGTGCAGAGGAATTCAATTTTGGCTTTGAGAAAGAAAAAGAGTTGATTAGCCCTGGGAAATAGAAAGCAAGAGAATGAGAGACAGACCCTTGATCTAGTCCTTAAAGAAGGCAGTTAAGGTCAGATTAACAGATTTGGAAGGGATCTTCATCTAGTCTAACTCCCTGTCCAAGCAGGAGACCCTACACCATTTCTGACAGATGGAAGTCCAGTCTCTTCTTGAAAGCTTCCACTGATGAAGCTCCCACAACTTCCGAAAACAACTTCTGTTCCATTGCTTGATTGTTCTCACTATCAGAAAATTTCTCCTTATTTCTAGGTTGAATCTCTCCTTGGTCAGTTTCCATCCATTATTCCTTGTCTGGCCTTCAGGTGGCTTTGGAAAATAGCTTGGCCCCTTCCTCTCTGTGGCAGCCCCTCAAATATTGGAACCCTGTCTCCCCTGGTCTCAGTGGTGAAATCCACTCACCTTCACTACCGGTTTCGGTGCGCTCCTGAGCGGGAGCGTGTGCACGCTCTGCACACATGCCTCTTCTGCGCATGCACAGAACATTCTGCGCATGTGCAGATGATTAAAAAGTGGGACATAATTATGTCCCGGCAGGTGAGCAGAGCCTGCTACCGGTTCGACGAGCCAGATAGAACTGGGGGGATTTCACCACTGCCTGGTCCTTCTCTTCACTAGACTAGTCATGCCCAGTTCCTGTAACCGTTCTTCATATGTCCAGTCCCCTAATCATTTTGGTTGCTCTTCTCTGCACTTTTTCTAGAGTCTCAACATCTTTAAGGTTAATATATCCTACAACACTAAAGGAGCATTCCTGAAATTGCTTCAGTATCTCTTTCCTGACCTGGTGTACTTTAAAGGATTGGTTTTCCTAAATAAAGGAGCCCTAGTGGTGCAGTGGTTAGAATACAGTATTGCAAACAAAATTTTGCCCACAGCCTGGAGTTTGATCCTGACCAGCTAAAGATTGACTCAGCCTTCCATCCTTTCGAGGTCAGTAAAATGAGGATCCAGATTGTTGGGGGCAATATGCTGATATTGTAAACCACCCAGAGAATGCTGTAAAGGACTTTGGGGGTGGTATATACTGTAAGTCTAAGTGCTGTAGCCAGAAGTGGGCTGCAGCTGGTTCGCACCAGTTTGCGCGAACCGGTTAATTTTTTTACCAGTTCAGAGAACTGGCTAATCCCACCTCTGGCTGGCTTCTTTCTTTCTTATACTTTCACTCTTTTTCTTTCCTGAGCCTTTTCTTTTTTCAAATCTGTTTTTTATTTGTTTATCCCTTAGCTTTGTATTTTTTTGATGTATGAAGGATCAAATACTCAGCCATTATAATTCTATATTCCTTATTTACAGAAATCATATCAAAAATTAGAATGAAATCCACTGGGAGCCATTTCATATAACACAGGCTCTGAGGCCCTCTAACCAAAAATTGTTTATCAACAGAAGAGAATATTTGTAGCTCAGGGTTGAACTGTGGGTTCCTTGGTGCTCTCCGAGCTTGATGGTTTTCTTGCAGATGTTTCATTACCAAACTAGGTAACATCATCAGTACTAGAAGGGAGTTGAGTTTACTCTTATTTTCATATACTAGTGGCTTGCCCTGTCAGTGTTGATCAGTTTCTTCACAAAAAGTGCTTTGATTGGTGCCGGGTCTCTACAGCCTCAGGCAGAGAAGGATTATTCTACACTCCTCCCTCAAATGTTCTTTAAAATAGAGAGTTTCCCAGCATTCCTTTAGGAACCTCCAACGTGGAAACTGTGGTTACTCATCCTAAAATGAATCCTCTTTATCTGGAGCTTCAACATTTGCTGTTTGCTGGGGAGGTGTGCAGCTGAAAGTCAGTCTACATTTAGTGTACATCTGACTTTGGGGATATTTCTTCATAACCAAACAAAAGTGTATTTTCTCTGCAATTCACTCCTGTTGTTCGCTGGATCTGGATGTCACAAAGCAAAGCCCAAATTTTGTAATTAACCCCCGTGTCTTGTTTTGGCTGGCAGAGTGCTGCAGGAGGCTGAGTGCTATCATGCTCCCTGGCCATGCCCACCCCGGCCACACCCACCCACCCAACCTAACCCACCCAGCCGGTCATTAAGGCAGAGAACCGGTTGTTAAATTATTTGCAGCCCACCACTGGCTGTAGCTATTGCTAAATACCTCCAAATTATTTTTCCTCAATCTGACTTGTTTTCTATGTGTGTAAGACTTCAACTTAAACCCATCATTATTCAGGAAGAAAACATTTTTATAAATGTCTATAAAACCACAAGATAATTAATAAGGAGAACCTGGACATTGTCGTCCCTGGTGATAATCTTGTGCATTGGCTCGTCTTCAAAAAAAGTTGTACAGTGACTGCTTTAAATTTTTAAAAAAGTATTATACTTTAATTTTTGCACTGTCACTGCTTTTCAGTTGGGGTCAGACTCTGTCAGAGTGCAAGCCATTCAGCAAGTCACTGTTGAATGACAATCACAGTGGAGAACAATCTGTTTCCATCTGTTGCTTTACAGAGTTGGGTGGGAATTCTATTTGTTGAAGCACCAGGCTAGCTGAAGGACGAAAGATTGTGGGATGAGCATTGACTCTATGTCAGAGGTGAACTGATAGTATTTTCTAAGTGGTTTTGGACATGTGACCAAAAGAGAACTGGTACTATGACCTTGTGGTCCTTAGTGATCTCTGAGTTTGGTTGTTTGCTTGCAAATGTTTCATTACCCAACTAGATAATATCATCACTGCTAGTAAGTGTGGGGTTTATTTCCTGGTGGTGTTGGTGTTTTTCTCCTTGATAGTTCCTTGATTAGATATTCTTTCCTGTTTGATTGTTTACCTGGTATTAATTCCTCCTTATCTGGGTATTGGCTGCTGGAGAGGATGTGTTCTGGTCTTTCGTTTTTTTTTTTTTGTAGCTTTCTTATTTTTTATAGTCTCTTTTGAATAGTGTGTAAATGTGGTTTATCTCTATGTGTATATTAATCGCTGGTTTGTTGGAATACCAAGCTTCCAGGACAGAGGTGGGTTTCAGGCGGTTCTGACCAGTTCTGGAGAACCGGTAGCAGAAATTTTGAGTAGTTCAGAGAACTGGTAGTAAAAATTCTGATTGACCCCATCCCCATCTATTCTCTGCCTTCCAAGTCCCAGCTTATCAGGAGGAAATGGGGATTTTGCAGTAACCTTCCCCTGGATTGGGGAGGGAATGGAGATTTTACAGTATCTTTCCCCTGCCATGCCCATCAAGCCATGCCATGCCCCAAGTCACACCCACAGAACCGGTAGTAAAATTTTTTGAAATCCACCACTGTTCCAGCATTTCCATGCTTCCCTAGCATTTTTGGGGGGATTTAGCTTGATAGGTTTTCCGGTTGAAACTATGGTTGTCCATGTGTCATAGCTATGTTTCACTATTTTAAATCTCTTTGTACTTTTCCTATCACAGAAATTTGTGAGAAGTGAGATTTGACATGTGATCCAATGGAGATGAAGGTGCACCATCAGGGATGCACACAATGTATGTTTTTAAAAAAATGATATGTTGGTCGCAATGAAGTTTTTGATGGTCTACTCATATTTTATGTGCGTTGTGTAACATACACAAAAAGCAGATGGAATTTCAATAACACTGCCATGGCTGCAGTCTTGATTTTCTTCTTCCACACTCTGCTGATTCTCCTCTACATCATTGCTCTCAAGCTCCATTTCAATTTTGAGACATCTGATAGACTATACCAGTGGCCCCCAACCTTTTGGGCACCAGGGACTGGTTCTGTGGAGAGAGGTTTTTCCATGGACTGGAGGGGGCATGGTTCAGTGGTGAAATTCAATTTTTTTTACTACCGGTTCTGTTGGCATGGCTTGGTGGGCGTTGTGTTGCTTGGTGGGCATGGCTTGGTGGGTGTAGCAGGGGAAGGATACTGCAAAATCTCCATTTCCACCCCACTCCTGGGGGAAGGATATTGCAAAATCTCCATTCCCACCCCACTCTGGGGCCAGCCAGAAGTGGTATTTGCGGGTTCTTCGAACTACTCAAAATTTCCGCTACCGGTTCTCCAGAACCTGTCAGAACCTGCTGAACAGCACCCCTGGCATGGTTGCATGTGCTGTCTGCATCCTGCAGATGGGGCTTTGCTTGTTTGTGCAACCCAGTTTCTCGCATGCTGTGGCCATGGGCTGGTACATGGCCTGAGGGTTGGGGACCACTGGACTATACTTTTCTCTTTTATATTCAAAACTACTATAGATCCAAACTATAATACTTCCTGCAATGCAAGATTGAAAAGCCAGTTATAATTGGCCACTATTATAGATGGCTTTTAAAGTAGATTAAATTGATTCTAAATTTATTTTCTAATTATTTTTAAATCATGTTTCTCACCCAGATGTGACACATCATACCTTAAACTGAGATTTTGCAGGGATATCTGTTTTTGTTTCCTCATGTTGACAAGAGTTATTGCAAAGGACCGATATTTTGGAATGACATATGTTTTCATGTTTTGATTGTGTACTTATTCGATTTGTACAGTTCCAGTTTCAAAACGATTCCTATCGTTTCTCTCTTCTTTGAATGATGCTTCTGTTGGACTAGTTCTAGAGAGTTGTAAGGAAAAGAGCCTTGATAGTACAGTGGTCTAAGCACCCTGTTATTAACACAGCTGCCTGCAATTACTGCTGGTTCGAATCTCTCCAAGGCTCAAGGTTGACTCAGCCTTCCATCCTTTCTAAGGTAGGTGAAATGAGGACCCGGTTTGTGAGGGCAATAAGCTGACTTTGTATATAAATATACAAAAGTATGAAGGCTATTGCTTAACGCATTGTAAGCCGCCCTGAGTCTCCGGAGAAGGGCGGCATATAAATCAAATTAAAATAAATAAATAAATCTGTAAAATATGACCAAATGGCACCTGGGCGCTATGCCATTGGTTGAAGTAAATGTTGAATTCCACCTGAATGTATGCCAGTGTTTTAGATGGCCATTGATTAATCACAAAACTGCTAGACTGAAAACATCAACATTGTCTCTAGCTGGCATTTTGTATCTCAGTTCTATTGTACAAGTAGCACTTTCTATTTGTTTCCCAATTAAGTGATTAATTACTTGCCAAGTACAAAGTAGCTTTCCATTAATTTCCTCTGTATATATATATATATATATATATATATATATATATATATATATATATATATATATTTGTGTGTGTGTGTGTGTTAAGGAAAACTTCCCAACATATTGGATTGAAAACTTCTGCCTTTACTTCTGCCCATTTTGTTAATTCAGATTAGTTTATTTCCTTCACAGTTAAACCGCAAATCAATACCTACACCATTAACCTAAGGCAATTGTGTGCTCTTTACTTAAATAGGCCACTCAAGATTAAAGCCTATTTCAAAGGGCATTAAATCAACTCAAAATTAAATTCACAGCCATAATCACCCTCAGAATGAACTTACATGGATGCTTTCTCGCAGAAGTGAAGCTTGTCTCTGTATCTGTATGGATGCCGTGTGGGGAAGTCGACATTATTCAGTGTTTCAGGCTTCTTCCTGAGCCGCGAATGAGCTTTGATAAAGCATGTTAATAGGAAGAGCACCTGATTTGCATGTGAAAAATTTCAGGTTCATTCCTTGTCCTTTCTTCCTTGTAACCCAGGAGAACTGATGTCAGTGAATATTAATGGTAGAGTACTGAGTAGAATGGATCAGTGGTCTGATTTTGTGTGTTTTCTAGCCTCTTAGTAAGGATATGATCTGACAAAGGGTGAATCCCAAATCAGAAAAGGTCTTATTTATCTTGAGCCTTATTCAAACTCTTATTGATATTTGCATATAGGGAGACTACTCATATGCAAATGCCCATGCCATGGGCCAGAACTGGGGGAAGAAAGGGAAGGGAAGGGAACCTTGATGTATGCTCCCATCTTGCTGAGATTGGGGAACAAAAGGAATTATCAACTGTTTACCCACCAAGAAAGTTCATTCTCACATACCAATTTTTTGATGGGACAAAGGGCATAGGCTAAAAAGATCTTGGAAACTCAATATGTTCACTTTAGCACCCATTTATCTTTTAAGTTCATTAGGATACAGACTTTTTATCTTCTTTTTAGCCACCTGTTGTTGCAGTGGGGAAGTGGCTACCCATTTTTCTAATAAAGGATGAATGTGAAGATGTTCCAGACTTGGTAACTATATTGCAAACTATAATTTTCTTTCTCAGGTTCTGAGAAGTCTTTATATAGGAACTAGCTGGATGCCCATGCTTTGCTACGAAACTATGTGATCGGGTGTGATAAATTGACACTTAAAGCCTGAAACTTAATGTAGAATGTGTAACTCTGTAGCATCAGAGCGTGTTAATATAAGGCAACTGGCAATTGGAACAGAGGGGGCATAGAATGTCCCAGCCCACAAGCCGGATGAGTCACACACTGGCCACCCCCACCCCCGGTTTAGCATTGTTATATTATCGGTGTTAATATAAAGCAACTGGCAGTTGGGACAGAGTTCCTTTCAGGTGGGGAGGGGGAGTAGAACGTCTAACTCCTTAGCATCAGAGCATGTGAATATAATATTGTATATGAAATACTAATGATCTGATGGTCATTTCAAAAAATCCTTTCTTAGCGAGCACCTAGAAGCCAAGAAGAACATACGTGCCAAATTTCAAGTTTGTAGGCTTTACTGTTCTGGAGATTTTGTGATGAATGAGTGGTATTTGGCTTTTATATATATAGATAGTGATTCATTGGTTGGTAGGTTTATCCTCAAATCAAGGTAATCCTGGTGAGCAAAGCCATTAGAATAGAGATCTGTAGACAATACTTTATGTTGCTGGTCTTTCACCTTAGATGTTCACTTTTGAAAACACAATGCTCCACAATTAGGTGTAGTATTCTCAGATATTGTAGTCATCTTAACCCTGCTCTGTTCATTCAATTTCAGTCTTCCAAATATATCAGGACTCCTGTTCCCAGAACTCCGAACCAGTATGTTGCAGCTATTCTGCTTTGAAATTCATCCCTGTCCCCCTGCCCCCCTCCCCCAAACTTGGGATTCTTTCAAATCTTTGAAAACACTGTCTAGTGTTACTGGTAATGTAATCCAAATTATCCGTAGGGATTTTTGATTTGGAAAAGCTTTTCAGCACAATTACAAACATACTTCTGTGCAGATAAATTTTATATTAATGTTTTTTTTAAATTGTTGTACATCATCCAATATTACTTTTGGTGAGATGAGTGGCTATATAAATTTGGTAAATAAATATTTACCAAATATTTATGGGTAGTCCTGGTCATGGTTGGGTACTAGCTGTCAGATGTGAAAGACCAGGTCTACATTTGAAGGTCCAATTAAACTGAATTATTGCTAATCATGCCTGCGGACCGGAAATCTTCACAACTAACCATTAGGATTCTAGACTGATTCCTCTTTTAACTCCACCCCTAGGTTCTTCCACTCCTTGCTAGTTCAGCCTTGACCAGCTTGTATTTGATGAGCACTGAGAAATCTATAACACTTAGAATTCATGATATACTTGCTGGCCAAATTGGGGAAACAGCATTACAGTTATACCAAAGAGCCTTGGTGGCGCAGCAGACTAAAGTGCTGTTAAGTAGCTCTTAGCTGCCAGCTGCCTGCAATTACTGCAAGTTCAAATCTCACCAAGGTTGACTCAGCCTTCCATCCTTTCGAGGTAGGTAAAATGAGGACCCGGATTGTGGGGGCAATAAGCTGACTTTGTATAAAAAGAACACTGCTTAGGGGGGGACCAAAAGCCCTACTAAGCAGGTATATACAAAAATATGAAGGCTATTGCTTAAAAGCATTGTAAGCCGCCCTGAGTCTCCAGAGAAGGGCGGCATATAAATCGAACCAATAAATAAATGATCTCTCTGTCCATGCAGGCAGGAAGATAAGCACATTTCTGAATTGGAAGCTCTTGTCTCCCAAATTAGAATTCTTAAAATAAGCAAAGGATTATTTCTTATTACAGATAATCCTCAATTGACAGCCATACTTGGGACTGGCAACTGTGCAACTTAGCAAAACAGTTGCTACATGGGAAGTCATGTGACTGTTACCGTGCTTTCTGGCTGGAAGGAGACAAGATTACTTAGTTCCACATGTTTGGCTTTTATTTGCCTCTTAACCACTTCCATTTCTTTTGAAATGTGTGAATGCCTGCTTAGTGCCTTGTACACATTGAAAGCAATGCAATTGTGCCAGCAGGCCAAGAATGGGATCTGCAGGCACAATATGCTTACTGTCTTGAAATCCCTTCCTCTCCAAACTCTGTTCTGTGAGAGAAGTGGAAGAAAAATGCAAACGGTCTATGTAGACAATTTGTCCTTTGCCTAACCCTTTACAGCAATTTCACTGTTTTTGATATGTAGAAGAGCAGGCAGCTTACTCTCTTGAAATCCTTCTCCAATCTCTCTGCTCTGTGGGAAGAGTCAGGCAAAGGAAAGGGACTCTCTGTTTTGGCATTTATAATCTTGTTTAAGAATTGCTAAGAGACTGGAAAATCAGCACAATAACAGGAACAGAGTACTGTTTATCTATCTGTCCTATCTATCAATCTATCTATCTATCTATCTATCTATCTATCTATCTATCTATCTATCTATCATCTATCTACCTATCATCTATCTATCTGTCGGTCTGTCTGTCTGTCTGTCTGTCTGTCTACCTACCTATCTCAACATTCTTAGTCCATATATATACATATATACACAAACACACACACACAACATTCTTACTTCATATATATATGGAGTAATATATACAAAAGCCCTGACAGCTCAACATTCTTACTCCATATATATCTATATATCTATATCTATCTCAACATTCTTACTCCCTATATATGGAGTAATATATACAAGCGCCATATATATATACACACATACACATAAAGGTAAAGGATAGATAGATGTTGGAAATGTGGGTCGGCCAAGGGTACTTTCTTCCATCAGTGGTGGATTTGTCCGTCAGCTAGACGCTATTGGGGGAAAATACAACAGTGGCTGCTGGAAATAACAGGTGTGAGCTTTCCCCTTCACCCAGACCTCTACTTACTGGGAATAAGACCGGACTACATTGACAAGAAGGATTGGTATATATTTGTCCATGTCTCA